>NC_071615.1:27857114-28163888 GCF_014839835.1 Dryobates pubescens | reverse complement strand
AACCACCTACTTGTTATTATGAAAGGCATCTTTAAAGTGCCTTGAACTGCCTCCAGCAGGGAAGGGAGAAACTAAAAGTGTTTATTTTCTTGTGCCCATGTTTGTATGCACCTTAATTCAGTTTCTTTAGATACACTAAAAGAATTTTAAAAGCACTCACAAATGCAAAATTATACATGGCAAAAGCAAAAACTACCTGCAGAACATACCTCAACAACAGAGGGTGCCTGTACAAATCACTATAGAACTTAGAGCAAGCAGCAACAGGGACAATGCCTACATGGGATTCTCTGTGTGGGTTTTTTGGGGGGGTTGGTGTTTTTGATTGTTTGTTTGTTTGTTTCATTTGCCTACTGGAAATAAGTCATGGAGAAAAGAGAAGGGAGCTGGTGAGCAGATTTTCAATAAAAATAATACAGATAACAAGGGGAGAGACAAAGAGAAAGAAAAAGGAGGAACTGTATTAAAGCCCAACATGATGAAAAGTCACTGGACTGACTCATGCAGTCCACTTGACCCAATTTTAGTCAATTTTGCTCCAGTAGGCTGTTAGAAAAGAGAAGAACAAAGAAGCGAGGGCAAGTAGGAGAGTGCTTTTGAGAATGGTTGTTCACAGTCTGACAGAATTGTTTTAGAGCAAAACCCTAAAGTCTGCTTTCCTTAAAAGCTTTCCAGTCTTGATTGCACTTTGGAAGATTTGAAAGGGAAAAAAAAAAAAAAAAAAGCAAAAGTTACTGAGGTGCTGTTTTCACTTTCTGGCAGTCCAAGAGATACATAAGTTCTGCTTTAGATGTATTTGATTTGGGAAAAAATAGAGAATTACATGTTTACTAACATGTGTGGAGGTGCCAGAGAGCAGCATTTCTACGACCAAGGTATATGAGGACTGGCAACAACTCTAAGTGCCTTTCTCATATGAATGTCTCTGCTGATTACCTTCCTCTGTCAACAGTCCTATGAGAGCTAGGCTCCAGCTTAGCACTGAAGCCATGTGATACCATTAAAGCTCACAAGACACAGATCTGATTTCAAGGGCTGTATTCTTCTTCACTAATTTGGAAAGCCATCAAACAGTTAAATGCAGAAAGAATCTCTCAGAGGCTTCTCATCTAGAAGACCTTCTAAAGAGGAATACTAAATAAAGGTAAATAGGACACTTGGTTAAAAAAAGATAAATCAGCAATTAACATAAAAGTTGGGCAGCTGAGGGAACTGGGGGTGTTTAGTCTGGAGAAAAGGAGGCTGAGGGGAGACCTTCTCACTCTCTCAACTCCCTGAAATGCTGCTGGAGAGAGATGAGTGTTGCTCTCTTCTTCCTAGTAACAAGTGATAGGACGAGAGGAAATGTCCTCAGGTTGCACAAGGGGAGGTTTAGGTTGGATAGTAGAAGAAATTTCTTGACAGAAACAGTTCTCAAACACTGGAATAGGTTGCCCAGGGAGGTGATTGAATCCCCAGTGCTGGAGGTGTTGAAAAAACACAGAAATGTAGTGCTGAAGGACATGGTTTAGCACCAGACTTGGTAGAGTTAGATCATGGTTGGACTCAATGATCTTAGAGGTCTTTTTCAACCAAAAACTATTCTACAACTTCAGTCATTTACCAGTTTAATCTTTTCATGTCTTGTCACAAAGACATCTGCACATCTTACATGAATAAATATTGTCTACATACAGACTATGTTATTTCCAGTTAAAATTTCATGGCAGTCAATTTTTATGATCTATGCCTAAACAAATGAAACGCTTGAGGAGGAATTTAAACTACAAGCACTTGAAATACTATTTATTTGTCTTCAGTTTTTCTCCTCATACTCCAGAACCAAGATCTAGACATTAAAATACCAATATTGGTTAAGAAAAACAAATAAACAGCAACAAACCCTGAACAATAAAAGCCCTTTTCCCCTTTGCCCCACCCCAAAAAAGAATCAAACCACAACACCCACACTAAAAAAAAACTGAACTATTTGACCATGTTACAGTTAACACTGACATCTGGTTTTTAGTTTGATTGTTCCCCCCATGCTCCTTGAGCCCTATATAGCCCCCTCTTCAAGATTACATTCAGTCAGGAAAATCCATCTACATTATACTTACCTCATTTTAATCTCATACAAAGAGGAACACTCATTAAAACACAAATGGCCACAAGGCTGCAGGGTGTATTTTTTCCTTATAGCCAGAAAAACATTGACAAATTCTAAAATAACCCGAGCCACATTTAATACTGTACATTCTGTTCAAAAACACAAACCTGTTTTACTTCTACTATCCCTCTGATCAAGTAAAGAGGTAAAATGACTTCACTGAAGAAGCAGGTGTTTTAAAGATCATAACAGGAGTTGTAACAGATGAATGAATTATCCTTTTGCTCATGAAAAATGATCCTTACTTGCCAAAAAAAAAAAAGAAAAAGGCTGTATTGTGAATCCCTAACAATGTTATTTTAATTGACAAAGATCTGTCAGTGTTTTTCTTGAGGAGTTCATGTCATTCTTTCCCAGTCATAGCCACAAGAGCAAGTTTCCTGTTTCGAAATGCAGTAGCTCATGTTTGGTTTGTTTTGGTTTTTTTTTCCCTACAGATCTGTGTTCAAGTCTCATTCACTGTCTTCCAAGTCCAGACATTCTGTCAGATGAAAGCATAGCACAGAGTGCCTCCCTTTTCTGATGTCCCTTTCCAGCTGTGAAGCTATGACCAGCTCAAAAGGGACGTATTTCCATTAGAGGGATTTGAAGTTTTGCTCCAGAAGGCTCATTATACCAAAGTTCTACAAAAAAAGTAACTCCTATTTATATGGTACTCTTACTTTGACTTTGCATTTATAGGGAAGCTCAATTCAATATAGCAACATTCAGCCACAATTCCTGCTATCACACATGCACAAAAAAACCCGCCAACTACACAAAACCATCCCCAAAACAAACATCCAAAACGGGACATAAACTACATGCTGTGTAATTTGTGTTGCTCTAACTCACTAACCCACTACTCAGATTAGAAAACTGGGACTAAATTTCCCACCTGGAATTGCTAGGCAAGTTTACTGCCAACAAATTAGTTCACATCTCTTCCTGCAGTACAGTCACCAGCTCAGCCTCGTGAAGTTAATAAGGACAAGCACGGAGTCCTGCGTGTGAGGGCAAATAACATCAAGCACCAGTACAGACTAGGGATGGTCCTGCTGGAAAGCAGCTTCGTTGAGACAGGCCTTGGAGTCACAGTGGACAGCAAGTTATCCACAGGATAGCAATGTGCCCTTGTGGCCAAGAGCACCAATGCCATCCTGGGGTACATTAAGAAAAGTGTGTCCAGCAGGTCTAGGGAGGTTCTCCCTCCCCAGTGCTCTGCCCTGATGAGACCATTCCTGGAACACTGTGTCCAGTTTGGGGCTCCCCAGTTCAAGAGAGCTCATGAAGAGAGTCCAACAGAGAGCTATGAGGATCATTGCGGGACTGGAACATCTCTCCTATAAAGAAAGGCTGAGAAACATGGGGCTGTTTAGTCTTCAGAAGAAAAGGCTGAGAGGGGACCTTATCAACATCTACAAATATCTGAGGGGTGGCTGTCAAGATAAAGGTACCAGTCTATTTTTGGTCATGGTTCCACCTCAACACAACCAGACAGACACTTCTTTATAGTGAGGGTGACAAAGCACTGGAACTGGCTCCCCAGAGAAGTAGTGGTGTCTCCTATGAAGATTTTCAAAACCTACCTGCATGCATTCCTTTGTGGCCTGCTCTAGTTGGACTCAATGATCTCTAGAGGTCCCTTCCAACCCCTAACATTCTGTGATTCTGTGAAAACATAGCTTTCATCAACTTCTTTCATGTCTGATCTATGCAAAAAGAAGAACTTCCCCCAATGAGAATAAGACACATCAAGCTCCTTAGTCCATGCAGTCCTCCCACTGTAAGCCAGTTTGATACAGCAGACAAAGTTACGACTACATCATTACACCTCACCCAGTACCCCTCTATTTAAGGGAGAATCTGTCCAACCCGGTAAGTGTTCCAGGGAGCTATCTGAATTCATCTCTCAGTACAACAGTCAGCTCTGTTTTAAGGCCTAAGCTTGGGGACATTTCTGCTTTAGGGTTTGGTCCCTTCCAACCCACAGAATTCTATGATCTACAGAGGACAGAGCAGTGCCAGCTGCCTACCCAACATCCTGCAAACCTTAGCCCACCAACCTAGGCAGCCTTGCCCAGCATTAGACAGGCAGGAAGAACATGTAACAGAAGGATTTCTTGCACTTAATGTACTTGTCTAGAGATGGCATTGAAAACTTAAAGAGCATGCTGACTCAGACAATTAGCCCCCAAAACTCTTGACTGATGGCAAAAAGGCACATTTGCAATTAATGACAGAGTTTACATCTACAGTGTCAAATTATAAGAAATATCATCTAGGGACAACATTCAAAGCCCCTGGCACTTCCACTTAATTGGCCCAGCTTGAATGAGGATATTAAGTGGAAGAAGGAAGATCCAAGCAGCTACAGGTAGGTCAGCATTCCCTCAATCCTTGAAAGCATTTCCAAACACAGGAAGGACAAGGAGGTGATTGTGAGTAGTCAGCAAGGATCTAAAATGGGATTTACTCAGGGGTGGCAGAGGAAGTCTTCTCTGTTTCTGGAGTTGGCCAGGATTTTAAAAAGTAAGACAAACATGAAAGTGCTTTCTCTGAATGATATCAGCGTTTACCCACCCAAACACACAAAATTATGAGAACTTGCTGCCCTGGATTATCACCACCTACTACCAATTCTGGAAGCATTCAAAACCTGCCTGGGCATGAACCTCTGTGATTTACTCCAGGTGATCCTGCTTTAGCAGGGGGATTGGCCTAGTTGATCTTCAGAGGTCACTTCCAACTCCTACCATCCTGTGATTCTGTGAACACACAGTCTCTGGTAGTACACTTTAAAATAAGCTTATTTCAAACATCAGACCAACTGATGTTATTCTTGACAACAAAAAGTGCTTTAAAAGTTGTCTAAAAGAATCGCATAAGAATACCAGTGTCATTTCTCTTTGAAGAAAAATAAATCAACTGCACAAACCCCAAATGAGTGACATACATTTTAATTAATAATAAGGAATGTCAGAACACAATAACCATGGGACAAGCACACTATTCAATCACTTTTTATTTTCTATTGCAAAGAGCAGTAGAACCTTTTCAGTCCAATGCAGAGAACCCTTGCTAGAAAAATCAGGAAAAAAACCTGCAAACAGGAGTGCTGATACCTTCTAAATCCAATTAGTTGACTGTTATTTTCTCTGTTGATAGACAAAAGCATTTTCCCCCCATGTTTATCAGTACTACAGCATCCCCTCAGTTCAGTGTAATAACACAGACCAAAGACATTGCACACATTCATCAAAGCAAACATGGGTGACCTACCTATGTAAGGCCATCCCTCTGCTGCAAGCTTCCACCCTGCTGTGGTCAAGACGGCCACCTGACAGTAAATCTTTAGCACATTACTTATTCCCAGCACTGACAAGGCATTTCCTGCTGTGAGTGGCTGAATGTTTGTGCATTAGTACACTCTGGTCCTTATCAGCACTACAGGAATTCCAAGTCCCCTACATGGGTAAAAGCAACCCTTGAAGACTGGGAAAATGGGGAGATGAACTCTTTCAGGTGGAGCTCTCCAAAGATAAACACCCTCTCAGCACAGGCAGAAACGGCTTTATCCTCAAGGTAATAGCAATAAGTCAAAATCTTTTTGAATAGATTGTGCATATAAGTCATTAATTCTTTCGGTTGGAAAAGACCTCTAAGATCATCGAGTCCAACCACCAGGATGAGACCATCATGCCCATTAAACCATGCCCCTAAGTACCATGTCCATATGTTTATTAAACACCTCCAGGGATGGTGACTCCACCACCTCCCTGGGCAGCCTGTTCCAAGGCCTGACCACTCTTGCAGTAAATAATATTTTACTAACATCCAACCTAAACCTTCCCTAGCACAATTTCAGGCCATTTCCTCTAGTTCTATCACTTGATACTAGGAAGCCTGTTTTAATGCCTGACCAAATATATTTAGATAGAGTTAATTTGGTGCCTGCCTTTATGGTTTATATTTTTGTTTGTAGTCTTTTTTTCTATGTTCAGTTCGGTTTGCCTGTACCAATACCTGAAATTCTGTGGGCCATTTTCTAAGCTTTTCTTCTCCACCAATGCTTCACCAGCACTGTTAAATCTATTATCACACAAAATACAAAGCACTCATTTTTCTCATTCAGAGAAGCATCCAGAACTTCAGTGAAGTTCTAATATGCTTTCCAGGCTGCCAGCTTGCCACAAGATTCAGATTATTGTCCACCTGCAGGTCCTGTGATATTTTTTGTGTGTGAATAAAACAGAAAAGGTGAATGTGATTACAACTGTATCAGTAGTAGTTTCTCAATTACACTTAAAATATCAAGGCTCTAACCTCAGCCCTCAGAATGAGAAGATGACTCCTCTGCACTCTGCTTTGCTGCAGGAAATGTAAATATTTGGCCATTGTTGCACCACAAAGACAATCTGTCTCCCTCATCTGTTTATTCCGTAGTGGCATCCTGTACTAGTAATGCTCACACTCATTCTCCTGCTTTTCCTCCAAAGCCACCAGCAAGGATTAATTACCAAGGACGAATCTCACTGAGATTCAGAAGTATGTAAGCTATGTAGATTGTGGTCTAGATGTGGACTGGAAAAAATGTTACCAAGAGAAATTAAATTTCACTGAAATAGGTCAGGTATCAGAGGTATCAGCTGGTCCTTTAAACAAAAGACTTGCCAGTCATGATGAGTGACAGTGTCATTATTAGTGTATGCTGTACACTGCTACATTCTCCTTCTATTCATTCATATTTCAACTTCACTTCTGGTCCACCACAAGGAGAGCACCCTCAGGCATACCCCATGTAAAGGCTGACACCAGACACCAGGCAGCTCAGTTTTTCTCACTTGAATGACAAGCAGTGGTGTCCCCAAGGCCATTAAGTCCACACTGGTACTGTCCTCTATGTACAGGTCTCCCTGCTGCCCTGCCAATGTGGTTTACACATTGTGATATTGAAGATCTGTCAGTCATGTGAACCAGCAAATCTCTGCTCATAGGAACCATCCTGGGCATATCCATCCTTTCATGATTATTTTTGCAGCTTTGTCACCACTCACATGATCCAACCTATTTACTGTTTGGGAACTTAAAGGAGTTACCTCAGTGCCAGGGAAAGTCATGGAGCAGATCATCATGAGTGACATGCATTGTTCACAGGAGATGATGATGACTGGGTCCAGTCAACATGGGTTTATGAAGGGCAAATCTTGTGTGACCAATCTGATTTCCTTCTGTGACAAGGTGACCCACCTGGTGGACAAAGGAAAGGCTCTCCATGTTATCCACCTTGACTGTAGTAAGGCCTTTGACACATTTTCCCACAGCATTCTCCTGGAGAAACTGTTCATGGCTTGGGCAGGCAAACACTTTGTTGAGTCAAAAACAGGCCCAAAGAGTGGTGGTGACTAGAGTTAAATCCAGCTGGTGACCAGTCACAAGTGATGTTCCACAGAGCTCAGTACTGGGTCTAGTTCTGTTTACTATCTTTCTCAATGATCAATGAGCCACATCCACCCTGGCCTTAAAAACCTCCAGGAACAGGGCTTCCAGGGCAGCCTGTTCCAGTCTCTCACCACCCTCATGATGAAGAATTTCTTCCTAACATCCAATCTATTTCTACCCATTTCTATTTTTGTTCCATAGGTTGGACCAATGGGCTAAAATCAATTGCATAAGCTTTAACAAGGCCAAGTGCTGGGTCCTGTACTTCAGTTGCAACAACCCCCTGAACACTCCAGACTTGGGGCAGAGTGGCTGGAAACTGCCCAGTAGAGAAAGTCCTGGGGATGCTCTTTGACAGCCAGCTGGTTTAGTTTCAGGGTCCTCACTACAAGAAAGACATTGAGGTATGTATTTGTTTAAGCGTTTTGTGGCACAGAACAATAAAGCAGGCTGCATACTACAGCCTACACTATGTAGAGTCATGCTCATTGCATGACAGGAAAGGGGTTGGACAGGGTTTGTAGGACTTGTAATACATTATATAGTTTATACAGTTGGTAAAGTTCCTTATTCTGGATTTTAGGGAGTTTTGGTTTGGTTTTTCTTTTTTTCCCTGTGTCTGTTCCCCAGTTTCCAGGTTGGGATTCCTCCATGTCTCAGGGCTCACAGGCTATATTAACCCCTTACAAAGTGCTAGACCAGGTCCAGAGTAGGGCAATGAAGCTGGTGAAGAGTCTGGAGCACAGGTCCAGTGAGGAGCAGCTGAGGGAACTTGGATCTTTAGTCTGGAGAAGAGGACGCTGAGGGAAGGTCCTCTGACTCTACAATTCCCTGAAAGGAGGTTGGAGTAATTAACAGGAGAAGAGGAAATAGCTTCAAGCTGCAGCAGGGGAGGTTTAGATTGAATATTAGGAGAAACTTCCTTACTGAAAGAGTAGTCAGGCATTGGAACAGGCTGTCCAGGCAGGTGGTGGTCATGATCCCTGTTCAAGAAATGTGTGGACATGGCACTCGGAAACATAGTTATAGTGGCCATGGTACCGTCAGGTTGACAGTTGGGCTCAATGATCTTAGAGGTCTTTTCCAACTCCAAAAATTCTATGATTCTATGACCCCAGATAGAAGGCACAGAAGAAACACAGCCTGCTTCCTTCTGCTCCACCTCCCCAACTCAAAATAGGGCAAATCCCAGAGGATGAATCTTAGGACTATACTCAAGATTCTGCAGCAGCAGTGTTCTGGGACCCCAGGCACATTCAGAACAGCAGCAATACAGCCCTTGTACCAAATTACTGCTCACATGTGAGCTGTGGGATGCTGTCCTAATGAATCATTATTTATTAATTTTATAGCACAATACCAAAAGCCCTGAGCTTCCTCCCCTCACAAATCAATAGCATAAATATGCAGCCTTTACTGGCAGGAGCTGATCCCTGTTGAATTCATGATCAGCATGCGAAAAAGCAACAGGCAGTATTTTTCTATTATACCCAAAAAAGAGCCCAGCAGGAAGGATAAAGAGGGCAGAGATGTCAATTCTGATAAGAGAACTTGGATGACATTAAAACCCCAGATAACTTTAATTAACTACATGCCTTACTATCTATTTGAAACATGAAATGCTTATATAGGGATCTGTTCTTTGAGGTGCGTGCTTTACAAACAAGATAGCACAAAAGGGCAAGGGATGCTGGCCTATTATCCACACAAAGGAAAAAAATGCCTAACACAACTGCAACTCATTGCAATACTGGTCTGGAATATAAGCTGAAGATATTTTGTTTCACAGAATGGTTTGGGTTGGAAGGGACCTTGAAGATCATCTAGTTCCAATGCCCCTGCAATGGGCAGGGACACCTTCCACTAAACCAGCTTGCTAGGTCCATTGAACATTTATTGCCACAAATAAAGTCACTTTGTATGACCCCTGTTGCAAGAAAGATAAAGACACGGTGGAACATGTCCAGAGAAGGGCCGCAAGGATGATCAGAGAGCTGGAGCACTTCTTTTATGAGGACAGACTGAGAGAGTTAGGGTTGTTCAGTCTGGAGAAGAGAATGTTGCAAGGAGACTTTGTTGTGGCCTACCAATATCTGAAGCAGGCCTACATGAAAGCTGTTGAGGGACTTTTTAGGGTGTCAGATAGTGATAGGACTAGGGGGAATGGATCCAAGCCAGAACAGGGGAGATACAGATTAGATGTTAGGAAGAAGTTAGGAAGATGTTAGGAAGGGTGGTGAGACACTGTAACAAATTGCCCAGGGAGGTAAGGGTAAGCAACATCGCTGGATGTTTTTAAGGCCAGGATGGTTTTGGCTCCGGGCAAACTGAGGGAAGGGATATAGTGGAAGATATCCCTGCCCATGGCAGGGGGGTTGGAACTAGATGATCCTCAAGGTCCCTCCCAGCCCTGACAATTCTGTGATTCTGTGACCTTCATTTGGATCACATGACCCCATTTCCATGTACTTCCCTTCTCTAAGCTTACCTACTGCCAGAAAATAGAAAATAGACTGTCCCCTCACCAGTCTAATAACAGTTATGATTAATGTAATTAAAATGGGAATTATCCCACAAACTTCAGAAGTGATCTACTATACTTTCCTGTGTTGATATGTTTCCATCATTTATTTTTACTTCCACTTTAATAACTATTTTATTATTTCATATTAATTTGCTTTTGATAAATTAAATTCAACACACCAAGGGACCTCAAAGCAAATTAGCTCTTAACTGCATCAGGCTTTAAAGATCCAAACCTAGATATTGTTTATTCCATTGGTGGCCTCCATAAATATACATAGACATACTGAGGAATGGCTGAAGCTGACAGCTCCATAGTTAGCATTCTATAACCATAAATCTTGTACCACAAATATCTGGTTTGTTTTCTTGTCTGGTTTCACCCCTCCCCTGAAGACATTTAGAAGACTTGGCTCTAAAATCTTTCAGGAATAAGAAGTTTTGAATCTAAGCTGCAATTAAGTACCATGCAAATTCTATTCATATGCCCTTAATAATTTCAGATAATGTGAATGACTATTACACTTTCTTATCTGTTTAACTTACACATAAACTCAACAAAGATGTAAAGATTTAAGTCCAATTAGGTAATAAAAAAGAACTTGACAAGTGAAGCTGCAGCTAGAAAAAAGAATCAGCACCAACAAACACACATAATGTGGCTATGGCTTGATGTCACCTTTCCTTCACTTGTCCTCAAGTCCCTGGTTAAAATGTATAGATGTTCTTTACAACAAGCAAGCCACACAGTTTTTTCCTCATCAGCGTCCTGATGACCAGGTTATTTTGGAGTTTGTTTTCTCGCTCTTTCTCTGGCACCATCAGCCTCACATTGCTGGCTGCCCAATGTCACAGTTCATAGCCAGACAGGTTCATGGGTAAAACAGGGTAGGTACTGGAAGTCCTCTCCTTCCAGCTGGGAGTCATATTTTGAACAGCCTCATATTCAGAAAGGCAGGAGAAACAAAGAAAGGAAAGGAATAAGAAGACAGAGAATAGGTTTTCCATTTTTTTAGGCAAGCCTGTCAGCTGGTGCACTAGCAAGAGTTACCTATTGCTCCCTTCCAGTGCTGAAAGAAAAAGTGATTCTCTGTTAACGTTGAAGAGGATTTTAACCAGCATGCAGGATCCTGACACAGGGTGGGCAAAAGTCATGACAGTAAAGGAGAGACACAACTTCAGGAACTCCATTTCCTTCAGTGGTTCCAATTATCCTGCTTTTAGAGCAGGTCCACACCTGCACTTCAGATCAGATGCTGCTTTTCCAGTGAGCCCCAGGACAGCACCACTCACAAGATCTTTCACCATACAAACTCACTCTCAGACAGCTACAGTGAAAATGCTTTACCAATAATGATTGGTTGGTCCATGAACTCAGTCTACAGACAGTCCTAAATAAAAGTCCTGAAAATACAGTGCTGAGGCCAAGGTCTCAGAATCAGCTCTTTTGCTTTCTGGTTCCCTCCACCTTGGCCAGCCCTACCTGCCAACATATGCAGTGGCTAAGGTATCCCTTTGCCATCCGTTTCCATCCTCACTTGTTATGCAGGTGCATCTTCTCCAGCGCTTGACCCTTCCTAGCTCCTTCTTGCCTAGAACCTATCTGCATTGTGAAATCCATTTTCAGGGTGACAAGTAACATGTCAGCATGGCAGTGGCATGCCTGAAGTCACCCTTCAGACCACCACTGGGTCATGGATCAATGGTGCCCAAGTATTAGCCACACAGTGCTGCACGCACCAGAGCAATCCACTGCTCATGTACACAGAGTTATAAACAAGTCTGCAGTGGTGAAAACTAGAGCTGATTCTTAGGACTGTTCCTACTCTCAGAAGCCCTACTCTCAGAAGCCCTACTCTCAAGACAAAGCATCATCTTATCACTTCAGCATTCTGTGCCTAAGCTAATCACATATAATTTAACTATCCCTTATGCACTTGTGTCTCACAATTAATGTTTGCAAGGTGCCTTAAATTTTTCCAGTAAGGGTGCTATTAAATTATTACTGCTATTTGATTTTGAATTTAGTATCTTCATCTGTTTGACATACCGTGAGTTCACCTCCTCTTCTCCTTCCTGGCTCCTCAACCGATAGTAAAAACACTTTATAGTGCTGCAGTCCCAAGAGGAAGGCAAGCAGTGCCAGTGTCCACAAGCCCTGTTCCCAGCATTAAAGACTGGGCTCCTCCCAAGAGGCTATTCATTCTTGGAGCACTGATATAAATGATGCTGGTGTCACAGGACTCTTCTGTCTGACCTGGATACAATCAAATACTGGAAACATACAAGCTCAGGCTGAATGGGGCTGGCTCTGAGTAACCTGACTCAGTTGAAGATGTCCCTGCTCACCTTTAAAGGTCTTTTTGAACAAAAAGCATTCTGTGATTCTATCTGCACTAAGGTCCTCACATGTGAATTAACAATCACTGATCTGAAAGAGGCTACAATGCTACTTTGTGAAGTGAAATGCCTACCTACAGTTTCCTGGTTATACCTATCACTATAAACATATTGATAATATGGCAAAGCTACAGCACTGAGAGTTATCAACAGCAACAGCTAATCCCTTTCTTCACTTACTTTGAGGGATGATCTTTTAAGTTATGCAAGAAAAATGTGCTGCTTGACAGCTCTGCAGAGAGGTACCTGACAAATATGCAAAAGATGACCTATGGCTCCAAAAAGCTCTTCAGAGAATTGATCCACAAACACACACATTATCAGACAGCAAAGCAAATTAGAACCAGCCACTAAAGGTACCAGTGGCTCAATAAACGATTTCCCGGCATTTCAGTATATTAGAGAGGCAGAGTATCTTTCCTTTGGGGTTCACATCACAGCAGGTCTATTTTCTTTGTAAACTCTAGATGGAGATGCAGAAAAAGAATAAAAGAGTATAAAGAAAAGCCATAAATATAATGGCAGGTTAGGCTTCTGAAAATGAAAATGTCTTGCCAGGTAATTTACTCAAAATCTAGACTACGGAAAGGATTTTGCAGGTTTTCCTGTCCAGTACTTCCATGGTTGTGTGGTACAGTACTGTACATATTTCCCCAGAAGAATAAGAAATAAAAAACCCTACATTTAAACTGACAGGATATGATTAAAGTAGCTTTTTTCTCTCTTTGGCATCTGTACACACAACAACAGTAGATAAAACCTTGGTCTGTTCAGATTGTTATTCTTCCCTCTCCAAATAAGTACAAAAGCTTCCCAAATCCAATTCCAGGCAACTGAATGGCTCAGAGTACCAACAGTTCTGCATGACATCGCTCCCTGTCTTTGACTCAAAGGAAATAGTTAATAATATGCCAAGTTAATAGTAAGTGGAAGATCAAACAGCTGTGTAGAGCTGTATATAAAAAGAGGCGATTTCAGGCAAAGTCCCAGGGCTCAGCTCTCTATCTACTCTCAACTACTACTTTCAGTGGCAGTTTCTGAATAGGTAAGAAGATCAGTTCAGTGACTGAACTCTGGGCAACTTGTTCCAGTGGTCCACCACCCTCACTGTAAAGAACTTCCTCCTAAAATCCAGCCTACATCTACCCTGCTCCAGTCTCAAACTATTGCCCCTTCCACTACAAATGCTTCTATACAGTCCTTCCCCAGCCTTCCTTTAGGTCCTCTTCAGATTCTGAAATGTGGCTATAAGGTCTCCCCAGAGCCTTCTCTTCTCCAGGCAGAACAGCCAAATTCTTGCAGTCTGCCTCTACAGGAGAGGTGCTCCAGCCCCCTGATCATCTTTGTGGCCCTCCTCTGCACTCACTCCAGCTGGTCCATGTCCTTCTTTTGTTGGGGGCCCCAGAGCTGCACATTGTACTCCAGGTGAGGTCTCACCAGAGCAGACTGGAAGAATCTCCTCTCTGAATCTGATGGCAACACTTCTTTTGATGCAGCCCAGGCTGCCATTAGCCTTCTGGGCTACAAGTGCACATTGCTGGCTCATGTCCAGCTTCTCATCCACCAGTACCCCCATTTTCTTTTCTGAAAGGCTGTTCTCAATGTCATCATCCTCAGTCCTGCACTGAGAGTAGAGATTGTTCTGACCCACGTGCAGGACCTTGAACTTTGCCTTATTGTTCTCAGCCCCATCTCTCTAGCCTGTCTATATTCCTATGGATTGTATCCTATCCTTCAATCTTATCAACCGCACCACTCAGCTCGGTATGATCTGCAAACTTTCATCCATGGAAGCAAAACACACACCCCCCCCAAACAGGTGAGGATGGTAAGAGAAGGACACATAACAACACAAGGATCGTACTTCCATTTTTACCAGCATCTTTGGGAAAGCTGCTCTTTGGACCCAGGGATACCATTTTTAACTATCTCCCTTCCCTAGTCAGATTTGCTTTAGTTTCTATTTTTCATCCACTATTCCACCTAAAAAGCTGCACACAGATAATGCAATTCTGAGTAAGTAAAAACAAGATAACAATAAAAGCATATACATGGAACTCAGTTGACTCACAAGCATTAAATATTTATAAAAAGGAAAGATAACAGGAATGTGGCAGAATGCAGCTCTGTTTTGACACTGTGATACAGCTTTCATTCCTTGCTTTGCTTGTTGTTGCTCAATTTGTATATGTCTCTAGAAATTAATTTTTTAAGTAGAGTCAAGTCTTTTATCTTTATCTCATTTCTCATTCTGAATAAGTGCAGGAAGATTTTTTTTTTTTTTTTTAATAAAGAGTCAAAAAGTTTCAAAATCAGCTGCCTCTAAGTTACCAGCTTAGATTTCCAAGCCAGTAGCAGAACAAGAAGACACAGTCTCAGGCTGCACCAGGGGAGGTTTAGGCTGGATGTCAGGAAGAAGTTCTATACAGAGAGAGTGATTGGCCATTGGAATGGGCTGCCCGGGGAGGTGGTGGAGTCACCATCATTAGAGGTGTTCAAGAGGAGACTTGATGGGGTGCTTGGTGCCATGGTTTAGTTGATTAGGTGGGTTGGATTGGTTGATGGGTTGGACATGATGATCTTGAAGGTCTCTTCCAACCTGGTCTATTCTATTCTATTCTATTCTATTCTATTCTATTCTATTCTATTCTATTCTATTCTATTCTATTCTATATTGCTTTATCTTCATTGCTCTGGCTGCTGTTGTGACATTAAAAAAGTAGATGAACATGAGCAGGCTCATAATCCTTGGAAAGAGCAATATTTCACGTGTATTTTCCAGATCATCGCTAAACCATGTTCCTCAGTACCACATCTACATGGCTTTTCAATCCCTTGAGGGGTGAGTACTCTACTACTTCTCTGATCAGCCTGATCCAGGGCTAGTGCAGCTAGTACAAATGATAGTGCAGTTTGACTGCTTGAAGAAATGGGGATAAGAAGCCACAGAAATCTGTGAAGATGCTCACTACCTTCACACCTCTGGGGAATTTTGCATGCAGTTTGCTCCACAATGTAAGCTTTTCTATGAAGAAAGCAGAGTTTGAAATCCATGGATAGCTAGTTGAGTAAGTACATCGCACAGACACCCACCTATGTTGTGTGTGTGCTTGATAAGCGCATCCATTTCTTGAAATGAAGCATCTAGTCACCAGTGGTTTTCTCCCACTGAGAGTTTAAATAAATATTCATTGTAAAACTAATAAAGCTCTGGTTTATCTTCTTCCGATCTGCCAATTTTGAGCAGTAACAAAAACAAAGCTGTAAGTTGAAAATACGACTTGAAGACACTGAAAGCCATCACTTCTAATGAAGTGCAAAACATGTTTCTCCCACCCATTGTTTTCCTCAAGACACACTTAGAACACCACTATTCAAAGCATCCCAAGGTGCAAAAGCACACTGAATTCTCTGATAGAGCATGATATCCATAGAAAGTAGCAGAGAAGGTTAAAATAACAGTTTTGCTGGGATTTTTTTGTATGCTTTTTGATCAATTAATAGAAATCATTATATCTTGACATCACTTTCTTTGTCTTGGAGCCTTAGTCAAGGCCAGGCTCAACAACCCTTTGAGCAACCTGATCTAGTAGAGGATGTCCCTGCTCACTGCAAGGGGGTTGGACTAGATAATCTTTGGAGGTTCCTTCCACCCCAAACCGTTCTATGACTTTATGTTTAACATATTTGTGTAGAGATAGATTAGAAGTAATTTATTTCATATGCACACTCAAATACCAAAATACAAGGATTAAAACAATTTCTGGTTAATATCTGTAAAAAGTCTGGATGTAGTCAACCAGTGTTAAAAATTGTACAAATGTTCTTAAAACTCTACCTGTAAATATTTAGGGTGTGGTTTTAAAGTGTTGCTGTTTGCACTGATCTTATAAAATCATTGATCAAGTAAAGCTGGTTGCAAGTAGCGATTTAAGTAGGATCCTAAAATGATGCAAACCCAACATTCAAATTAGGGTGGGGGAAAATAAAGAAAACTCAAGCGTTTCCTAATTTCTTCTGCATTTTAGGATGGCAATTATATTCCTGCTGGGAAAGACAGGAGAGACACAGGCAAAAAGGTTATAACAAGAACAACTATGAATTTTAAATACAGTGATTTCCTGATCCCCTCATGAAAACTTTTAATAGCCTTCAGAGCACATATATATTTGAAATCAAATTATAAATCTTCCAGTATTTGACTGACAAATTACTTGAACTATGGGATGTAGTTGCCAGGATACCAGGAAAGACCCTTACTTCTCTCTCAGCAGGCTGCTAGACCTGCATGCAGTGACACACTTTATTCTTCTTTAATCCTGTTGTAACTTTTATCTGACCTTTCACTTAGTGCAGTTTTAGTAAAAATTAACAAATGTTTGTTTATGAAAAAAAAAATATATCTCTGTATCTGATGATCTATATTCAGGTCACAGGCTGAACAGAAAAACGAATCTCATGCCAAACTGTACAGGAGAGGGCAGGATCACACTCAGCAAGCAATTAATTATCCTTTTCAAGAGGTTGGATGGAAGATAGAGATGATGCTCCTCAGTTTCAAAATCTTTGTCAGTAATATCTAGCAATTTTCTATGAATATTCAAATGTTGAGGGAGAAAAGTAAGAAAAAAGAATGGGAAAGGCTGCCACAGAACTGCAATCATGCCAGCAGCCATGTGGACATCAATTAAATCAAGTTGCTCAAGACTATTTGGGGAAGTGTTGCATTTTAAATACAACTTCAATTATCACCTAAGAAACTGAGAGCACCCTTCAGAGTTTTCTAAAAGCTAACACCGGAGTTCAGAAATAGGAAAGAAAACACAGAAACAGTGAGGGAAAAGGAAACCATGTCATAATCCTTTGAATGAATCTTTAGTATATTTTCCTATCTCTCAGCCAGGTTTATTCAGTAAGAATAGGCTCCCACAGAGGCTGAGGGAACTGGGGTTGTTTAGTCTGGAGAAAAAGAGGCTGAGGAGAGACCACTTAACTCTGCAAAAGTCCATGAAAGGAGGCTGGTTCCAGGTGGGGTTGATCTGGTTTGAAACTGTAAGACTAGAACAGGATGCCCAGGGTGCTCTCCAAAAACACCATGACTGTTTATTCTGTTTCACTTATTGCTACTTCTGTGTTGGCTTTCTTTAATAATTTTGATAAAATTTCTTTGCTAAATATAATTTCCCATTACTTCTGTGAAGGGAAGAGCTGCATGAGAAAAACCAAAAAGCCCTTGGCTGAAGCAATTATAGAGTTGTTTAGGGTGGAAAAGACCTCTAAGATTATAAAGTCCAATCATCAGCCCAACACCACCATGGCCATTGAAGCATGTCCCAAAGTGCCATGTCCACACATTTCTTGAACAGCCTCCAGGGACAGTGACCACCACCTGCCCAGACAACCTGTTCCAATGCCTGACCACTCTTTCAGGAAGGAAATGTCTCCTGACACCCAACCCAAACCTCCCCTGGTGAAATTTCAGGCCATTTCCTCTTGTTCAATCACCTGATACAAGGGAGAAGAAACCAATTCCTGCCCCCTCTCCCACCAACTCCAGCCTCCTTTCAGGGAGTTGTAGAGAGCAAGGAGGTCTCCCCTTGGCCTCATCTTCTCCAGACTATACAATCCATGAAACAGGTAACTTAATAGTGTCATTCTGAACCTGTTTACTCTTCAGAATGGGGTTTTTTATCTGTGATCATCTTGAGTCATTTGAAATGCTCGCTTACTATTTTAATAAAACCAGGAGCAAAACAAATAAGCTTGAAAAAGCAAGTTTAAAGAATGCACAGCTATCTGCAACCTGTCTGCTGAAAAGCAACAGATGAACAACCTCAGATCTGGAAGAATGTAGCATCTCCAAGAGATGTGCTAATAGCAATAATTGATGCTGAGAGCAACTCTCTTGTCCTGCCTTGGCAGCAGTTGCTACCTTATGTAGACTTGCCAAAGAAAGCTTTTGTGCTCATCAAATAAGTCTTTGACAACTGACTGATAGCATTTGGTGGAACAGTACTTCAGGACTTGTTTATTTTGACCCCAAAGAGAAATTAAAGAAGTATTACAAAAATTAGAAATACCAGAATGCAAATTCGTAGGAATATGATTTAGAAAACCACAAACCCGAATATTTCAAACACTTCCGATCAAAACAACTCAACCAAAATGACATTTCTCAAGCTGAACTTCTTTATTTTATTTTGCTGATGCTATTAAACTATTTCAGATGAAATTATTATTTGTTTGCTATAGAAAAATAATGCATTAAAAAAAAAAAAAAGTGTTTTCAGATCCATATTCCCATCATTTGTTTCCAGGTTACCAGACTATGTTCTATATGATACACCTTACAACTCAGAGCATTTGCTACAGAATGATAAAATCTACATGGAATCCAGCCCACAGGAGAAAAGAGGAAGCTGAATACTTTTACATGCAGAACAGGACTTAAGAGGTGACTTAATTTACTACTTTGGGCATTGGATGAAGCACAAAACATTTTAACTAACTTCAGAATGCTACTCCACTGCTTGCCCCTGAATATTAATATAGAATGTAACACTTTGTAGGCAAGACCTACAAATGATAGAATAGAATAGAATAGAATACATAGAATACATAGAATAAACCAGGTTGGAAGAGACCTTCAAGATCATCGCGTCCAACCCATCAACCAATCCAACACCGCCCAAGCAACTAACCCACAGCACCAAGTACCCCGTCAAGTCTTCTCCTAAAAACCTCCAGTGATGGCAACTCCACCACCTCCCCAGGCAGCCCATTCCAATGGGCAATCACTCTTTCTGTATAGAACTTTTTTCTAACATCCAGCCTGAACCTCCCCTGGCGCAGCCTGAGACTGTGTCCTCTTGTTCTGGTACTGCTTGCCTGGGAGAAGAGACCAACATCCGTCTGTCTACAACCTCCCTTCAGGTAGTTGTAGAGAGTAATAAGGTCACCCCTGAGTCTCCTCTTCTCCAGGCTAAGCAACCCCAGCTCCCTCAGCCTCTCCTCGTAGGGCTTATGTTCCAAACCCCTCACCAACTTTGTTGCTCTTCTCTGGACTCGTTCCAGCAAGTCAACATCCTTCCTAAACTGAGGGGCCCAGAACTGGACACAGTACTCGAGGTGCGGCCTAACCAGTGCAGTGTACAGGGGCAGAATGACCTCCCTGCTCCTGCTGTTCCTGATGCAGGCCAGGATGCCATTGGCCCTCTTAGCTGCCTGGGCACACTGCAGGCTCATGTTCAGTCTACCATCGACCAGCACCCCCAGGTCCCTCTCAGCCTGACTGCTCTCCAGCCACTCTGACCCCAGCCTGTAGCTCTGCATGGGGTTGCTGTGGCCAATGTGCAGAACCCGGCACTTGGATGTGTTAAATCTCATGCCGTTGGACTCTGCCCATCTGCCCAGCCTGTCGAGGTCCCTCTGCAGAGCCTCTCTACCCTCCAGCAGATCAACTCCTGCGCCCAGCTTGGTGTCGTCAGCAAATTTACTGATGATGGACTCGATGCCCTCGTCCAGATCATCAATAAAGATGTTAAAGAGCAAGGGGCCCAGTACTGATCCCTGGGGCACACCACTGGTGACTGGCTGCCAGCTGGATGTGGCACCATTCACTACCACTCTCTGGGCTCGGCCCTCCAGCCAGTTCCTAACCCATCGCAGTGTGCTCCCATCCAAGCCATGGGCTGACAGCTTGGCCAGGAGTTTGCTATGGGGAACGGTGTCAAAGGCCTTGCTGAGGTCCAGGTAGACTACATCCACAGGCCTCCCCACATCCACCAGGCAGGTCACCTGATCATAGAAGGAGATCAGGTTGGTCAGGCACGACCTGCCCTTCCTAAACCCATGCTGGCTGGGCCTGATCCCTTGGCCATCCTCTAAGTGTTGCGTGATTGCACTCAGGATGACCTGCTCCATAATCTTTCCTGGCACTGAGGTCAGGCTGACAGGCCTGTAATTCCCTGGCTCATCCAACCGGCCCTTCTTGTGGATGGGTACCACGTTGGCCAGCTTCCAGTCAGCTGGGATCTCTCCAGTGAGCCAGGACTGATGAAAAATAATGGAGAGTGGCTTGGCCAGCTCATCTGCCAGCTCTCTCAGCACCCTAGGATGGATCCCATCTGGTCCCATGGACTTGTGGGGGTCCAAGCTGCTGAGGAGAGCTCCTATCACTTGCTCATGGAACACAGGGAAACCATGCAGCTCCCCGGCTCCCTCTGCCAGTTCTGCAGGCCAGCTGTCTGGTAGACGTTCTTTCCAGCTAGTAAAAACTGAGGTAAAGAAGGTGTTAAGTACCTCTGCCTTTTCCTCATCCTGTGTTACAACATTTCCTTCCATGTCAACCAAGGAGTGGAGGTTGTCCCTGCCCTTCCTCTTGCTATTAATATATTTATAGAAGGACTTTTTGTTGTCCTTCACATCAGAGGCCAGTTTAAGTTCCAAATATGCTTTTGCCTCCCTAATTTTCCTCCTACATGCCCTAGCAACCTCTTTAAACATTCCATGGGTTGCCTCACCTTTCTTCCAAAGATTATACACCCTCTTTTTTTCCCTTAGTTCTATTAAAAGTTCATTACACAGCCAGGCTGGCCGTCTGCCCCGGCGGCTCCTCTTCCGGCACACTGGCACAGCCTGCTCCTGAGCCTTCATCAGCTCTTTCTTGAAGCAGGTCCAGCCCTCCTGGACCCCTTTATTTTCAAGGGCTTTCTCCCAAGGAACCCTCTGAATTATTTCCTTGAGCAACCTGAAGTCTGCCCTCCGGAAGTCCAGAGTGGAGGTCTTCTTGCTGCCCCTCTTAGTTTGACCAAATACCGAAAATTCTATTATTTCATGGTCACTGGCCCCTAAACAGCCTCCGACCACCACATCACCCACCAGCCCTTCCCTGCTGGTGAAGAGGAGAATAGAATAGAATAGAATAGAATAGAATAGAATAGAATAGAATAGAATAGAATAGAATAGAATAGAATAGAATAGAATAGAATAGAATAGAATAGAATAGAATAGAATAGAATAGAATGAACCAGGTTGAAAGAGACCTTTGAGATCATCAAGTCCAACCTATCATCCAACACCATCTAATCAACTAAACCATGACACCAAGCACCCCACCCACTCTCTTCTTAAACATCTCCAGTGATGGTGACTCCACCACCTCCCTGGCTGTTGCTTTGAAAAAGTGTTGGGTTTTTGCACAATAAAATCCTTTTCCTATATTCCCAGCAAACTTCATTATGGATTTTTCCACTCAACACAACTTGTTTTTCATGGCAGTAGTTCTATTTAAAACAAATATCCTTTTAATTAAAAAAAAAAAATCATAAATTAAAAAAAAAAAAAAAAAACCTAAAAGAAAAGCTACCCTTCTGGCCAGTTAGACACAAGGAATCATAGAATTATTTTGGCTGGAAAACATCTCTAAGTTCATTAAGTCCAATCTTTGACCCAACACCACCATGCCCACTGAACCATGTCCACAAATGCCATGTCTACACATTTTTTGAACACCAGCAGGGATGGTGACTCCATCACCTCCCTGAGCAGCCTGTTCCAATGCCTGGCTACTCTTTCAGTAAAGACATTTTTCCTAACATCCAACCTAAACCTCCCCTAGCACAATTTCAGGCCATTTCCTCTAGTCCTGTCATGATACCATTAAGAGACTAACCCCCAACTCACTACAGCCTCCTTTCAGGTAGTTGTAGAAGTCCGTCCTACTCTATTCATAATCCTCCCTGATCATGGTCACCTCCCTGAACAGTCATTCAAAACTGTAGCACAAAAATATCTCCAGGCTGGATTTCATGACAGGCAGCTTCAAGTCAGAGATTGAGAATTCTCAAGTCAAGTGTCCTTTCCTGAGTAGTCTTCTCCTCTATCTGAAGACCTTTTATGTGCCTCTTTGTGTTTTGTTATGGTTCTTTCAGTTTATGGTAGCACTAATAGAAAATGGAATATAACCTAAGAGGTACTATAAAACATTACTCCTTTAAAAGGCTCTTTTCATTATAGATTTTCTTTTGCAATAGAACAGATCTGGAGAGCTGTTCTGTTTTTCAGGATGAAGGACCCAGGGGTTACATATCAGCTGAAGATCAGCTTGGAAATGAGACAGCTTTGAAAACACGTCTCCTGGCTCAAAGTCTGAGTATCTCTGAGGTGAAATTTTAAACTGTCAACCCTACCCTCATCATGCATAATACCAGGTCAAGATGTTTAGTGCTTTGTTTTGCCTTTTTTTTTTTTTAATCACTCTTCCTGCCGTTTGATACAGCTTAGTACAGTGCCTGCAGGTTGTATCACTTTAGAAATAAATTACTACAAACGCTCCTTTCCCTCCTGCACAGGAAAAAAGATCAAATATTTACCTTACCAACTTAGATAATCATATCCAAGAGCTGTAATTTTAAATTAAGCTACCTGGTGTTAAAAAAAACAAACAACAACTAGACAATTTTTTTGGATCTGTATCTTAACTTGGCTTTGGATAGCCTGAGCTGTTAGAATTTGCAAATATGGCTTCCCCCCCTCCCCCTTTCTTTTTTCTCCCCCAAGGGAAAACATCACTGTGCTAAAAATTAAAATGATAATAATTATAGAAAGGTTCAACAAATGAAGCACAAAGTTTGATGCAGCGTAATGACAATGCATAAAGAAAAGCACCTCTGAAGTACATTCCCTCATGTCTAATAACTTTGAGAACCTAATAGATTAGGAAATTGGAGTTAAAATTTCATTTTTGATAAATATTCCTTACAATTACTTTTTATGAAGTGTAAATTAATATAACAGGGAAATGTTAGATCAAACAACCTCAGCCATCCAGGATCTTCATCCTCCCACTGCTCCCCCCCCCTCCCCCCCCCCCCCCCCCCCCCCCCCCCCCCCTTCTTTGTTCTTTTTCACATGTTGGTTTGATACACTTTGGGTTTGCTTGCTTTGAAAGCTGAGTCCACAGCTTATCTATTCTCCTGGGTTCCCCCCCCCCACCTCTGAGCATCTCAGTGTAACAAGCTGTTTATTGATTTTTATGTTTATGCAATGGACTTTTACATTAAATGAGAAAATTCTGGATCCTACTGAGCAGCTGAAGCCATTTGGGTTTTCTACAGACCGCAGATCTCATTTCTGCATGAAATATTTAAAATCTCCCATTCACCACAGACAAGCCCTCTGTTAGCAGAAAAAGAAAATACAGGTAAAGTCACAGAATTTGTTTTAATTCAAAAGTAAACTAAGGGATTATTTAGAGCTCAGTCTTGTAGTATGTAATTTTAATGTAACAGAGGTACACTGCTTACATTTACAGAAGTCCACCACCTATGGAGTACATGTATGCTTGTTATACAAATGTGAGCTGATTTTGGATTCCACATAGGAATTTATGTGCCCACTGGGATACAAGGGGGTGCTATCATCGTTAATGCTGGGATGATTAAAATCATAAAATGGTAGGGGTTAGAAGGGTCCTCTGGAAATCATGTAATTTACCCTCACTCCTAAAGCAGGTTCACCTAGATCAGGTTGCACAGGAATACATCCAGGTGGGTTTTGAAAGACTCCAGAGAAGGAAACTCCACCATCTCTCCCCTGTTCCAGGACTCTAGCACCCTCAAAGTGAAGATGTTTCTCTTTAAGCTCATGTGAAACCTCCTGCATTCTAGTTTGTAGCTTCTGTCCTTTGTCCTGTCACTGGTCACCACTAAGAAGAGCCCGGCCCCATTCTCATCACCACCACTCTTTAACTATTTATATGCATAATATTATTAGCGTGCAGAGATGTGGTGTTGAGGGACATGGTTTAGCATCAGACTTTAGGTAGTTAGATAATAGTTGGACTTGATCTTAAAGGTCTTTTCCAACCAAAATGATTCTATGCTTCTATGATAAAGACAACTTCTGTTACTGGTCTGGGATTCGCGGCTCACAAGCAGAATTCCTCCCTGTGTAGAGCACCACTGTAGGTGTCCCTCTTGGCTTGTATACATCAACTTTCTACAAATTAAGTTTCCTGAGAGCAGTCAAAATTTTTACCTTACCCACCACTGCCCCTCACTCTCCATTCTAATAGCTTTTTGCTGCCTGGAGAAACCACACACATTGCCACATCCATAAAAGTGTTTCTTAAGGTGAAAAAAGAGTTCTACAAATACTGATTAAAAAGTAATCACCTGAGGCCTTGAACAGAGGTGTAAAAATGCTGAGATCAGCATTCATTTCAAAGTTTTCAAAAACATGAAGAGAAAAAAATCTGCATCTCTGACACACTTACTCCTAAAACCACACACTGCTGTGTTCACCCCTCTACCTGCTATATCACAACCACCACAACCTATTGAAATACCATAAATCAAGTAAAGCAAGACTAGGTTAATCTCTTAGATGGCTTGTCAGCTTCTTTCTGCTTCCACAATACCTCATTGGCCTTCATCGAGACCTGGACAGGCTGGAGAGTTGGGCAAATGGGAGCTTAATGGAGTTCAACAAGAGTAAGTGTAGAGTTCTGCACCTGGGGAGGAACACCACCATGCACCGGTACAGATTAGGAGCTCTACAGATAGAGGACACAGTCTCAGGCTGCGCCAGGGGAGGTTCAGGCTGGATGTTAGAAAAAAGTTCTATACAGAAAGAGTGATTGCCCATTAGAATGGGCTGCCTGGGGAGGTGGTGGAGTCGCCATCACTGGAGGTTTTTAGGAGAAGACTTGACGGGGTGCTTGGTGCCGTGGGTTAGTTGTTTGGGCGGTGTTGGATTGGTTGATGGGTTGGACGCGATGATCTTGAAGGTCTCTTCCAACCTGGTTTATTCTATGTATTCTATTCTGACTTTTGGAAAGCAGCTCCGTGGAGAAGGACCTTGGAGCCCTGGTGGACAGTAAGTTATCCATGGGACAGCAATGTGTGCTTGTGGCCAAGAAGGTCAATGGTCTATAGGGTGCAGCAGGCCAAGGGAGATTCTTCTCCCCCTCTATTCTGCCCTGGTGAGAACATATCTGGAGCACTATGTCCAGATCTGGGCTCCCCAGTTCAAGAGGGTCAGGGATATACTAGAGAGGGTCCACTGGAGGCTACAAGGATCATGAAGAGACTTGGAACATCTGTCTGATGAGGAAAGGCTAAGAGATCTGTCCACTCTCCCTTGGCTTTCTTCTACCACTTCTCTACCATGGTCTCAACAACCTATACTATCTTGAGGAGCCACATAGCATGACAGCTTATTTCTAGGCATACCAGTACTGTTTTTGCAATCAAAGCTCCATGTCTCATCTGATTGGAGGCAGTAGAATGACAGACCCACATAATGCTTTGAGTTAGAAGGGACTTTTAAAGGTCATTCAGTCCAGCCTCGCTGAAGCACACCTGCTCGTGCCTATAACAACACATAACCAGAGACAGAACACTTCTGCAACAACTGCAAGTCTCTAAATCCAAGCCAATATGCTCAAGCTTCTTTTATAAACATCTGAGATCTTGTTTTTCTGATTCCTAACCCAGACATTAATCATAAAATGGTTTGGGTTGGAAGGGACCTTAAAAATCATCTAGTTCCAACCCCCCTGACATGGAGGCAAGGGGGGGTGGTGGTGTTTGTTCTCATTTAACGATATCTTTCTCATTTATTTGTCACCTTTTTGCCACTGACAGAAATTCACACCATTTCAGATGTTTTGTACAGTGTGTGCTACACCTAGAGTTAAGGAACTATGGGCATATCTCATGCTCAAAGACATTGCTGGCTTTTGCCTGGGTAAAAAAAAAAATAAAAATAAAAAAAACCAACTCTGGAATTTGATCTTCCTGCTGGAGATGTGTGGTAATCATTCATGCAAGCTCTAGGGCTTCCTAACAAAGACATGTTTAAGCAGCACCTTTCCCCAGTTTGCAAGTGCCTCACCCTTCACCAATATTTTAAATTAACACATAAACTGCAACAAGTGAGATGTTGCAAATGGGTGAAATGATGTAGAACATTCAATTACAAAGTCTCTGCATGAGCCAGTAGCAGCCTCTCAAGGTTTCAGGCTGCTTTGCAGACATCCCAGTTTGACACTCATTCATGGCTGCGTTCTAAGAGACATTTAGCATAATACAAAGGCAAATCCTACAGAGAGATGTCCTACTTGCTGCAGAGCCACTGGGGAAAAGAAAGGGCCTCTATCAGCCAGGGGTAACCAGGGGTTGAATAAAATGCAAACAAAATCTGAAGACTCACCCAGACGGTCTGGACAGAAGGAAGGAGCGAGTAAAGCTAAAGGTAAAGAAGCATAGCAGATACATGTGCAAGAAAACGGAAGTAGAGGAAAACAATTTCTCAGTAATCACAGAATCACAAAGCGTGGTGGGGCGTTGGAAGGAACCTCTGGGCATCAACTAGTCCAATCCCCGTGCTAAAGCAGGGCCACCTAGATTAGATTGGCCAGGAACACATCCAGGAGTGGTTTGAAAGTCTCCAGAGGAGAATCCACAACCTCTCTGGCAGTTAGCTCCAGGACTCCAGCACCCTCACAGCAATGATTTTCCTTAAGTTCAAGTGAAACCTCCTGTATTCCAGTTTGTGCCCACTGCCCTTTGTTCACCACTGGAGAGTCTGGCTTCATCCTCATGACCTCCACACTTTAGCTATTGATTAGCATTGAGAAGACCTTCTCTCAGGCTCAACAGTCCCAGGATGCTCAGCCTCCTCTAGTCACAGAGATGCATCAGTTTCATCAGTATCCTTGAAACCTCCACTGGACTCTCTGCAGAACTCGTCACAATGCTCCAGGTGTGGCCTCCCCAGGACAGAGTAGAGGGGGAAGACAGCCTCCCTAGACCTGCTGGCCACACTCTTCCTAATGCACCCCAAGAAACCTGGTTATCTGCAACATTTTCAGACAGCTATTTTCACCACATGCTTAAAACTATGGCATTTCCATTGCAACTCCTTTTTTTCAGCTCTGACAACAAGAGATCCCACCAAGACTGTCAAAATGACAAAGAAAGGTACAATGGCAAATCACAACTACCATTCCAAACCCAAATAACATAAGTATGCTGGTTTTATGAATAAGCTAAAGATATATTTGCCACAGGTGAGTAGATCCAAACTGTACCTATCTGCTGTTACCTTTATGTGACATTCACAGCAAAATCATAACAAATTCTCTGCTAATATTATTTTGGGACAAATGAACTGAGGGCTGGGAATGGCAGAACACTATCCCACTGATCTGGGCACAGACATTGCCAAATACTGGGTGCAGATATCCATAAACCCCACAACATTTTTAATGCAAAGGAGATTGCAGAGCCTCATACAACTGTTCCACCAAAGTAACAGGAGTCTCGGAATACTGGTAAAATATATCCCATGCCAGTAAAACATATACAATACTGGTAAAATACCATGAAAGGCAGAGCTTGTTCACATGTTAAATGTGTTCAGTCTTCAAGAGTTCTTAAAATGTTATGATTGTCTGATGTTTACAATAAAAATTTGATGATGAATTCAAGGAAAGATTGTAGAATAATGGGGGGGGGAGGAGGGGGAGACAACAAACCAAACCCAAAGTAGATTAGTTCTAATTAATTTTAGCCAGAAATGCTTTGTTTTGTACTGGAAAGCATTGCAATTTTAAATGCAAACAGGTCTACTTTAACCATACAACTGAAAAAAATTTCTTGCCCAAGGAATAAAAATTAGTAATCTCTGAAATACAAAATCTTGCTTGTTGAAGTCTGTGGTTCTGTTGTTGGTTTGGGGAACAGTCTTTTTGAGGAGGAGAACACAGAAGCTGGGAAGTGTTTTATTAGTCTTATTTGGGTAATCTTATCTGGGTAACCCAAAGCACTGTTATTTATACAGCATTGGAAAGGGACAGCAGCTTCCATGCTAAAATCTAAAATGATTAAAGGTCTTCCTTACAAGGTTACCTCCAGCTTTTTCTTACACACTGAAGTCAACACTATTTATGGATGACATTGTCAGCAAAAAAAAGGAAAAAAAAGGAACAAAACTTTTTTTTCCCCTTGTAACTAGAAGTCTCAGTTTATTCCACCTTTAAGGAAGATGAAAATATGGCTTTGTTTACAGTTTCAGGTTACAATTTAATTCTTTGCACTATTATTAAACCTTTTATTTGCAAGTCTGCATCATTTTTATTTCTCTTATAAGTGAATCCAGCTTCCAAATAATCATCTCTTCAGTTCTGAATTTTATACTTGGATAAAGAGAGGTGATTCCTTCTTTAAGATACAGGATGTTTTCAAAATCACTGTATAAAAAACACTGAAGTACTTGAGGTTCCTAGAAGGTACAGTTAGCCTAAGGATACCACATTTGCAGAAATCATTTTAACTCTCATGTACTGGAAGATATTCCAGTGCTTAATGTGATCCAGCAGATGATTAGCCATGTTTCTGAATCTCAGTTGAATGCTAGAGGATTATAGATATTAAGTAAGCAAAAGTGGTATATAATGCTAAGGGACACACAAATTAGAAATGTATTAACATACTTTGCTTACTTTGTCCCTATAAGAAAGATACTGAGGTGCTTGTGCATGTCCAGAAAAGGACAATGAAGCTGGTGAAGGGTCTGGGGAACAGGTCTGGTGAGGAGCAACTTGAGGGGACTGGGGTTGTTTAGTCTGGAGAAAAGAAGGCTGAGGTGAGACCTTCTCACCCACTATAGCTCCCTGAAAGAAGGTTGGAGCCAGCTGGAGGTTGCTCTTCTCCTTAGAAATAAGTGACAAGATGTGTGGAAAGTTGCACACATCTTGTTGGCCAGTTTAGATAGCTATTAGAAGAACATTCTAGGTTGAAAGGGTTCTCAAAGACTGGAAGAGGCTCCCCAGGGAAGAGGTTGAATCCCCATCCCTGGAAGACTTGAAAAGCTGCAGAGATGTGGAGCTGAGGAACATGGTATAGCACCAGCCTTGGTAGAGTCAGATAACAACTGGACTCTATAATCTTTTCCAACTGAAAGGATTCTGATTCAATTAATGTTAGTTTAATACCATCTATTAAGCCTACTAACATAAATGTTACACAATTTGGAGATATCGTTTCCACCATGTAGTGCCACTATATTTTCACCATTAGCTAATTAATGTTAAGAAAAGTTTTGTAATTATGGAGTAAATTATCAGCAGTGAGTGTATTGAAATGTTGTTCTCTTCATGGTCTGTATTTCTTCAAATCCCAGTCATTGAAAAAGAGAAACAAAACCAGTAATGCTTGAAGTAATGCTGAAGTAATGCACTTACATTGTCAGCATAAAATACAAGCACCAGGCAGTGTCCCTTAATATGGCAGAAATCTTAACCAAGCTGATGATGTTTTTCCCTGGTTTCTGCCTGCTGAGACATCACAGACTGGAAATCTTAAACAAGAATCTCTAAGCTTTGTTCCATATAGCTGGGAACGGGTTAAAAAAGAGCAATGAAAGATTAAGGTGAACAAAGAAGTGAGACCAGGAAAAATTAATGTATTCTAACAGACTGGGAGACCAGAAACTATCTAATCACTCCATAAATAAAAGATAAAAAAGGTTGGAGAAGCAGAGAGATCTTTGCCTGCCCCTCCTTAGTCTTTCTCTGGGTTGACAGCCAAGACATGGGAGAACAAATACAAATTTAAAGGTTCCTGAATATCAGCGGGGTTTTTTCCAGGCAATATACATCAATGAAAGACAGGACAAGGGAGGTGATGCTCCCTTCTCTACTTTGCTCTAGTGAGATCCCATCTGGGGTACTGCACCTAGTTCTGGGGCTCCCAGCACAAGAAGCAGATAGACCTGACGGAAAAGGTCCAGAGGAGACCATGAAAATGATCAGAGAGCTAGAGCACATCCCCTATGGGGACAGCTTGAGAGAGCTGGGGCTGTTTCACCTGGAGAAAAGAAGGTTCCAGAGAGACCTTAGAGCAGTCTTCTAGTACCTGAAGGGGGCCTGCAAGAAAGCTGTGGAGGGACTTTTTACAAGGGCTTGTAGTGGCAGAATGAGGGACAATGGCTTTAAGTGGGAGACTGGACATTAGAAATCTTTAGAGTGAGAGTGGTGAGACACTGGAACAGGTTCCCCAGGGAGGTTGTGGATGCCTCCTCCTTGGCAGTGTTCAAGTCCAGGCTGGACAGAGCCTTGAGCAAACTGGTCTATTAGAAAGTGTCCACGCCCAAGGGCTGGAACTAGATGATCTTTAAGGTCCCTTCCAACCCAAACCATTCTATGACACTTTTATTTTTACAGACAAACTGACCAGATGAACTTTCCAAATGTACCTAATTCCAAACTAATAATAAAATTAACCCAGGGTCAGATTTAATTTTTCAAGGAAGGAAATGCTACAAATCAGTAATTAGCACACTAGAGAATTTAGCCAATGCCTGTTGCTCTAAGCTCTGCTTAATTATCCAATAATTATCAGCTTCCAGACACCAGGCAGGCAATAGATGAGCTTGATTTTTGGTTGGGTTTCGGATGTTTTTTTCATTAGTAGACAGAACAAACAGACACTAATAAAGCTGAAGTACCTGACCTTCTACTGAAATGCAAATACTTCTGTAGTTAGCTAGCACTTTCATTCTGCTTTCTGTGTGTCAGTCCAGTGTAAGATTCCTGTCTCTTGTTCTATAAAATCAATCACTATTCAGTAGCATGATACTAATTATTCTGCATTCTCCAGATCATCAACCTTTTTAACATGATGATGCATGAGATTTACAAATTCAAAGCACAGAGATTGTGGAGGTAGAAACAGTCTCAAATAGTATTATTTACTTTTCACGTCTAAGGAAAAGCTTATAAAAACAGTCTGAAATATATCACTGGTTTCAATAGTTAAGCCCATGAAGCCCATAACCATAGAATAGAATCACAGAATCACTTTGGTTGGAAAATATCTTTAAGATTATCGAGTCCAACCATTCTCTAATTCTACCAAGGCCTCTGCTAAACCATATCTTTCAGCACCACATATCTGCCTTGTTCAACACCTCCAGGAATAGGGATTCAACCACCTTCCTGGGGAGCCTGTTCCAATACTCTATCTGACCACTAGATGAGTGACAGATGCCCTCTATTAACCCCTCTGCCTTCCCAAAGGGAAGAGAAAGGGAATAACTGGCCAGTTGGAAAACTAAAACTACTTGAATGAAAATAATAACAAACCCCTGACAGCAATTAGTCACCACCACTGATGCTGTGGAAGAAGTCCCAGAATGGACTCAACATCAGATGGGAACTAGGTTTTGTAACTGGATTCAGAAACTCACAGATCACGATCAAAGGCAGAAAAGAGTCTCCCTCAGATGCTGACCATTAAGGAACAGGCTTGACCCTGGTGATCCCTCAAGAATCCCTTGTTGGTCAGCTCAGGGTCACCCATCCTGCCCCCTTCATCCTGCAGCTGCAGCTTTTCCTTCCTGCAGCCAGAGGTGGCACATAAGACGTAGCAACACTCTTGGTTTGCACCCCAACCCTTGGCGCTAACTCTCCCCATCAGCACTGTCAGTGCCAGCAGCAGCTACTGTCTGTGCAAAGCTGCCCTGAGCTGCAGAAAGTGCCTTGCTGAGCAGAGACTGAGCTGGGAAGGCACAGTTCTGAGCAGAGCTAGTGCTGGTCTGGCTCACACCAGGACAAATATATAAAAAAATTTACCCTCACAAATCTAAGGTCAGTACTGCATTTAAAAGCAGAATGATACACTCTGAAATACAATGGACATGACTATGCTGCAGTTGCATTTATACTGAGACTGATCACACTGAAAGCAGAGGATGCTGAAGCACAGCAACAGAATTCCAACTCTAGTTTAAGAAAGAGCAGAAATTAAATGTAAATGTTCAGTGGTCTGTAGCCTGTCATTAGACTGCCAATGTACAGGTGCCTGATCCTTCCCATCTATTCACTAGGGTAATTCATTGCTGAAAATAGCAAACTTCATGTAGAAAAATAGAACATCATTTATCCTAGTTCCATAGAAAGCTCTAAATGTTCATCACAAAGCCATACAGCCATAAAGCACTCAGCCTCAAATCCCCAAAGTTTTTATACACATCTGTATTTTCTCCAGGAAGCCAAGTGTCTAAGTAGCTCACTAAGAGAATCTAAGTATCTGTTACACTTCTCAGGGTTTCCCCTTACAAGATCTCTGAGAATAGAGACTTAATTGCTCCATATCCTGCTGCCACCAGTTTGTCCTAGGTTAAGTATTTTCTAGTAGTACATCTATTTCCTTTGCTAATAGATGCAAATGTCTTCAGGGAAACTCTTCCTTAGCTTTAATAAGCAGAGAGTTGAAAGTCAAGTAATCAGTTTCAATAAAAGAATTCAGAATCATTTTAATAGAAAACATACTAGTTCTTGTGAAGATAGTATCAAATTCAGTTGAATATATTAAACCAAACCAGGGCATAAATTACTTCATGCAGCTCCCTTTTCCATTTTCTTAAACTCTGAATCCTGCTGGTTATAGCTCTTGGTTATGGCTATTAGTTAGGCTGTAAATTCCACCTTGAGTACTGAGTCCAGTTCTGGTGTCCTGATCATGACAACAATGTGGAACTGTTAGAGTGAGTCTAGAGGAGGGTCACAAGAGCTGGAACACCTCTGCTGTGAGGATAGGCTGAGGGAGCTGGGGTTGTTTAGCCTGGATAAGCCTCCGGGAGGACCTTATAACTGCCAATACCTAAAGGGAATCATGTGGTTAACATGAAGGTAATTGCCACTTTGGAACAGTCTGGGTTTGTTCATTTATGAAATCCAAGGCTTCTTTACTATTAAAAGCCCTATGTAATAATCAGGTAACATGCTATACAGAGAATTGAATTAACCCAACTACTGGCTTTCTTTTTGGTGAAAACAAACCATTTTTTTTGCAGGTGATGTAGGTATATTCCACTTTATTTCAGTTTTAGGCAACAATTTCACTGTCTTATCTGAAGCTACTGACGTGACAGTGATTTTGCCACAGACTTAAAGAAACAAATACAGCATTCTGCACAAAGCTCCTAGCATAATATGACCCTTAAGCTTTAGGCTGCCAAGGGAGGTGGTGGAGTCACCATCCATGCAGGTGTTCAAGAAACCTGTGGACATGTAACTTCAGGACATGTTTTTGTGGTCATGGCGGTGTTAGGTCGGTGTTAGGTCTCCTCCAACTGAAACAGTTCTATGATTAATTTTGCAGCTTAACTGACTTAAAATGGAATTCTAGCAGTGTTGGGGGGGGAATGAAATAAACAAATTTAAAAATCAGCATTCTGGAACAAATTCTGCTTATCTTATCCAGTAATGCCAAAGGTTCTATAAATTTTAAACTAAATGAGTACCACAAGAATTAGGCCTTTTCACTTACCATGTTTTCAAGCATCACAGGGCTAGCGGGAATCATTCCGGGAGCATCTAACACTTCCCTAGAATGTTAGGAATGTCACTGGAGATGTAACTAATCAATGAAATGCCTTACATTTATGTGGTCAGAGATCTGAAGCTAGCATCACTGCATGAATAAAGTTCCACTGCCACGTTATTAAAAGGGAGGATGAATTAATTTAATAGAGCGCAAAATCATTTGAGCCACCAACCAATTTGAGCCTTCTGCAGAGCCGTAGCTGAGCGGCTTTAAATACTAAGGCTTCTCAGAGTGTGTTTTCACTATTTCATTCAGGACAGTTTTAATATAATTTAGTATTGTCGAAACTTAGCGTGTATGAAATGGGCTCACTAAGTAATATCATGGGCAAAGCACATTAACTGTTCAATGCTTCCTGAAGTATTTGACTATCAAAACGGGAAATGTAGTGCTGTCAATGACAAAGCTAACTTCTCTAGGTCCAACTGCTGCCCAAAAAAAGTAGAATCATAATTATTTTGATTGGAAAAGACCTTTAAGACCACTGAGCCAAATCATTAACCCAGCACTGCAGGTCACCACTAAACCATGTCCCTTAAGCACTACTTCTAGGAGGCTTTTAAACACCTGCAGGGATGGGGAGTCCACCACTTCCCCAGACAGCCTGTTCAAGGCTTGACTACCCTTATACAGTCTCCCCTCAGCCTCCTCTTCTGCAGGCTGAAAAACCCCAGTACCTTCAGCTGCTCCTCACCAGACCTGTTTTCCAGACCCTCCATCAGCTTTGTTGCCCTCCTCCAGACAAGCTCCTGCACTTCAATGCCTTTCTTGGAGTGAGAGCCCCAAACAGAGAAAGAAACTGCATTTCAGTGAGATATAGAGAGTGACCTAACTTTTTTGGTCTTTTTCACAGCATGAAACACTTAAAAGAACCTTGATAAACAGTATCATAGGTGTGCAGAGAGGCATGAAATTTGCAATTGTATCAGTACTTATCTGAATGGCCTTCCAGTGTCCTCTTTCTGACACAGCACATTTTATGACTGAACAGATGCTACCTAGAACAAAAGGTTTCCACTCTTTGATTAAAAAAGAGGGAGGGCAAAACAAAACAAAACACAACACCTCGCTTACCTCAGGTACTAAAGTCTTTTTCTCCCCCCTTGTACTACAGTCTTAGAGGTATAAGGGGGATTAATTTATGTAATAAAAATATGTGATATCCAAAGAACACAAGAGACACTGCAGTCTTTAAACTCCCTTCTACACAGACCAATATTTATTATATTCTGTTATTAACAAGGAAATACATAAAGAGTGTTTAAAGGCCACAGCTGCCCACCTGCACAAATTATACCATTATAATACTTAAGGCCTAACTGTGGTCTCCAAAAGATTCATAGATTCATAGACTGGTTTGTGTAGGAAGGCATGTTAACGATTACCTAGTTCCAACCCCACTTCCACAGGTGGGGAGACTTTCCATTACACCAGACTGCTCAGGGCCTCATCCAGCCTGGCCCTGAACATCTCCAGGGAGGCACCTGCAACCTCCCTGAGCAATCTGTTTCAGTGTCTCACCAACCTCACTGTAAAGAACTTCTTCCTAAGATCTAAGATGGAGAGCTTTTGAATGGAAGTAATGAAACCAGTGCCATGACATCCACACTCTATCTTTACACACCTCTCAGGTGGCTTTCTCATTATGTAGCAGATGAAACACATAGACATGGTAGACTTCAGGACATGGTTTAACAGCCATGGCAGTGTTGGGTTGATGATTGGACTCCATGATCTTAGAAGGTTTTTTTCCAACCAAAATGATTCTATGATTCTAAACACCTCACCTCTGACCTCCTGCCTGCAAACACAATTTTATGATATTGATATATATCAAGGTGAAGAAGATGGCTGAGACTTTTTGCTTTCACCCTTCAGCAAACAGCAGTTTTCAACTAAGTTAAACCTTTAATTTGTTTCAGGACAGGCAGGATGAGAGGAGGAAGGTGATCTGGTTTGGTGTGCTTTTACTGCAGATAATGGACACCTAAGAACAATGCAATTTAAACTGAACAGTGTGATGTACTTTCCCTGCTCTGTATGTCCATCTCATCACAAAACCAGTCCAAAATGAGCAAGGGAGGAAAAAGAAACCCTATTAACAGCCTGTCTCACAAGACTTAGTTACAAGCATGCTGAAGTCACTTGGAGTAGAAGATTTTTGCTACTTCAGAGATTCTCTCAGGACACCACTCTCAAAGACACTTGGCCCATGTTGGAACTACTTCAAGAGAAGCATGTGAGCTCTTGCAGCATCTCCCCGTCTTGTTAAAGCAGAAAGATATGCTAATATTTCACACTTACATAGTATTCTACATTCTTTAAAAGCTTAGACATTAACATATTCCTCCTAAAAGCAGCACTGCACACACTAAAGTCTCAATTTTACAGACGAGTGAACAAACATAAAAAGGTTAAGCTTCTGACTCCCGCTACTTATTCTCTTTAGAAGTTGGGAGAGGAAAAACAGCAGCACTGGAGAGGAAATTGTAATACAAAGAAATGCTGTGGTACCATGGTCTTTTCTTTTCACTGCCCCCTCGGATTTTTACCTTCATATATACTCATCACTTGTGATTTCAGAGCTGAAGTCACTGTACTTAGCCAAGCACTGCATTTTGAGGAAAGCAGTAACCCTGTCAGCAGTAAAGCACAAAAAGAGGCAAAGAAGGCAAAGAAATCCCCAACTGTAACAGCAGAATTTTCAGGAGTGAATTCTCTCATCCTAAGTATTCCTAAGCGAGGAAAAGTTTTCTATAATATTATATAGGCTAAGTTCAAGTGAAGGTCAGTGAATGTTTTGTCTAATACAAAAGGAAGCACCAGAGACTTAGGTTTAAGCCCCCAAATACTCAGTGTGGTTGCATCCTTTTTTTATTCTTCCTTCACCTGTCAAAGTAATATGAATTGAAACATCTTCACAGAATCTCAGAGGAAAGCAAGCAATATCCCTGTGGAAAGATGGACTCAATTAACCTGACACAAGCATTCCCATAGGACAGGACTAAGAGAAGATACACCAAGAATTTGTGCCCATCAAGCAAACATTTTTCTTCTGCTTCTTATAAGTAACACACAAACACGTAAATATATATGGAATCACAGAACTGTAGAATCCCTTTGGTTGGAAAAGGCCCTTAAGATCATCCAGTCCAACCATTCTCTAACTATCAAGGGTGGTGCTAAACCATGTCTCTCAGCATCACGTCTCTGCCTCTTTAAAACACCTTCAGGGATGGAGATTCAACCACCTACCTGGGAAGCCTGTTCCAGTGGTAGAGAACCCCTTCAGTCAAGAAGTTTCTTCTAATATCCAATATAAACCTGCCTTGGTGCAACTTGAGGTCGTACATACATAGAATTTCCACACAGGACATATATCTGCTCTGTGCATGATTAGTTTTGAAGAGCAGTGATCAAAGACTTACTTATGAACACCACCAAACTTCAGTTCATAAGTTTTAAGAACAAACCAGGATCAAGTATGCTTTGATTAGAAGTGGTTTAAACTAGGAATATTACTCTCTGATCTTAAGCCAAAAGGATGGAGGATCTACACCAACGTAATATAACCACTGTGCTGTTATTCCAGAGTTAAAGTTGAAAACATAAATATATTAAAGTAATATTTGAAAGCTACATCTCACAGTCAATTTTAATTTTCCCTTTTGCATAACCCACACAGTTTTCACACTCTGAGGATCAGAATTCAAGAGCCTGTATACTTCACATGCAGAAAAAGGGACAAAATTGACTGAATACTGTCACTTGAGGGTGGGGAAGTAGCTTCTTAACTTGTTGCTAACATTGAGCCACATGGTGCCCAGCAGTACAGAAATGTTAAGAATTTCCTCTCTTATTGCATATCTTCCTGGTGTAGGGTTGACAACCACTGAAGTTCCTGTAAAGGCTTTATCTCACTTGTTCTTCCATAAGCCACCCAGAGAATAGAGAACAAGAGGCTCTCACTCACTGTCTGGTCCCTCCCACAGCCATTTGCAAGGCACACTAAAGATGTTATCACAGAATAATTATTTTCCTAACTCCCACTGCAAGGACAACTCTGATCTCAACACATGCTTAGTTCTTCATCCTTGAAATTGGCTGAGTTAACAGCAAAATCAAAGCTGGACCTCTTCTCAGGGACTGAAAGATTGTTTTCCTCAAAAGGTGGCCACCAATTTCTAGTTTTAAAATTGTATTATAACAGAGACTTTGACTGGAATGTTTATGAATAGCTAACAAAGAGTATTTTCAAGAGTATATTCCTAAGCTTGCCTGTATCAACCATGTTAATGCAAGTGTCTTTTTTTTCTTACAGTTAGAGTAAAAATTGTCCTGTTTTAATTGTGGAAAAGTTCTGCTGAGGTTTAATAGGATTTTTTAACTTTGTTTTGAAGTGACGGCCTGGTGATGAGCAGATCTTCAAAGTCTATGTTTCATTTACAAATCCATTGTAATTTTGAAGAGCTATGTGTGACCGTTTGAGGCTTCCAATGGCAGGAAGTCCAGACCAGTGCCACTGTATGAAGCACAGCACAACAATTTCTCACTTGTAGAAATGAAAAATATTGATCTTTGCTAGAAAATCCTATTACCGTAGAAAATATGTAACAATGGACCACAAGTTGGACACAAATTCTTCTCTCACCATGACTGCCTTAGACTGACTCCTGATTATATTACCCACTATTAAGCTCATCCTTGAAAGAATGCCTAGAAAAGAATGCCTGGGAACTGTGGCATATCTGCTCAGTTAATTCACACAATGACAATGAAGACAGAATGTTGTTTTATAAAAGATGGAAGCTACAACTGCAGCAGAATACGGCTCTATAAAACATATGAACAATGACAACAAAGATTTTAGTTTGCCTTCCTGTTTTGTTTTTCTTTCTTTTTTTTTTCCCCTGTGGGCAATATTGGCAAAGAAGGACTTCAGCTAAGACGCAGCTATTTACTTTGTTTCCTCTGAAGCTTCAGATGAAAAGTCATCTTTATCATGGAAGTTTTGCAAGGAGAAAGCACAATTTGAATTAGTCAAATCCATAGAGAAACAGGAAGACTCACTTGATAGAACATTAAACTTGCCTCTGAAGTTGTCCATTTAGCAGTACAACTGTTAAGAAGTACCTTGGCTAGGATTTCAGTAATAGTGAATTACAGTGACTGCAGAGATTTTAGTTTCTCTTGACATTTCTTTGCATTCTATCAATTGCAAAATTTGGTTTAAATTCCTTCCCACCACATATCACCTAACTCCTCTTGCATTTCACTTTTAATTTGAGGAAGGAGGCAGTGATCTTTATTGTGCATTCCACTTCCCACAGCAAATGCAGCTTCTATTCTCATCAAGTCTGTTAGACAACATCCAAGAACATCAGTGATGCCAGAGGTTTTCTGAATTGTTTACTAAATTGGCACTGCTGTATTTGTGACTGAAGCCATTAGATCTTTCAGTTCCACGCCTGTGACAGACATCTGTAACATTTATTTTCCTTCCTTATTTCTGACAGCTACCAAGGTGGATACTGCCAATTTCAGTTACAGGTACATAAATGCTTTTGTGAATATAGCAGCTTGTACCTTTTCCTACCCATTTTTCTCTAACAAAGAGCCACCTTGCCTCTTCCAACTCAATTATAGCTTTACAAAGCCTCCAGTGTCTATTTGAAAAGGACAAGCTGATTTTTGACCATGATCTTGCTTGTATAAAATTCCAAGTCTCGATGTTTTGGCATAAAGGCTGAGGTAACCTATTATCTTCAAATATAAAAGACAGTAATGGCTTCTGCACACACATCTGATTCGTGTGCAGGTGTCCAAGTTATTGGATATTGGCTTGTCAGTGCTCAGCTCTCACACAAACATCTTCCTGAGACCATGAGAAAAGAATAAGGGAAACTGTAACCCATAGCTCTGGGTGGTACTACATCTTCACATGACATCATACCAAATAACTTGGAAATTACTCCTGTAATTTTTAACATGATGCTTCATGGTGTATATGGATGAGGGCCACAAGTTTCATTTTCAAAAGGAATCTGTAATCCAGGATGCAACAAAATAAGTGTGGCCAGCAGGCTGATGCATCCCAGGATCCAGATTCCCTTTGAAAATGAAGACTCTCATCCATTTGCACCAGCTTTTCTGATGTGGGAGACAGAATGGTTTGGGTAAGAAAGGACACTAAGATCATCCAGTTCCAGGGATGTCTCATACTAGACCAGGTTGCTCAAGATAATAATGTCAGAATCATTTCTGATAAGGAAATATCAGGATAATATCAGAGCAAAATTTGTCCTGTGAGAATGTCTGCTTCCCTACCTACTCAGTACCTTTCTTTTTATGAACAAAGATTGTTGCAAATAAACAACTGATTTTCACTGACTCTGGCAGACATTAAAAGCCAGGGAAGTACTGGAAGCAATTTAATAGTGGAAATTTGCTTAAGTATCCATTTCCTTAAAGTAAAATAAAACTTTTCATTAAAAGGGATTAATGATCTTCAAAGATATGCAAAACACTTTTCTGAGCATGGAAACTAACCCTTTTAAATGGAAAAGCCATACCTTTAAGTGAAAAATATCTATAAAATCAGTAGAGATGAACTTGCCTAGGCATTGAGAATCATTCTTACTATTGCTGCAGCAGCCTTTGAGTCTAGCAAATGGATTTCCAAACTCAAATTCCAATGTATGATACACTTTAATGAGTTTGTAACAAACTGCCTAAGCCAGGCACCTGAGAGTTAAAAAAAAAAACACAAAATAAACAAACCAAAAAATCATTCCAAAGGAATGAGGCTAAAAAAGTAATCTTCTATTCCATTTAGTTTATTCCATATTTTTTTGTAAAACAAACACAGCTTTTCTCTGATGGGAAATGTTTCTTCCCACTGGAATTCTATATATTTTTGCCACAGCCTTTATAAGTAAAGAAAAGAAAGCCTGAGAAAATGATACAAGTGTTTCAGAACAAGAGCATGAGGGATACTTCACTTGTCAAAGACTCTGAAGTTTCAGGTGTAGCAAAGACAAAATGTTTTCAAATATGTGGAAAGATTATTCAGTCAGGAAGTTTGTTGCTGTACTTCCTGCACAGTGGGTAATTCCTAATTGCAAAACTGGAACAAGGAAGAAGTAGCTAAATCATTACAGAGTTGCAGGGATTTATGGAAGAGATTAAAAATCGGAATGCCAGTGATGAATGGCTAGAACTGAAAACAGAGGTTGAAGCCTTCTTGAAAAGAAGATGGCTTTTAGACGTCTGCAAAAGTACCAGAAGCAATAATAAAGCAACAGAAGTAGTAGGATGTGTATGGATGGACTAGTTTATGACTTGAAAAATGTAATTTAAAGGAACAATTCAGGACTGTTGAGAAGCAAGAGTAAGATTAATTATAGGTCTTTACAGAATAATTGTTTCTGATTCTAAGCCCTTGCCTTCAGAATAGAAGTCACAATAATTTTAATTGGATTTTTAAGCCCATACAAGCTTCTAACATGGATTAATTTAGACCGCTTTTAACTTAGGCGACACACAAACGACCCAGTGTCTAACCTAATTTAAGCCATGGTCAAGCCTTCTTAAATGCCTTTATACAGGCAGTGAATACAAACTTAACTAGGTCTTTTGGAGATTTACTTTTTACATTCCAACTTGTATCCTTCCACGGTAATGATGGCTAACAAGGCATTTAAACCACTTGCCATTCAGAAACGTGACTTGCAGAAATGACAAATTCTTACACCATAAATTGATTCATACCCCTTGCCTTTGTGAGGGAAGAAGGAAGATCTTACTGCTCAACAGCAAACAGGCAAGGAAGGCAAGAAAGAGGCAATTAGCTGGGTACTATTTTTCAGCAGGCTTCACAGCAGAATCTACAAATTGTTCCAAATGAACACATAATTTTGTTAACTGATACAGCTACACACCATTAATGAAGATAAGTGGGTGGCACAGGGATCTGCAAAAGCTTCTTGTAGATCTGATCACATTATATTAGTCAAAAGGAACTCATTTTGGAATTCAAGGATCGGATTGTGTTCCTACTCATAAAATATGCATGCTTAATATCAGCTATATACAATGGTGGAACCTTGCCTGTCATTGTTTTGGCCATGTTTCAGAGGAAAAGTCTCTTAGAAAGAGAAATTACAAACAAAGAAGCAAACAAAATTAATAGGACATTTTCTAGGAAATACCTTTGAAGTGTTTTGTTTCAGAGCTTTGTCATGACAGTCTATCAAGCAGGCTCCTTCAGCAAACCTGACTCCTTCAATTTATATGCACTCAGTGCAGGATGGGAAGAGACCTAGAGGATAATCTAATTACCTTTCAGTGTAGGGCTGCTGATTGGCAGTAAGAGATGAAAACAGGAGCCAAATTCCTCCTGGAACAAACTGCAGAGTCTTGATGTTTTATTAGAAGACCACAACAATCCCAAGGGTAGTTGAAAAGTCAAGTGCACAGAAGACGACATTTATTAGACAGCATAAGAGAAGCTAAAATCTCATCTGTTGATGTGCCAAGCGATCATCAAGGACAAGTCTGATTTAAGAATCCACTTTGTGGCTTTGTGATTTGCAGGAGTGTCACATCCCTACAGTCCTATGCCCAGGAACCTCTGTACACTAATGTTACTTCACAGAAAAGGCACCTACTGTCCAGTTACAGCTCCCATCCCTAGTTCTCTGGCACAGGCAGCAGTGAGGTCTGTTTCAAATGAATCCATTCACTGGCTGCCCAGGAAGAGCCTAATTTGCACAGCCTAATGGTCAGGGGACTGCACAAAAGGTTCTGACTTTCCCAATCTGTTGTGTAGCTGTGAGAAAAACACCTTTTTTGATGTGGTTCTCATCTCCCACTCCATTCCCTCCACAGTCCAGCTTCCCTGTACAAGAATGACTGCTTCTAACATCAATTTCAGATGTCTTTGTTGTTGCTGCTCTTCTAATCCTGTCCTAACAAGCGAGCTCCATATTAAAGTCACAATGTAAAATGTCAGTGTAATGTAAAGTTGTACCATTAAAACTGTCAACTCAGTATAAATTTAATGAAAGGGATGACATAAAATTATTAGTCTGGTGGTGACAAAAGCATTAAATTGTTACCTGAAACTGCCATTCAGATGCTTTCCTCTTCTGTCCAGAAAAGTAATCCTTATGGTTCATTATGCTCCAATTCTTGAACTTAGAATTTGAAGTCCAACAAGGTGAGCTTTGTTTTTTTAATGCACACCATGAAGCTCCATAACACATCTCTAGAATAACAGAATTGTTCAGGCTGCTGTCGTGTAATCCCCAGATATACAGAATGCCTCTTTCAAATTTTAATTCCCACTTTTTGATCATGGTTATATTTTACACAATCAGTTCAATTATTTGTTGCAGCAATCCAGATTTTGGATGCCTGAACAAGAAAAATCTGTGACACTCAGAATTAGTCACATTCACTCTAATGACTTGTTCTATTCTGCAATGCTCTTTATGCATAAAGGTACATAGCTGACAACTGGGCAAAGCAGGAGATTATAAGAATAAAAAATACTCTTAAATATTATCTAATTATTTCTCAAATTGCTGCTGTAACACTTTGATAAAGCACAAAGAATTATTTTACTGGCATCAAATGAGAAAACTGAAGGGCTGACATTAATCTGAAGAAGACTCACAATGCCAACTTTCATCTAGGCAAGCATCTTAGAAGAGTTTGGAATGATATTAAAATGACAGCAGTAACTAACTAATTTGACAGGAAATCAATCTGACTGCTCAGACTAGTTTCTGCTTACATAATCACAGAACAACGGTCAATTTTGCCCCAAATGATGAGGTGAAACAAAAACCAAACCAACCTTACTTGTCTAGTTCCCAGAGCTTGTATAATGCTAGTTCTTTAATTAACAGACAATATGTTAGGGTAAGAATTATAAGGTAACTATCTTCTGCTGTGAATAAATACAGAAGAATACCCACATTAAAGTTATATTACCATAGAATCACAGAATGGTATAGGTTGGAACGGAGCTTAAAGTTCAACTAGTTCCAACCTCCTGCCATGGGCAGGGGCACCTCCTACTGGAACAGGTTGCTCAAGGACCCAGCCATAATGGCTTTGACCACTTTCAGGCACAAAGCCTCCACAAAGCTTCTGGACAATGTTACCAGTTGTCTCATGGGGAAGTATTTCTTGTTCATGTCTAATCTAAATCCATATTCTTCCAGTTTGAAGCCATTACTCCTTGTCCTGTCACTCCATGCCTTTGCCTAAAGTCCTTCTCTGACTCTCCTGTAGCCCCCTTCAGGTACTGGAAGACCACTCTAAGGTCACCCTGAAGCCTATTCTTCAGGATGAACAGCCACAGCTCTCTCAGCCTGTCCTCACAGCAAAGGTACTTTAGTCCCTGGATCTTCATCATGGCCTCCCCTGTATTATACCACTTGGCTCTTAAATTCTTCGTTTTCTCTTGTGGATGCCAGTACAGTAAAGGACAGCAAAATAAGAAACAGAACAGAAAGATGCCAAGAGGTTGAGATAACAGTGTGCTTCTCCAATCAGGGGCTAATTAATTCATGTAAGCAGAGAGTCTATAAATATGCAGCAGCTACATGAAACAGCTGATTTCCTTTAATGATGCTTCATTTCTCTAAATGTTTATTACAAACTAATAGCAATCTGGCAAGCTGACTGCCTCACACTAATGTCACTGTGTCACACGTACAGCAAAGCCATTTCATGTGAGACGAGGATCACATTTGTTGCAAAGTCATTTTATGCAGAACATAAACAGCAATCCTCAATAGAGATCTACAAGATGAAAAGCCTGCCTGTGTTGCAAAACAATGCTGACCATTAAAAAAGACAACAAAATACAAACCCAAAATAACTGCAGAGAGAGTTTTGAACCTTACAGGACCTGCGTAACTTACACACACAGTAATAACAATAAAAAGCTTCATTGCCCTTCCTATTTCAGACAGCTAAAACAGAGGATGAAGACATTTACCCAAAGACACAGAATCATAGAATGGGTTGGGGTAGAAGGGACTTTAAAGATCACCTAGTTCCAAAACCCCCACCATGGGCAGGGACACCTACCTGGTCAGCTTGCTCCTCACTCCATGTAACTCCCTCTTGAACACTTGCAGGCTTGGGACCTTCACAACTTCCCTGGGCAACCTGCTCCAGTGCCTCTCACTTTTGTTGTGAAGAACTCCCTTCTAGAGTCTAATTTACCCAAAGTCCAGGGAAGACTGAAAAAATCTAGAGGACCTCCAGTTCAGTCAAAGCAATTCCTCTTCTGGCAGTGACAGTTCCTTATCAGTTTTCAAAGTAATGTGGCTTTAGGCTTACACTTCTAAAATATTTTTTAACACCCAAGCAATTACTTTTCCTAAAGAGTGTTTGGTAATGTGCAATCTGGCATTTTTGTTTAATATGCTAAAATAAATTAAACTCAAAATGGTCCCACATATGCTCTTCTTTTTGACCTTCTCTTTCATGAGGAATTTACCGTCCTGGAAAATGATCCCTTTGACTAGGGCATTCATACTTAGAAAGCTGTACTGCTTGCCAAAGGTCAGCTCTGATCATCTCTCTTCACACTAAAGCTGCCCTCTTTCTGTGTAAATGTTATGCTTTATTCCCTGAATAAATCTTGCAGGCCATGTTTACTATCTGTGTTTGTTTCAAGCAAACATCAAACTGACAGCCATGATTAGAATTTTTCAGGAGCTTTGAGTGCATCTTAGAGGTACTAAAATTGGACTTCTCAAACCCTGCAGATATGAAGAAGCAAGTCATCTGATAGTCTTCCTACCACAATAAGCCCATTTCCCAAGCAGTGGTATAAATCTCTGCAGATTTTTTGCACAGGGAACAAAAGATTTCTTCAAAAATTAAGTGTTCATTAGAAACCATAAGCACAAAAAGAATCCCAGCACGGCAGGAGTAGGAAGGGACATCTGGGGATCATTTAGTCCAACTCCCATGTTAATGCAGGGTCACCCACAGCAGGTTGAACAAGATCACAATGTCCATCTGGGTTTTGAAAGTCTCCAGAGGAGGCTCCACAACCTCTCTGGGCAGCCTGCATCAGAGTTCTGTCAGCCTCACAGCAAAATGTTTTTCCATATGCTCAGGAGGAACAACTTTGTTGTAGTCTTTGTCCATTGCCCCTTGTCCTGTCACCGGGCACCACTGAAAGAGTCTGGCCAGATTCTCTTGACACCCACCCTTTAGATACTGATCAGCATTGGTAAGATCCATATGCACAAATAACAGACTCCAAGGGACAGACACATTCTTTTTTGTTGGTATTTCAATAGGCGAGCAGAATCTTTCAATGCAAGTACAGAACCATCCAAAGAATCAGAATCAAAGCAGCAAGTACCTTGAATACTCTGAATTATTTTGTCCCTTGCTTGCTTCGTTCCAGAGCACAGCAACAGCAGTCACAAAACCACTTCTCCACATCAGACCATGAAGACCACATTTAGATAACCAGTCCAAGTGCCATCCACAGGACTTGCTTGTGCTGGTAGGCTCTGCAGCCTTTGAGGATGGTGAAGGGAAGAGCACCCATGCATGCTCCATACACATGGATCACATGCAGTTACCAGTTTGTACCCCATATTTCACTTTGGAGTCCCCTACATGCTCTAAAGAACAAACTAAAGGTATACCTGTGGACTAGAACACTGACACGAACAAATGTAACTTCTTAGGAATGAACAGACAACAGTTTTATGGATTTTTAATCTGGACATTCCAGCTGAACAGCAAAATGTATTTTCTAATCTAGGTCATGTAATACACAACATGCAGATGCAAAAGCATCAGGTCATGTCTTCATAGATAGAATTGCATAAAACATTTTCTACCTGACACTTACATCCAGAAGTGATATTAAACAGTTCTGTTGGCTACAAGCAAGATTCTGCCTTAGTCAAATTTGGAACCAACCAAGTTCAGAAAAGACTGAATGTTTCCTGTGGAAGAAACATTTTTGACACTATGTGCTTACTTGTGTTCAACATCTACTGTCACAACTGAGCATACAGAGAGTCACAGAAGCACTTTGGTTGGAAAAGACCATTAAGATCATCAAGTCCAACTCTATCAAGTCTGGTGCTAAACCACATCCCTCGGCACCACATCTCCGCATCTTTTCGGCGCCTCCAGGGATGGGGATGCTCTGCCATTTTTAATTGCTTATTCAAAATAAGCAGGAAGAAAACCAAGAAAATACTGACAGAGACATTTCATCTCATTCTTTCAGTCATATCTTGATCTTTATATAAAAGGACTATTTTTGCATATAAATCTATTAATTTGTAGCACAAAATTTCACACATCTGAGAAGTGACAATCAAAAAATGAAAGCCCCTTCACTGACAAATGTAAACAGGATGCTTTACTGTGGCCAGCTTAATAGATATTTGCTCTTCTCTTTCTGCAGTTTTAGTTGCCCTTTCTTCTCTAACTAATTAAACACTCACAGAGACAGAAAAACCATAGGGAGTGGTAGTGGAGAGATGCAGCAGGGCAGTGGGAGATGTAACGACTCTAATGTTTGCATATTCCTGGGGAGGAGTAACACCAGGTACCAATACAAACCTGGACTCATTCTGCTGGAAAGCAGCTCTGTGGATAAAGATCTTGGAGTCCTGGTGAACCATCAATTGTCTGTAGGATAGCAATGTGCCCTTGTAGCCAAGAAGGTCAATGGTATCCTGGGGTGCATCAAGAATAGCAGGTCTAAGGATGTTCTCCTCCTTCTCCCTCTATTCTGCCTTGGGGAGACCACACCTAGAATACTGTGTAAATTTTGGGCTCAAGAGAGACAGGGACCTGCTGGAGAGAGTCCAACAGAAAGTTGAGGATGATTCAGGGACATCTCTTCCATGGAGAAAAACTGAGAGAAGTGGGACTGTTATCTTTTGAGAGGAGAAGGAGGCTGAGAAAGGAACTTATTCCTTTCTATAAATATCTGAGGGGTGGGTGTCAAGACGAAGATGACAGTCTCTTTTCAGTGGGGACCAGTAATAGGACAAGGAACAAGAAGTATAAGCTGGAGTACAGGAAGTTCCACCCCATCATGAGGACAAACTTCTTTACTACAAGGGTGGTGGAGCACTGGAACAGGCTGCCCAGAGTGGTGGGGGAGTCTCCTGCTGAAGAGACCTACCTGGACGTGTTCCTGCATGGCCTGCTCTAGGTGATACTGCTTTGGCAGGGGGGGTGGACTCAATGATCCCTGGAGGTCCCTTCCAACCCCTAACATTCTATGATATGAAGACAGAACTAGTCAGAATGAGATGTCATCCATCATCAAGGTTCTTGTTATGCCAGAGCTTTGCCCTGGACATGCTGTTTGTGCAGATATGCATGTGTGGAGCATCACAGAATTTATAAATCGTGGTGCTGAACACGTTCTTTGTATTACAGACACAGAGGTGGTGGCTCAATATGCCATTATGCTTTGGGATATATCAAGAATTCAGAGTTTTTCAGTTATGTGCACAAGAACTTTCATATATACCATGTTTTGATCATAATGTATGCATGAAAATAATTACACACAGTAATTACGCACAACTACTCTTGTGTATATTTGTAGAGTACACCACATGAAGTGGATTAATTTGGATAATATAGTTTCTGGAATTGATACAAACCTTATTTGTGCCTTCATTAAAATATTATCAGTGCAACTACAACAGTGCCATATTAGTGTCAGCGTGTATATTGCTGTAACCTAGAAAAGTCCTTAGCTCTGTATGAGCAATCTCAGAGGAACCAAATATTCCATATTCATGTCTGTGTGTCATCCTAATGAAGCCAAATATATTCTGAAGGGGAAAGCATTTACCCAAGCACAGCAAATATATTGTTTTCTTGAACACAGACTTTGCTTAGTATGCCTTCAAGAAACCCCCTACACAAAGCTCATTTATGTCTTAAAGCTTGAGAAATAAAATGAAGTTAAATGTATTTTTTCAGAATTAAGGGGGCTACAAAACACAGCAAACTTGAAGCTTAATTAGCTGAATTTCAAATTCACTGTTTCAGAGTATTAAAAAAAGCAACAGCCACTTCTTAGGATGGAGAGACTAAAGGTGAATTATTCAGCTTGAATAACTTTATAGCCTTCATCACCTTCCTTCTGATCTATAAGAATATTCATTCTAATCAGATTTTAGCCTAGGAAAACAGGTTCCTGTTTTAGTTTTTTATAGGCCTGACCTTGTTTATAGTCTGTGCTTTTTCTGAGTTTAACCTTGCTGTTGTGGATAGCTGTAAAACAAATGCTCTTCTTTGAACAGAAAGAGTGAGTTACTAATGTTAACACTATTTTCCCGTCAATGAAAAAACATTATCAACATTAATCTTGTCTCCTCGCAAAATCTTATTAAACACTATTCTAACTTCTACTGAGATAAATTGCTCCCTTTACTGTCTGAATCCTGAAATATTAATGAAGGGCATAATAGATAAGTAATTTTTTATGATAGCCTGTGATCCATACTGCTGTGGTATGTGTACCAGCAGATCTTGCCAGCTAAATTGGTGTCATTTATTATAGAATATTTTAACCTAAAATTCAGTGGACAATGTGATTTCAGCTAGTCAAAAAAGTGCAATTTTAAATAAGGATCTTGTAAAGTTCCTCCTTTCCTCCCTTGAGAATGGAAGCATACAGTAATGTCAGATCACATCCTGACATAAAATGACTAAAACAACAAAAAACACCACCACCAAAGTCATTAACAAAGAGCCCAGATTCAGCAAATCCTGTGTCCCAGTTTACCATTTATGTTTAGATTTATGTTTAGATTCTTTTCCATTTCTTTGGCAGAAAAATGCAGTTTAGTATGAAGCAAAAGAAGTATGTCCAACAGGTCTAGGGCGGTTCTCCTCCTCCTCTACTCTGCCCTGGAGAGACCATACTGGGAATACCCCAAGTCAAGTGTGAACCTACACCTGGCTTGCTCCAGACCTCTCTCTGAACATGGTGTCCTTGCCACACAGTCTTAATCTTGATTAAAGTTGCACCACTACTCTGCTAAAGGGGAGGCAAGGCTGAAAGGAAAAACAAGTCTTGAGGGCTCCCATTCTCCTTGCCAAGGCATCCTTTCTGTACACCTTTTTCTAGAGGAACTATGCTGGGAAGCAGAAAGCAGGGTAGCTGAAGAAAGATATTCAATGAGGGATAAGGGCTACCTTTTACCAGGGCGTGTAACCAAGGAATTTGTTTCTGTTGCTTATTTGCTCGCAGGGTCATTACACTGCTTCACGCAGCATCTAGACCTACTTGTAGGAATGTACTCGAGACCTGATATTCTTTCCAGACTTGTGAAGGGACTGGAGGAAAAGTCTTACAAGGAAAGGCTCAGGTTATTTAGCCTGGAGAAGAGGTGACTCAGGGGGAAACTTAGCACACTTTACAACTACCAGAAGGGAAGTTGTAGTAAGGTGGGGGTCAGGATCCTCTCCCAGGCAACTTGTGACTAGAGGGCATGGCCTGAAGCTGTGCCAGTGGAGGTTTAGGTTGGATGTTAGGAAGCACTTCCTCACGGAAAGGGTAATTAGAGACTGGAGTGGACTGCCCAGGGAGGTGGTGGAGTTGCCATCCCTGGCGCTGTTTAGAATAGAATACAATAGAATAGAATAGAATAGACCAGACCAGGTTGGAAGAGACCTTCAAGATCATCGCGTCCAACCTATCATCCAACACTACCTAATCAACTAAACCATGCAAGATTGGATGTGGCACTTAGTGACATGGTCTGGTCAATGTGGTGGTGTTAGGTTATAGGCTGGACTTGATTTCAGAAGTCTATTCCAGCCTCAACAATTCTGTGAATATGCATTGCAAGCAATTGCTTCTTCTGATTACATCTTCATCCAACCCTCTTAATACTGATCTAAATGGAGAGCCTGGAGAAGAGCAGCCCCAGAGGGATCAATGCTCAGAAACACTTGATGGGGTGCTTGGTGCCATGGTTTAGTTGATTAGATGGTCTTGGATGATGGGTTGGACATGATGATCTTGAAGGTCTCTTCCAACCTGGTCTATTCTATTCTACTCTACTCTATTCTATTCTATTCTATTCTACTCTACTCTATTCTATTCTATTCTACTCTATTCTATTCTATTCTATTCTGCAGTCTCTCTTTGTAGCTAGTACAGGAAAATAATTCTTTCAGCTCTGGAGCTTCCAGTTCAATACCTGTTCCTGGTCAATATTCCATGCAGAATTTGTGCTTGTTCTCCCACACAATCAATATTTCGCTGACAGCTTTTGGTGAAGGAGAAAACCAGATTTCTAATGATGAACACTGCTCTAACCACTCATCATGTATTTATTTCTACAATGAGATTGAAAATCATGGGAATACTTCTGCCATGGGATTCTTCATATGGCAAATTGAAATTCGCTGCTTTATGTAATGTTTCATCTAATTTTTCAAACCACTGTATTTCATTCTCTAGCATAAAGAAACTATATGCTGTTATTCAATACCTCCACTATTAGGTTATGTTCCTAAGTTGCACTTGATTAGCATTTTTTTCCCCTTTAATTAAAAATGTATTTCACTGCTTTAGTTTAGTTCATTTTATGAATTTTCCTTAAGGTGAAGATGTAAATTAGATTTTAGCTCCTCCAATTGTATAGGAAGACAGATTTCTAATTTAAAAATCCTCTAATTATGAACTATTAAATTCTAATATTTGAGCACTTAATTATAAAACACATTTACTGATTCCCCTAAGAACCATACTGAAACAAATTCGTAAGTAGAACTTAATTGGAAATGTAATATGATTAACAGAAAAACTGGAGATGAAATATGAAGTGGAAACATGGCTGCTGCCACACTTACATGCTCATGAGAGAAAATTTGATGTCATAAACAAGAATAAACTTGTAAATCAAAAATCATCTCACAGTGAGTAGAGTCAGAGACAGATCTTGACCCAACGGTTCAGCAAAACACGCTTGCTGGTCTAATACTACTTTTAAAAACAGAATGAAATAACTGCTCATCATCAGATCATGATCATGGGGGACAATTTACTTCAAGTTTATAAGAATAATCTACAATATTGGTAACAATATTAATTCTTAAGTACTTTTTCTAGACAGTCTATCCATCTTCCCATGGAAACACTTCCAATTTACTACAGTCTGTACATTTGCTAGGACTCAAAATGAAAACATCTCCACAGCGCTCGGAATAAATTGGACACCTGTGGCCATCACAAAAACAAAAGCAAGCTGTAAGAAATTAAAGGAGTAAAATTAGCCTTCCACTTTTGGCAACAGCAATGTTAAATGTGATAACAGTTTAATGATGTTCATCTATCTCCCAGGATACCTAACTCATAAAAATTACCATGCAAATTATTCTCCAAGCCTTTGTAATAGAACAGAGAAAGTGAAGAAGGTTAGCAGTAGAGAACAAAAAATGGAAAAGCACGTAGTAATTGGAAGGTCCTCACAGTCTTCCCTCAGATGGGGACTCACTAAACTGCCAAATCTGTTTTCTACCATGTCACCATAGTGTGGTAATGGTTGCAATAAGCAGCATGAGCAATCTGGCAGTGTAGGCCTAGAGCCTAACATGGTGGTAGGCAGTGTCCAGCATGGGTGCAGAAGTAGTGTGGTCGTTTGAGGCTGTGCCTTTAAGAACAAACACTGCTGGAACACACTGGCTAATGTTTTTGGTACTAGAACCAAAACATTCTGATATTCTCAACGAATTTCATTGGTTGATAAACAAAAATTCAGCTTTAGATTGTGAAGCGGTTGGAAAATTTTTTCCTCAGTTCAGTTCGGTTTGGGAGTTGGGGGAGTTTGGTGTTTCAGCCTGTTCTCCCTGCCTGCTTCTTCTGCGAACTGCTGGACTTGGCCTTCAGATAAGCAAACACTAATCCTGCATGGGCTTTTGAAGCTTGCTAACAACTCTTTTCCTTAGTAACTTGCCTTTCTCTCTCTCTAACCCCTTTTTGGGGAAAAAGGGAGGTGAGGGGGGGAGAGAGGGGGTTCCAAAGAGGGGATCCCTCCCTGAGGGAGGGATTTTTGTTGTGTTATTTGTCTTTGCTGTGTATTTCTGTGTATATATTGTAAATACCTGTATATATTGTGTTATATATAACCTGCTTTCCATATATGCTTGTAAATATATAGCTTTTGCTCTTCGACTGAGTTAGCTGTGGTTTCTTACTCTGTGGAGGAGGGAGAGCTAAGCCCTCTCTCAACCTACCACAAGTAGCTAGCAGTATAGCAGAATAGTGCTGTACCTGCACCATGTAACCAAAGCAGGATGCCGGTAGCTATAAACAGAGAGAGTTATCTTGGAATGACAGGACGCACACGTGCATCAACAACCTCGCGTGTTATTACTACTTTAACCAATAATCAATGGTAATAGTGTGTGGTCACTCGTGAGGGGCCAATGAAGCCATGCCAGCAATGCCCTCTGAGTCTATATAAGTTCTAAAGGTTTTCTTACTATGCACTTCTTCTATGCACTTCTTACTAGCCTGTCAGCTCTACTGTCTGCTCTGTACTATGCTTGCATTATAATCGAACAATACTGAAGCAATAAAGGAACAATACTAGACCATACTGATCAGCTGTATTGATTCCAATCTCTGTCATCACCAAAACCATAGTCTCACACAACTCTACCACCTTTGGCTTGCTGTTTGTGCTATAGAATCATAGAATCATTAAGGTTGGAGAAGACCTTCAAGATCATTCAGTCCAGCTATAACTCAACTGCCATGACAATGAAACCATATCCTGAAGCACCATGTCTAAGCATTTCTTGAACAACTCCAGGGACAGCAAATCCACCACCTCCCTGGGTGTCCTGCTCCAATACCCACTCAGGATTAGCAGAAGCAATGAGATGCACAAGTTTGGCAAGTGGAAAGAAATTAGTCTATATTGTAGATGGCACTAGAAATATGCAGATAGAGAAAAATATTGTGTGTCCGACTTCTTAGAACAGAGACAGCATTTTCATATGTTCTTTCTTCCCTTTCACCACCCTTCACTTGATTTCTTGAGCTGAGCATAAATCATCTCACTTTCTCCCTTTCATCCAGAATTTTTGCCAACAGTTGAAGACTTAGGTGTCATACTCAAGCAAAATTAGAATGCATTCTATTTGAAACCTTTCAGCCAGAGCTTTTCCACCGTATGCTTTTGTGACTCCAATATTTCAGAGCACCTAGGGTTTGTCACAAGAGGCCCCACCCTTTTCAGAATGCATCTTGTCAGAAAATTGCTCTTGGGGAAAGAGCAGTTGACATGCTGTCTTCTCCACACCTTGCACTGCAACTTCACCTGAACTGGCCATACACACCGACACAGAACCACCGTGGGTCTTTTTCCCTTTTTCTTGATGTTTCTTCAAGCAGCTGAAGGGCTCTTCCCCCTCTGTGGCATGTACAGCAGTAGGTAAGACTTTTTATAAACACTGACCACCCTTTTGCTAGTCAAGTATAAAACCACTTAAACTGTATCTCAGGTATCATGGTTGAACTTGATTCCCTTAAAGGTCTTTTCCATAGGAGGGAAGGAAGAAAGTCTATGTGATTTACAGTCTCAACTGCTGCAGAGAAACATAAAGCTCAGTGACAGCAAAGACTCAAATATTTACTCAAAGCCTTGACCTTAGTTTAGTAATTTTGTTCAGAATCAGAAAATGTACTTCATAATCAGAAAAGTGCACTTGTCATGCTGCCTCCCACAACTACACTTCTGAGGAACGCTGAGAACTGAGGTAACTTCAGTTTCTCTATTTTATAACCATTATTACTGAAGCTTTCATGAGCTTATTCGAACCTTCCCTGTACAAAGTCTGAGAGCAGGACTCCTACTTAAAACACTAAATCAAGTGCTAACAGTATTGCATCTTTTCTGTTTGTGTCTAGTCCTGTTATGTCATTTTACAATAATCTGACCAGAAAAAAATAAATTTACTGTTGGGTTGTTTTGTTGTGTTTTTTTTTTCATGCTGAAAAAGGCTAAAGTGAGTTCCACTGGCAGAGAACTTCCTGTTCTAATTTTATGCATGGGTATTTTTTCTTACAGTTTCCAAAAGCATTCACAGTTCCTTTTTAGAGAGAGCAAAATGAGCAAAGTTTTGGCAATTCTTTGCTAGAAATCATTTTTCTTCAGAAACTTGTGCACCAGTAGCCTCAGACAACGTTTGGAACAAATTGCTGGTGTGTTCCACTTATCTCATATATCCTTCACACTACTAGTTCCATTATGAAGAATAATAAAATGAAGCAAAAGAGCTCAGGTAATAAGCCATCCATTGATTTGATGTTAGCTCTCATAGGGTGAGAGTTAAGTGTGATCTCTGTGAAGCTCCAAATTGCCAAGTTCTTGCTCTAAGAGTCATTAGCAGAAAGAGATGCTCTTGGGAGTGGCAAGCAGTGACAGTGTTTACTCAGACAAATTCGGTGTACAACTATACCTTAACCATGCAAGAGAATAATGCTATTTCACAGCAATTCTAATATAGAGCATTAATTATATTAAATACAACTGTAATTATTACAGAGTAGTGATCCATCTTTGCCTAACTGTTCAATTAATTTGTGCAGACAAAAAAGTTCTGTGACATTAATCTCTGTTTGAAAGAAGATTATGCTATGGCAGGGCCACTGAAATGTGCACGCCTGTGTCTGGAAGGACATCTGTTACTACAACAGAAGTACTGCTGTGGGGCTAAGCATAAAATTCAGTCTGGATCTTTCAGTGTTTTAACTTAATAGCACTTGTTTAATCTACAAGTGCTATTAAGTTAAAACACTGGAAGACCCAGACCAAATTCTGTTGTAGAGTTGCGAAGCTCTGTCCCACACTGTGTTGGACATGGCTGTTAAATTAACCAAAGCCTAACAATGTAACAGAATCGTTAGAGTTGGAAATGCCCTCTGAGGTCATCAAGTCCAACTGTTAACCTAACCCTTTCAAGTCCACCACTAAACCATGTCCTTCAGTGACACACCTACATATCTGTTAAATCCTTCCAGGGACAGTGACTCCATCACTGCCTTGGGTAGCCTGTTCCAGGGCTTAGCCACTTTTACAATGAAGAAATTTTTCCTAATATCCAAACTAAACCTTCCTAGCACAACTTGATGTTATTTTCTCTCATCCCACTGCTTGTTACCTGAGAGAAGACCCTTGTCCCAACATCATTACAACCTCCTTTCAGATCAGTGTGGAAAGAGATAAGGCCTGCCATGAGACTTCTCTTCTGGACACTAAACAAACCTCATTTTTTTCTGCTACTTCTCAGAAGACTTGTGTTCTAGACCCTTTCCCAACTTCATTGCCCTTCTCTGGACACATCATCCCAGTACAGAAACTGGACAGCCCCAAGCATTGGCTGAACTACATAGGACAATCATCATCATAAATGCTCTGGATGCAGTGGTGAACACTTGGCCCATTCACAGATACTACCTGAAGAAGAATAGTCTATACGGATCTAGAGGAATCTTGCTTACGTTTCTCTCTACATTCAGACCTCTTAGCTGTTTCACATCCAGTCTGTAATTAATGACTGTGAGATATGGGCTACTTTGAATTTGAGAGTTAGAATTCAGAGCAAAAGGAAATTACCGGAAAGTAGGTGGCTCTGATCACACAAAAGTTCATGCAGATAAAGGGTTTATCTTGTTCTATCTTTAAGTCATTATAAATTACTCAGTACTCAGCATTCACCAGGCAATTAGAGCAGAAGCACAAAATATCTGCATTCTATTAGAGCTTAAAGCACAGCCATATTCTCAGGGAAACAAGGAATTTCATATATATTCACAATGAAGTATACAAATGATTATTAAAATAAACCAAACACCTTCCTTTTTCTAAAACACTGACTCTAATAACAGCATGGATTGGTAATGCTGACATCATAGTCAAATGATGGGATAGTCAAGAAGGATGGGATTCATTACAAAAAGTTAGAATAGAATAGAATAAACCAGGTTGGAAGAGACCTCCAACCCATCAACCAATCCAACCCACCTAAACAACTAACCCATGGCACCAAGCACCCCATCAAGTCTCCTCCTGAACACCTCCAATGATGGTGACTCCACCACCTCCCCGGGCAGCCCATTCCAATGGGCAATCACTCTCTCTGTATAGAACTTCCTCCTAACCTCCAGCCTAAACCTCCCTGGTGCAGCCTGAAACTATGTCCTCTTGTTCTGATGCTGGCTACCTGGGAGAAGAGACCAACATCTGCCTGTTTACAACTTCCCTTCAGGTAGCTGTAGAGAGCAATAGGGTCACCCCTGAGTCTCCTCCAGACTAAGCAACCCCAGCTCCCTCAGCCTCTCCTCATAGGGCTTGTGTTCCAAGCCCCTCACCCACTTCGTTGCCCTTCTCTGGACACGTTCCATCAAGTCAACATCCTTCCTAAACTGAGGGGCCCAGAACTGGACACAGTACTCGAGGTGCGGCCTAACCAGTGCAGTGTACAGGGGCAGAATGACCTCCCTGCTCCTGATGGCCATGCTGTTCTTGATGCAGGCCAGGATGCCATTGGCCCTCTTAGCTGTCTGGGCACACTGCAGGCTCATGCTCAGCCTACCATCAACCAGTACCCCCAGGCCCCTCTCTGCCTGGCTGCTCTCCAGCCACTCTGACCCCAGCCTGTAGCTCTGCATGGGGTTGCTGTGGCCAATGTGCAGAACCCGGCACTTGGATGCGTTAAATCTCATACCATTGGATTCTGCCCACCTGTCGAGTTCCCTCTGCAAAGTCTCTCTACCCACCAGCAGAAGTGTTATGATGGTGGCATTTTTCTGATCAAAGATAACAAATGAAGAAATAAGAAAGCCTCACACAAAATCATAAGTTAAAAAGGAGTCTGATCTTCCATGCAGCATTTCTATCAATACAAACTTCAGGAGATAAAACCTACCCATAGGTCAGCTTACAAGGACTGTGCAGAATGTTATTGCCTTCCAATAGCTTTATACAATACACAAGTTGAATGATGGCTAATTCACATTTACTCTGTCATGATCAGTTTTCCTTTGTAAAACACAAGATGCTTTTCAAAACCCAATCAATTCTAAAGAAAAAAAAAAAAAAAAGTTTAGTTTCTTTTCCCAGTTTGCTCCATTTCAGAAGTTTCCTGTGACTGACCACAGCACATGACTCATTTACTCAGTAATAGTCATGAAACAAAAAGTAACAGGAAACTCTAAATATGCATTCACAATATTTTATGGTTATTTCTTCTCTGTGTGTCTAGCCCACCAATTCAGATAAGTAAAAAAACCCAAGTGAAATGTTCATGTCTAGGACCACAGCCTCATTCATCACAAAAAACACTTAGATGTATGGTATAGAAGTTTTGTTTTAATGTTACTTTAAGATGTTGAGGTGCTGGAGTGGGTACAGAGAAGAGCAATGAAGCTGTTGAAGGGTCTGGAGAACAGATCTGGTGAGGAGCAGAGTTGGGGTTGTTTAGCATGGAAAAAAAAAGGCTGAGGGAAGTCCTTATTGCTTTCTACAATTTCCTGAAAGGAGGTTGGAATGAGGTGGGGGTTGGTCCCTTCTCCCTAGTATCAGGTGAGAGAAAGAGAGGAAATGGCTTGAAATTGTACCAGGGAGGTTTAGGTTGGATAAAAAGAAAAGCTTCTTTCCTGAAAGAGTGGTCAGGCATTGGAACAGGCTGCTCAGGGAGGTGGTGGAGTCACCATTCCTGGAGGTGTTCAAAAAACATGTGGACATGGCAAGTTCCTGAGAACTTATTATATATATTATAATTTACCTGAGACTACAGGAAATAGAGTTCTGTAATTTGGAAACACAGCTAATCACCTCTGTGTGCTGGTCATGCTTAAAAGGCTTAGTCCTTTAAGAATCTAATCCAAGAATTAACTCATTGATAACATCAGAAAGAAGACAGACTACCGTGCTATTGCTGTTGAAGGCTAATATACAGAACCACACAGGCAATTTTACTCTCATGCTAATCTGTATTCCTTACTGTCACTTAGTCACTCTATATATATATATAAAATGCTACAAATAATCAACCACAGATGTGGAAATTTTGCTGCTGTTGTGACAACTACCAAGCAAGACAAGTCTAAAATAACAAGACTGACATTCACCTCACTTTTGTGATGCAGATGTGTGCATTTTAAAATGTAGGAAGACACTAGGCTGCTTTAAAACACTGATGAATAGAGACTATGAAGTAGCATATTTCATTTTGTCTTCAACCCATCCATACATTTTAATTTTCATACTTTGTGCTTCCCCCCACCTCCTTCCCCTTTGTCAGTAACTTGTCAACAAATAAGGATTGAGGGAGATCAGAGGGAAAAATATAAGAAATGTAAGGGAAGGAGGATCTGCTTATTTTGAGCCGTTCTACAACCCCATTAAAAATCTGTCAGAACTTTGATTTACTGAAATAAGCAAAACTGGGTTTATTTTCCATGAAAAAAATCAACTGAACAAGATTGTTACAGCACAGCAAGTCCCAGCTAGGCTGGGACTTGTAATAAAAGTAAGCCAATGATGCTACATTTACTCTTCATGCTGCTCTGATGAAAAAGAAAAAAAAATAATTAAACCCAAGACCAAACAAACCCCAAAGCACCTTAAAAACTGATGGAAGCAAAGCAACTCTTTCTGTCTCTAACCAGTTTGCTAGAGAGCCCACTGCCTGGGCTATGCTTGCTGTATGGGCTCAGTGTTAAGAGGAAATTTCTACAGAGTTTCTACCTGTGGCTGAGAATTGAGGCCCCAGCAGATGGCCCTAAAATAGATTTGTGGCTTTATTTAACATGATCTAAGTGCAACAGCAAAACTACCGATAGCACTCTGCTTGCTTGCCTGCCTCCTGTGAAATAAAAATTACACACAGAAGTGCAGCTCCTCCAGTATCTCATTTTTGGTTTGGTTTTTGCCCCCACAATACTTGTTGGTTGTCTGATCATCAGAGATCTTCAGTATTGAAGCTCCTTAATAAGGATTAGCACTTAAGACATAGCTCTATAAAGCCAATGGTGCTCAAGTAGTCATAAAGGCACCTTTGGGGTTCACAAGAAACCCACAAATGAATAAATGATCACAAAGGCTACACAGAGCCAACTCAGTGTTTCAAAGCAGATGAAACAAAGAAAGAAAGGGAAAAAAGAAAAAGGAAAAACAAAACAAAACAAACCCCAAAACAAAACAAAACAAAACACCACTCAGAGAAGAATAAAACATGCTGCACCTACTGCTACTTCGATTAGAAGCTGGCATAGAAGACCTCAGATTACCATTATTCTCTCTGCTCCTCTGTGCTCAGTGCACAGCACATCAGGGTCACAAGACTTTGGGAAGGTAGATGTTTCCACAGCAGTTTCAGCCTGCTCTCTGTGTCCTATTTTCTCTAGTGCTCCTTATCTAAAACACACTTGCTCTGTTATCCCAGACTGGAGTGTGAGGAGTGAGCTCCAAAATATCATAGAAGTTTCCTAACCTGACGAAGATTGAAATTTAGGACAGAATCACATTTTTTGTAGATAAAAGAGATGCCATTTTTGCAATATCTGGAGTTGGGCTCTTTTCCCAAGTATCAGGTGATAGACAAGTGGAAATGGTCTGTAATTTTGCCAGGGGAGGTTTATATTGGACATTAAGACAAATTTCTTTACTGAAAGAGTGGTCAGGCATTTGAACAGGCTGCCCAGGGAGGTGTTGGAGTCACCAGCCCCAGAGGTGTTCAAGAAATGTGTGGACATGGCACTTCAGGACATGGTTGAATGGCCATGGTGGAGTTAGGTTGACAGTCAGATGCAACAATCTTAGAGGCCTGTTCCTACTGAAACAATTCAATGATTCTATGATTCAGTGATTTATATTAAAACAAGGTGAATGCAACTGTCTTATCTTGTGTTTATATAAAGTATATTTGTATATTTCTAATTATGCTAAGGACAGCTTTGAATGGTTGAGAAGGCTTGGCCCTGTGTAGGAAAAGGCTTTGGATTTTTGAGAAGAAAAAGGAGAAGTTGTTTTATATACAGAGTGGACTGATAGACTTCTACAGGAACAGACTGCTTTAGAATTGCATAGTCTGGGAGTTTTAGAAGCTAAGATCAATGTCTGCAGTTCTGAGAAGAGTTATCTTAATTTATAGCGAGTATTCACACTGACACTTCCAACACACAACGTTCTTTAAGAACAAAAGGAAGAGAAAGTGACACATCACACTGTGCTTCCAGGATGCTGCAGTTCAGCTGAGCACATCTTCCTTGGCAAACGTAACTCATCAGTAGCCCTGACAAGAAATTAATGCCAGAGGATATCTTTTTTTTTTTTTTTTTTTTTTTTTTTTTTTAATGTGAAGTGGTGCTGCTGGTTGGAACTGTGGCTCTGTAGCAACTTCTTTTCCTCTTTAATGTGATCTATGAGCCTGACAGACAAAGTTAGTTCTGCACTCAGCTGAGCAGACATCACAGGGCCAGCATCACTCTGAATGAACTCTGATCCAGCAGTGCTACAGGCAGATCTCAGCACAGATCTCTGCCTCTCAGCCACATGGTTTGTGCTACAATGGAAATAAGAGGAGGAGACCTATTCTGTCAAAAGAAACATTTGATACAGCTCTGAACAGCATTTTAAGAAATGGAAGTTCTCCCTGGCTTTTCTCCTTAGGATTAGGAGTGATAGTAAATAACAAAATAAGCCTTTAAAGAGTGAAAGTATATAAGATAATGACATTAATAGTATTCTGGACTCTGTTGTGTTCAGAGATAGAAAATATTTCTCTGACAGCCACCCAAAGAGAGGAAGTAGGTTTTTCTTTACTATAAATTGAAAGACTTTTCCTTTTTACTGCCTTTATATTGGATCTTAGGAAAAATGTCTTTACTGCAAGAGTGGTCGAGCATTGGAACAGGCTGCCTGGGGGGGGGGTGGTGTCACCACCCCTGGAGATGTTAAAAAAAATGCGTGGACATGGCACTTGGGGAACGGCTTAGTGGGCATTGGATTGACAGTTGGACTTGATGATGATCTTAGCAGTCTTTTTGCAAGCAAAATGATTCTATGATTCTATTTTACAAGTACAGCAAATTGAGTCCGAAAGTACTGTGAACAGTTCCTGTCATTTCATTTTAAACAGCCAAATTCCAAGAATGAACAGAAGCTTAGAACAAACAAAATTACAGAGGTGTCAATCAGGAGTCTTATGAACATTCACAGAATTGACTGCCTTGATGACAGCTTCTTCCCAAAGTTCCTCTGGAAACTGTACACTTTATTCAAATCTGCAGCCACTGAAAAGTACTGTCAAAATTCCTGACCTCACTGACAATACATTTGAATCTGAGTCAATTTCAGTGTTTCTAGTGAAAACATTGTAGAGTCACACCAATGTCTGTGATTCCCAAAAAAAACCATTTTTGCAGTCTACATCAGATGAACAGTTAACATTCTAAGACTTCTTTTTTCCCCTCTAAATAACTTTTTAATACTAAATAGTCAACCTAACTTTGGTTTCACTTATTTCTACATCAGAATTAAACCAACCTTCTAATGCTGATACCTGAAACCGAAGTATATATGCTTAGTGCTCTAAGGTACCTATTTGCTGTTGTTCTTTGTACACCAAATAGCTAAAATAGTTTCTTTGTTGTGCTCAAAAGTGTGAAATCAAAGCATTTGTTAGGAATGTGGAGTGGAAATAAGTGGAGAAGAGAAGACTCTGTGGAGAGGTGAAGAACTCACTGAATACCCACTTCTCTTCCAGCAAACTCAGTGGGCAACAAAGAGGGACCACATGCAAGAGCTGGGAACTCCATGAACTACATAGTTAAATTTTATGGTGCTGCGCCCCAACCACCTATAAGCACCTGCCTACTTCCCATTAGTCAAGGAAGCCTGGGTTGTGACTTGCAAACTGACATCTCAATCCATGCTAAATTTCCACAAACCATGAGCTGTTATCAAAGCCAGCAGGAACCCAGTATTGAACCAACAGCCAGCTGCAGATTAGCATCTTCCCTTGGAAAGATTAAAATTTATTTTATGCTTCAAAATCTTGTTTAAGCTGCAAAGGGGAATGGAGCTGAGAATTATGAACCTGTTCTGCCACACACTAAATCAGTCCTAATAGGATTTCACCACCTGTGCATCTGAGAAAAGGAAAGGGAGGGGCAGAGGTTGGGATGAGAGTATCTGTCAAATCACAGCAGTGACACACGTTATCTCTGCCTTCCAGCCTGGTGCTGTGTGTCAACAGCAACCTCAGAAGAAGAATACTGGTCAGAAAGATGAACTCTCGTATGGGGAAAGGGAAAGATGCAACAGAACACTGGCTACTTTTGCTCCTTTCTGAGTGCATGATCTGGGAATAGCAAAGCATTCAGGCTCAGGCTCAATTTTCAGAGCACAGCTGGAAATTAATCCAAGAATAATTCATGTAGAAAGGTTAAATGCTGAGAAAGAAAGAAAATTCCCATGCTGTCTAAAGCAGACATTCCCTTTGGATTCACAGTTATTTCCCTCCTTTTTTAAATATTCAGCATTTGGACTGAAGACTTTGTCTGCTACATTGCCGAGGAAGTATCCAAAAGGAAGAAGTCTCAGTTCAGGCACTTGATGTATTTAACCACAGGATAACTCTTCTTGCATTTGGTGGGCTGGGATTATAAGCAATCAACACAAGTTTTCACTGCTATTAGTTTGCTCCAGGCACCTGTAGCAGACCCTCCTCAAATCCTCACTGCTAATAACAAGAATGGCAGCTCAAAGTCCCCCAAGCCAGCACCAACCTCTAGCTGTCTTTTCCAGCAGAGGCAAAGTAGAAAATACAAACTCTAATGTTTAAATAACCTGCCATGCTGCTATGTAGCAAAGATGGAGCTCACTAGTATCAGCTACAGCAGAATGTATAGCTCTCCAAATCTTATGCTTAAAATTAATAGAACATGCAACAGTTCAGGCTGAAGGGAATCTTAATCACCAGGAGACTGAAACCTTCACTATGTTGGTACAGCCTAACACATTAAACTAATACTAACCTCATTTTGAAGAGATGAGGATCGGGCCCCTTCAGAATCTCAAAGCCCTTAGAATAAAAAGTTACAGAACTACAATGATGATCTCCCCTTTTCTACAGCTCCATGGTAAACAGGGCTTTAGAATCATAGTGCTGCATCACAATGTAAGTATCGAACCATACTGAACTCAGCAAGGGGAAGAGTTTAACCAGACTGCAAATTCATAGAATCATAGAATGGTTTGGCTTGGAAAGGATCTTGAAGATCATCTAGTTCCAATCCCAACCTGGCCTAGAACACCTCCTGGGAAGGGACATCCATGACCATGCTGGGCAACCTGTTCCACCCTTACTCACCACCTTTACTATAAAGAATTTCTTCTTAATACACTGTCTAAATCTCTCCTCTTCCACCTTGAATCCATTCCCTCTCATCCTATCACTACAAGTCCCTTCCTGGCTTTCTTGTAGGTCCCTTTCAGGTACTGGAAGGCTGATAAATCTGACAAAAACAGCATCAATTTGGGGCACGATGTGTGCTGTCAAACATTGACTCTCTTCACCCTTTAGCCTTCAGTGCACCACAGAAAATAGCTTTACTAGCTCCTGAAATGCTTTTTAGATCTACAAGTACAGGATAAACGAAGCTCAACATCTTTACAGAAGTTAATACCTTTAGTTTTCTTGTGGAACTAAATATATGTCAGGATTGTCAAAGATGCTGAAGTTTGGCATCTGAACTAGCTTTTAGGTACGTAAATTAACCACTTTCCTAGAGGTGCTAAAATATTAGATAAGTGCAGAAAAGTTCGCACTAAGGAGATTTCCCAAGTTGATCTGAAATACCTTATGAGCTCTCTTCTTTATGCTGTACCTCAAAGAGACTGCTAAACGTTGGCCTGCAACACTTAAGCGGAGAAAAAAAAATAATACTTCCAGAGTTTATGGCTATTTCAGCTCAACTCCAGGTGCTCAGCAGGAAGGGCAGTTCCCTGCTAAGGTGCAAACAGAAATCAAAACAATAGAAACAGGTCTTTGCTGAGGTTTAGCCCAAAACATTACCATTTCACTGCTTTGGGGGAGCCGTTCTGCATGCCCGTAGTCTAAAAGTGTTACAGCTGCTAACTTGCAACCCAAAGCACCTGACCCTTTCTTACAGATTTATGGATTTACAACAGACTTGCCAGATGAGGCTGTAATTTTCTCACAAGATGCTCTTCTTGGGTTGCCCAGAGCATCTCCTTCAGTTTAATCACTGCTGAACTTCCATCAGTTCTGCAATGATTGACTAGAAACTGATTTCTATCTCTGGTAGTTGGGAAGCCCTAATCTTGTTGGGAAACCTTGTCTATTAGGAACAGCTGTGATTTTAGATACAAGATGAATTTTGAGATACAGCTGGAAACAGGGTGAATTTATGACTGTCATTAATATCACAAATAGACTCAAAGGAAAAAATAATCCTGCTTTGACTGTTAGTCAAGTGAAGCACAATAAAGGTCTGCAATTTCTTGGTGCAATGAGAAATAATGAAGAGGGAGAACAAAAGCTGTGCACAGTCACATGTGTGAAACTCTGAATTGACCTGTATTTGCTAGGAAACTGAAATGAGTATCAGTTCACAGACCTGGGCTCATCAATCAAGGCCAAAAAGAGGGGAAAGTGTTTTTAAGTATAGCCAAAGGTTTTGAATTCAAGGTCTATGTTTTCCTGTAGAGCAGAATCTCCCTTCCTCACATTTCCTAAATTGTTCTTATTTTTTGATATACTGAAGAATATCAACAAATATTAGAATAGACTAGAATAGACTAGAATAGACTAGAATAGGAGTAAACCAGGTTGGAAGAGACCTTCAAGATCATCGTGTCCAACCTATCAACCAATCCAACCCACCTAATCATCTAAACCATGGCACCAAGCACCCCATCAAGTCTCCTTCAAGGGAAAGGGGGCAGGGGGGAGGGAACCAATACTTTTATTTTATTTTTGCATGTGCATATGCTTGCTGGACATGATACCAGCATGTGTGGTGCTTTGCTTTAGATCTGTGCCCAAAACACCATATACAACACAGCAGTGGGATCTTCTCTTTTTCCCATTTCACCTCATTCAGTGAGTAGGTGTGGTCGTTTGAGGCTGTGCCTTTAAGAACAAACACTGCTGGAACACACTGGCTAATGTTTTTGGTACTAGAACCAAAACATTCTGATATTCTAAACGAATTTCATTGGTTGATAAACAAAAATTCAGCTTTAGATTGTGAAGCGGTTGGAAAATTTTTCCCTCAGTTCAGTTGGGTTTGGGAGTTGGGGGAGTTGGAGGTTTCAGCCTGTTCTCCCTGCCTGCTTCTTCTGCGAACTGCTGGACTTGGCCTTCAGATAAGCAAACACTAATCCTGCATGGGCTTTTGAAGCTTGCTAACAACTCTTTTTCCTTAGTAACTTGCCTTTCTCTCTCTCTAACCCCTTTTTGGGGAAAAATGGAGGTAAGGGGGGGAGAGAGGGGGTTCCAAAGAGGGGATCCCTCCCTGAGGGAGGGATTTTTGTTGTGTTATTTGTCTTTGCTGTGTATTTCTGTGTGTATATTGTAAATACCTGTATATATTGTGTTATATATAACCTGCTTTCCATATATGCTTGTAAATATATAGCTTTTGCTCTTCGACTGAGTTAGCTGTGGTTTCTTACTCTGTGGAGGAGGGAGAGCTAAGCCCTCTCTCAACCTACCACATTTATTGGCGCCCAACGTGGGGCTTGCTGACAAATTAGTTTGATTTATTGCTTGCTTAAGTCGAACGAGCAAACATGAAGGTGTTTTGGCTTTTTGAGCGTCTGTTCTTCTCGGTCTTTGGTGTATTGATCTACAAGTATTGCCTGGGTATGATTATCGATAAGATAGGTAAATATATAATGCAAAAATTATATTTGTGGTTTAAGTACAAGATTCGGCTTCTGTATGATCAGTGCCTGGAATTCTTTTATGTTAAAAAGTACAGGAATGTTACATCTAGCACACTCCCTATTGAGATAAAAGAGTTTAAGATTCCGCTCGGTGAAAGGGTAATTTTAAGTCATGGCTGGGATCCAAAGCTGATTTTCTTGATGTGTGTAGTCCTGCTGCTGGTGATAAGTAATGTGTATTTGCTAGTGACACTGTACCGGGAGAGAAAAGTTTATAAGGCATGTTTTGTTATTAGACGGAGGACAAAGAGACGAAAACGCCACCCTAGCTCTGTTTCAGAAACATCCAGTGAGGATGATAATGGAGAATCTGTGTCAGTTAAAGATAAAGCTAAAAAGTCAATTGGCAAGGCAGCTCTGAATAGCAATGGTGATGATTCTGGCAAGCAGCCAGGGGCTACAGTAGCCCCAAACATGGCGGCTCCTGTGTCCCAGGCAGCCACCATTAACGAGGCAAAGTCATTTCCTCCTTCTTCCATGGCAGGAGCGGAAGCGTCCTCCAAAGCAACTAATCTGTCTCAAAGCTTATCAGCTTCTGATAATAAGGCAGCTGGAAACCCAAACACAGCTCCAGTAAAGCAAGTAGCAGTTTTAACAACAAGGAAGGGTAAGACTAAAGCTGATTCAGGAGCTGACGGGGATGCACAGCAAGGTTCTTCTGCTGGGGAGGAAGAGAAAATCTGTCTTAAAAATATAGCTGAGTTATTGAGATCATCAGAGGATCGAGATGCATCTCTTGGTAGGACAGCAGCTAGTGGTGGTGCTTCTCAGCTTAAAGGGATCCTTGAGAGGTTGTTGGGACCACAAGTTGAGGAACAGGAGGCAGAGGAGCAAGAACAAGATGACATAACCGACTGCTCTTCACCACGTGAGGAGCTTAGAAATGTGAGAAAAGACTATCTCAGAGCAGATAAGGAGCCAGTTCTCGCTTGGCTTGGTAGATGTTATGATACAGGTGCTCCAGCTCTAATGGTTGGAGACAAGTCAGCAGCCCAGCTAGGAACTCTCTCGAAGGATAATGGAATAGATAGACATCTAGGCAAGGCTCTCGGTAAGGTTAATCTGTGGATACGCCTTCTAATGGCGGTTCTCATGAGATACCCTTCCCGAGATGATCTTCCATGGAATCCTAAGCCCTGGACTACCATAGATGAGGGAATTAAGCGTCTGAGAGAATTTGCTGTTAGAGAGGTACTCTATGGTGAACATGAATCTCTGAATCCTGATGATGTTCCTGTAGGAAATGGTCTTACTAAAAAGCTCATCAAGCTTGCTCCTTCCAATTATGCAAACATTCTGGCAAGCAGAATTGTAGCAAGAAATTATGGTGGAGCTCCTCTTACGGTTGGCCAATTCACTGATCAATTGAGACAATTGGATGATAGCATGACACGTGTTTCTTTGGTTTCAGCCATTGAAACTCTATCTGGAAAACTGGAGAATTGCATGAAAGAGCTGAAGGATGAATTTAAAAACACCATCTCCCAATTGGCACAAAGAGATGATTCCAATTCTTCCTCCAGGTGGGTACAGGTTTCATCTGTGAGGAATAGACATCCTCCAAGGAGGTCATTCCAAAACAGATCAAACCAAAACAGACCACCAAGGCAGTCACGTAGGACTATTTGGATTACCCTGCGTGATCAGTTTGGTGAGAACATGAACAGGTGGGATGGTCAACCAACTTCTAATCTTTTCAGGAGACTGAGAGAACTGCAAAGTGGCAGAACCCGAGGTAGCAATACCAGAAGGGTAGCTGTTACTTCTACAGTTCCCCAGGACAACTCTAGTAGCTCCAACAGTGGCTCCAGTTCTAACACTGCACAGTGTGCTCGTTGCACCTGTGGACATGTTCCCCATAACTAGGGGTGCCCTGCCTCCCGCCAGGGGGAGGAGAGGGGTAATACAGATAACAGAATCTATTGGGATGTGTACATCCAGTGGCCTGGCACTTCACACTTTCAGAAGTACAGGGCCTTGGTTGACACAGGAGCTCAGTGCACCATATTGCCATCAAATTATCAGGGATCAGAGTCCATAACTATTCTGTGAGTCACTGGTGGATCTCAAGAGTTAAGTAAAGTGGAGGTTAATATAAGCTTAACTGGTAAACAATGGAAAAAGCATACAGTTGTGACCGGACCTGATGCACCTTGTATTTTGGGAATTGATTTTCTGAGAGAAGGGCGTTTCAAAGACCCTAAAGGTTACAAATGGGCTTTTGGAGTAGCTTCTGTAGAAATTGATGGACAAAAACTGAAGCTGTCTGCTAGACCTGAGCTTTCTGATGAATCTGCAGTTGTGGGACAACACAAGATTCAGGACATTAAGTTGCCGGTTGCTTCTCGGACTGTGCATCACAGACAATACAGAACCAACCGTGACTCTTTGTTGCCCATTCAGAATCTGATTCGTCAGTTGGAGAGTCAGAAAGTCATCAGCAAAACTCATTCACCTTTCAACAGTCCAGTGTGGCCTGTGCGAAAGCCGAATGGAGACTGGCGTCTGACAGTGGGCTACCGAGCCCTGAATGAAGTAACTCCGCCTATGAGTGCAGCAGTACCAGACATGATGGAACTCCAGTATGAGCTGGAATCCAAAGAGGCCAAATGGTATGCTACCATAGACATTGCTAATGCCTTCTTCTCTATTCCCATAGCAGAGGAATGCAGGCCTCAGTTTGCTTTCACCTGGAGAGGAATCCAGTACACTTTCAACAGACTGCCAATGGGCTGGATCCACAGCTCCAGCATCTGTCATGCAGTAATCCATGATGCTCTGGAGGAAGGTGGTGCTCCAGAACACATCCAGTTCATCGATGATATCATCGTCTGGGGTAAAACTGCTGAGGAAGTCTTCGAGAAAGGTAACAAAATCATGGACATTCTCCTGAATGCAGGTTTTGCCATCAAGAGAGACAAAGTGAAAGGTCCTACCACAGAGATCCAGTTTCTGGGAGTGCAGTGGCAGGATGGACGCCGACACATTCCAGTGGATGTGGTAAATAGAGTCTCTACCATGGCAAATCCCACGAACAAGCAAGAAACTCTACGTTTCTTGGGGATAGTGGGATTTTGGAGACTACACATTCCTGGATACAGTCAGATTGTGAAACCTCTGTATGATGTGACTCGAAAGAGGAACAGTTTCCACTGGGGACCTGAACAACAAGCAGCCTTTGACCAGATAAAGCAAGAAGTAGTCCAAGCAGTGGGTCTGGGACCTGTGCGAGATGGTCCAGACATTAAGAACATTTTGTACACGGCTGCAGGTGACAATGGTCCAACCTGGTGCTTGTGGCAAAAAGCTCCAGGTGAGACACGTGGACGACCTCTTGGTTTCTGGAGTCGAGGTTACAGAGGTTCAGAGGCTAATTACACTCCAACAGAGAAAGAGATTCTAGCTGCCTATGAAGGAGTGAAAGCAGCTTCTGAAGTAATTGGAACTGAGTCACAACTTCTCTTAGCTCCCAGATTGCCAGTTTTGAATTGGATGTTCAAAGGCAAAGGTTCCACACCACATCATGCCACAGATTCCACCTGGTCTAAGTGGATGGCCCTGATAACACAGAGAGCTCGAATGGGAAATCTTGAAAGACCTGGTCTGGTGGAGGTGATCTCAAGTTGGCCTGAAGATACCAACTGTGCTAAACCTCCAGAGGAGAGAGTAACTCGTGCTGAGGAAGCTCCTCCTTACAATGACCTTTCTGATGATGAAAAGAAATATGCTTTGTTCACAGACGGTTCCTGTTGTCTCGTCGGGAACAAGCGAAGGTGGAAGTCTGCCGTGTGGAGTCCAACACGCCGAGTTGCAGAGGCGAAGGATGGAGAAGGAGAATCCAGTCAGTTTGCAGAGGTAAAAGCTGTCCAGCTAGCTCTCGACGTGGCTGAACGTGAGAGATGGCCAAAGCTTTATCTCTACACCGACTCATGGATGGTAGCCAATGCTCTATGGGGTTGGCTAAAGAACTGGAAAAAGAATGGCTGGCAGAGGAAAGGAAAACCCATCTGGGCAGCTGAACTGTGGCAAGACATTGCTGATCGAATCGAGAGAATTCCAGTGAAAGTGAGACACATTGATGCTCACATTCCCAAGAGCAAAGCTACTGAGGAACAGCAGCACAACCATCAGGCAGATCTAGCTGCAAGAGTTTCTCAAGTAGACAAGGACTCTGAACTTGATCTCGACTGGAAACACCGAGGTGAGATATTCTTAGCTCGGTGGGCTCACGATTCGTCAGGACATCAAGGCAGAGATGCAACATACCAATGGGCTCGTGACAGATCCATAGACATTTCCATGGATGCCATCACACAAGTCATCCATGACTGTGACATTTGTGCTGCTATTAAGCAGGCAAAGAGAATTAAGCCCTTGTGGTATGGTGACAGATGGTCCAAATACAGGTATGGTGAAGCTTGGCAGATTGACTACATCACTCTACCACGTTCTCGTTCTGGTAAGCAGTACGTGCTTACTATGGTAGAGGCAAACACTGGATGGCTGGAAACTTACGCAGTCCCACATGCAACTGCACGCAACACCATTCTCGGTCTGGAGAGACAGATCCTGTGGAGACACGGAACTCCAGAGAGGATTGAGTCAGACAATGGAACTCACTTCAAGAACAACCTTGTAAAGAGCTGGGCAAAAGAGCACGGTATTGAGTGGATTTTCCATATTCCTTACTATGCACCAGCTGCAGGGAAGATTGAACGCTACAACGGTTTGTTGAAGACCACTCTCAAAGCCATGGGAGGTGGATCTTTGAAAAACTGGGAGAAACATTTAGCACAAGCAACCTGGCTGGTGAACAGTAGAGGTTCAGTGAACCGAGCTGGACCTGCACATTCTGATCTGCTACGGAGAGTAGAAGGTGATAGAGTTCCTGTTGTTAGAGAAAAGAATCTGTTAGGTAAAACTGTTTGGGTATTTTCGCCCTCAGGAGAGGCTAAACCTGTCCGAGGGGTGGTTTCAGCAGAAGGTCCGGGTCACACTTATTGGGTAATGCAAGAGAATGGTGAAATTCAGTGTATTCCACAAAGAGATTTAACTTTAGCTGAGAGAGTTTAATTTCAGAATGTTGTACAGCTACAGCGCGTCCAAAGGAAAGAGTCCCTGAGGAATCTACGGTGCACGAACCCTGAGAACCCTGAGAGCCCTGAGTCAACTGAGAGTCCCTGAGTCCCTGTTTCCCTTTTTCTTCGCTTCGTCTGCGGAGAGACAAACTGTTTTCCATTTTCTTGATTTTGGATTTTCTTGGACTTCTGAATCATCTACATCTGAGTATAGCCGGAATGGACGATGAACTTAACTTACGAACTGTAAATATTGTTCTGGATTGGATGGACAGTACGAACAGCCAATGAAATTGTTTAGAAAGGGGTGGACTGTGGTCGTTTGAGGCTGTGCCTTTAAGAACAAACACTGCTGGAACACACTGGCTAATGTTTTTGGTACTAGAACCAAAACATTCTGATATTCTAAACGAATTTCATTGGTTGATAAACAAAAATTCAGCTTTAGATTGTGAAGCGGTTGGAAAATTTTTCCCTCAGTTCAGTTGGGTTTGGGAGTTGGGGGAGTTGGAGGTTTCAGCCTGTTCTCCCTGCCTGCTTCTTCTGCGAACTGCTGGACTTGGCCTTCAGATAAGCAAACACTAATCCTGCATGGGCTTTTGAAGCTTGCTAACAACTCTTTTTCCTTAGTAACTTGCCTTTCTCTCTCTCTAACCCCTTTTTGGGGAAAAAGGGAGGTAAGGGGGGGAGAGAGGGGGTTCCAAAGAGGGGATCCCTCCCTGAGGGAGGGATTTTTGTTGTGTTATTTGTCTTTGCTGTGTATTTCTGTGTGTATATTGTAAATACCTGTATATATTGTGTTATATATAACCTGCTTTCCATATATGCTTGTAAATATATAGCTTTTGCTCTTCGACTGAGTTAGCTGTGGTTTCTTACTCTGTGGAGGAGGGAGAGCTAAGCCCTCTCTCAACCTACCACAGTAGGCTGTGAGTAGACAAGAAGTTGGAAGGGGCCACAGGCAGGACAGCTGACTCCAGCTTACCAAAGGGATGTACCATGCCACTGTGCTCAGCAATAAGAGCTCAACAGGAGGTGTTAGAAGGGGAGATGTTTGCAGTCATGGCATGGCTGATGCTTGGCTTCCCAGGAAGAGGTTGGAATCTGCCTGCCAATGAGATGTAGTGAGTAAATTTCTCTTTTTGATTTCCTTGTTAGTGCAGCTTTTGTTTCACCTATCAAACTGATGTTACTTCAATCCAAATCGAGTATTGGCATGCAGGAAAGCAGAATTCCTCATGGCTCAACCCTATATAATGCTGCTACGAAATGGCTTTAGCTCCAAAAGTAGATGAAAACAGATGATGGTATGAAGTTGGGAGACATCAATACAAAGGAGGAACAGAGTATTATCCAGGAAAAATTAGGTGGCTTTGAGGTTTGTAATTGAAATGGAATGAAGTGTAATAGAACAAGGGCAAGGGGCCATTAACATGAATGCAAGATGTAGAATGAGAGTGCGTCAGCTAAAAATGATAAAAAGGTCTGGCTGTATTTATTGATCACAGGTTGACTATAAATCACCAGCATGATGCAGCCCTGAAAAAGGCAAATGAAATTTTAAGATGCATCAGGAGAAGTGTTTTGACAGAAGTGGACAGCTATTTAAAGACTTCTCACAAAACCGCCTGCATGGGACACACTTCATCTGAAAGATGTCATCTGATCTCAATTATCCGCATCAAAAAAAGAAAAAACAGCCACTGAACTCTCACCAGAATAAATGGGGACATAAGCTCCAAGGATGAGCAGAGAGACCAATTGCTAATGTCACAAAAGACAGGACTAGAACTGGCTTGCATGGCCCAACAAAACAAGTTCAGAAATGAAGCATAGAGTTGTGGTTCAGGCCCAGCCACAGCCAAGCCTCAGGCAGCATCTCACACAACTGCCACACCCCTGCCCCTTGGTAGGATGGGAAGAGCTTGGAACAAAATCCAAAACCCTGTAGGCTGAGATAAGGAGAGTTTAATATAATACAAAGAATGAACAAAAAATAGGAATAACAACAACAGTAAATACTTAATACACATGGCACAGAGTGTTGGTCTACTTGAAGGTGAGATAGCTCTGCAGAGGGACCTGGACAGGCTGGATCAATGGGGCAAGGCCAATTGTGTGAAGTTCAACAAGGTCAAGTACTGGGTCCTGTACTTGAGTCAAAACAACCTCATGAATGCTCCTGACTTGGGGCACAGTGGCTGGAATGTTATCCAACAGAGAAATATCTTGGGATGTTGTTCAACAGGTGAATGAACAGAAGCTAGCATGTCCCCATATGGCCAGTGCCAACAGCAACCCAGCCTTGATCTGCAAGAGTGTGACCAACATGACCGGGATGTGATTTTCCCCCTTTACTCTGCACTGGTGAGACCAGACCTTGAGTCCTGGGTTCAGTTTTAGGCTCCTCACTACAGGAAGGACATTAATGTGCTGGAGCATGCCCAGAGAAGGGCAACAAAGCTGGTGAAGGGTCTGGAAAACAGGTCTGGTGATAAGTGGCTGAGGGAACTGGGGTCATTCAGCCTGAAGAAAAGGAGGCTGAGGGGAGACCTCATTGCTCTCTACAACTCCCTGAAAGAAGCTTGGAGCCAGGTGGCAGTTGGTCTCTTCTCCTTAGTAACAAGCATGTCATGGGTTGAGTGATAGGAGAGGAAATGTCCTCAAGTTACACTAGGGGAGGTTTAGGTTGGATAGAAGAAGAATCTTCTTCACTGAAAGGGTGCTCTGACTGGAACCAGTCTCCACAGGGCAGTTGTTAAATCTCTATCCCTGAAGGTGTTTCCAAGAGGCAGAGATGTGGTGCTGAAGGTTTAGCACTAGACTGGCTGCAGTTAGAGAAAGGCTGGACTCAAACCATCTTAAAAGTCTTTGCCACCCAAAATGATTCTCTTCTCAGAGAAAATAACTGATTTACTTATCTGCTTGTCATCAGCAAACTCTATTATATTCATTTAAAAATGCAGCATGAAAGAAAGTTTTGATTTTAAAAATCAACCTTGTACGCAGGAAGAAAATGTTTCATAAACAGGAAAATCAGCCTTTGGAATAATCTCCCCAGGGAAGATGTGGAGTTCACAACATTGGACATATTTACAATTGAGCTGGGCCATCTTCTCTAGACTCTGCTTTTGCCAAGAAAGGTTGAACCAGATGATTCTTGAGGTCTCTTCCAACCAAGTATTCTATGATTAAAATAGAATCATAGCATCACAAAATATATTTGATTGGAAGATCATTCACTCCAACCCTTGACACAGCACTGAAGAGTCAGCACTAAAACCATGTCCCTAAGTGCCAGGTCTACACACCTCTTAAACACTCCAGCGATAGTGACTCCACCACTGCCCTGGACAAGCCATTCCAATGTTTGATAATCCTTTCAGTGAAGAAATATTTCCTAATACCCAGCCTGAACCTCCCCTGAAGCAGCTTGTAAGCATTTCCTCTTGTCCTGATGCTATCCATCAAAGAAAACAGGCTGGCCCACTCCCACCTTGAACCTCCCTTCAGGTAGTTGTAGAGAGCAAGGAGGTGTCCCATCAGCCACCTTTTCTCTTGACTGAACCACCTCAGTTCCCTCAGATGCCTCTTGTAGGTCAAACAAGTATACAATAAGTTGTGTACAGCTACCAAGTAAGTTTAGCAGCATGTTTTTCCAAAGAAGGGAGAGGGCCATGGAAGGGAAATCAGTAAGGGAAATCTAAGGGTCTTTTCCAACCTGAATCACAGTATCACAAAGGTTGGAAGAGACCCCAAGGATCATCAAGTCCAACCTGTCTCGACAGACCTCACAACTAGACTATGGCACCAAGTGCCACATCCAGTCCCCTCTTGAACACCTCCAGGGACAGTGACTCCACCACCTCCCTGGGCAGCCCATTCCAATGATGAACGACTCGCTCAGTGAAGAACTTTCTCCTCACTTCGAGTCTAAACCTCCCCTGGCACAGCTTGAGACTGTGTCCCCTTGTTCTGGTGCTGGTTGCCTGAGAGAAGAGACCAACCCCTTCCTGTCTACAATCACCTTTCAGGTAGTTGTAGAGGGCAATGAGGTCACCCCTGATCCTTCTCTTCTCCAGGCTAAACAATCCCAGCTCCCTCAGCCTCTCCTCATAGGGCTTGTGCTCAAGGCCTCTCACCAGCCTTGTTGCCCTTCTCTGGACACGTTCAAGTGTCTCAATGTCCTTCCTAAACTGAGGGGCCCAGAACTGGACACAGTACTCAAGGTGTGGCCTAACCAATGCAGAGTACAGGGACACAATGACCTCCCAGCTCTTGCTGGCCACACTATTCCTAATACAGGCCAGGATGCCATTGGCCCTCTTGGCCACCTGGGTACACTGCTGGCTCATGTTTAGGTGAGTGTCTATCAGCAACCCCAGGTCCCTCTCTGTTTGGCAGCTCTCCAGCCACTCTGACCCCAGCCTATAGCTCTGCATGGGGTTGCCGTGGCCAAAGTGCAGCACCCGGCACTTGGACTTGTTAAATGCCATCCCACTGGACTCTGCCCATCTGTCCAGTCGGTCAAGGTCCCTCTGCAGAGCCTTTCTACCCTCTAACTGACCAACATCTGTTCCCAACTTGGTGTCATCAATGTTTCTATGATTCTATGATTACTAACTGGAAATAGCTGTAAACTATTGGCAATCATTTTGCTGAGACAGACCTAAGAGGCACAGCATTCCATCCCTGCATAAATATGGAGATCATTTATCTGGTCAAAGTTGCATGAAAGGCAAGCTGCACATTAGAAAACTGACATATTCAATAAAAAAATCAGTAGAGCAAATTCCTCAGCCTGACTATGTTCATGTCGATCTGATTAAACATCCCTATCACTGACACAATACAGTCTGCATTTGCCAGAGCTGGTGCAAAAGATGAGAGCCTGAAGCACGTAATTAAGGTTAGCAATATGTATTTCCAGCTCCTATTATCAGTTTAGAAGACAGCTGTTAGCACTAAGCATAATTTTATTTAAGGGTATATGGAAAAAGCTGGAAAAAAACCCCGTGTTTCATATTGGACTCAGTAAAAACTAGATGGTATTAACAGAATCACAGAATTGTTTGGGTTGGAAAAGACCTCTAAGATCATCAGATCCAACTATCAACCTAAGACCACCATGGCCCATTAAACTGTGTCTCAATGTGCCATCTCCACACATTTCTTGAATACCTCCAGGGACAGTGACTCTACCACCTCCCTGTGCAGCCTGTTCCACCCAAATATTTGCACAGATGGAACCCTTCCCTGTACACACACACCAACCACCACCCCACAAACCACTCCATGATGGTAATAAAGAAGTAATTAACCTGCTGAAACACAGAAATTGCAGGTTTGCACTAACCAGGAAAATTATGGTATATTTGCTCTAGACTTTCCTCATCATTTTCTTTAGAGACCTTCAGTGCAGCCTACCAAAACTATTAAATTTATCATCACTAGGTACAACATAGCTGATGCAGTAAAATCTTTAGAATGGGCAACAAATTAATTGAGCAGTAATTTCAGCAGTTTGCTACAAATTATGCCTTAGATATATTCTCAATCCTCATTAATTCCAATTCAATGGACTGGTGGTAAAAGTGACATAAAAATAATAAAGCACATAAACCACCAAGTCAAACTCTGATCCTTAATGCTGCTAAATTGCAAAGCCTCATCATAATAATGTGTTGGAAATTTAATACAAAATGCCTACACTGTTTACCATCTCTCAGAGGAAACAGAACTGTACAGTTACATACAAATTAAAATGGAAAAAAAAAAAAATGTAAATTGCAGTGCTGCTGGTTACCACAAATCCATGAGAATGAAGAATGTTGCATGAAGGTTCCACCACAGGAGCAAAAAAAATAGCTGCAGATCCCTTTTCCAACCTTTAGAAGGACAACATGTAATCTGTTCTGTCCCTTAGGACAGTCCCTTAGGATGAGGTCTTGAGCAACCTGGTCTAGTGGAAGGTGTCCCTGCCAGTGTCAGAGGGATTGGAACCCACTGATGTTCAAGGTCCCTTCCAAGCCAAACCATTCTATGAATCTGTGAATTCACTAGTGATTTATGGCATGACATAAGAAGATCTAAGAGTCACTGCCTACTACCTTGTAAGTAGCCCTAAACGGTCATGGATTTCAAGGATTTGGGGTAAGCAAAGTTGATCACACAGAATACACTGGCTCCTTGGAGGCTCTGAAGAAGACGCGATTTTGTATTACCAACATAGACCTTAAAGTTGAAATAGAGCATGGCAACGTTTCCTCATTTTTAAATTAGAAAGCAACTTTAGTTCTCAGGATTTTGTGAGGGTTTAGGCTCAGAAAAAGAGTGAGTTAATGCTTTGTTTTATAACTTGGCACCCCAGCTTTCATTTTTGAAAACAGCAGCCTACAGTTTGTTTCAGCATAAAATAAACAGAGCTGAATATAAACCACATGCTACAACTGCAGTTGAGAAACCACACTGAACTGGAATGTATAACCATATCTCCTGAACAAAGAGAATGAGAATGTTTAGCTGGTTTGAAGTTTTTGATTGTTTGGGGACAAACCTCAAACACTCAACCTTTAAAAGTAAAATTAATTTTCAATATATAGTACAAGGAGAATCTGACTGAGTTATCATGCTCTATCTCACAGAATCAGACCTTTAAGAACACCAAATCCAACCATAACTACCGTGACCACTAAACCACATCCTAAAGCACCACCATCCACATGCTTCAGCACCTCCAGGGATGGAGACTCCACCATCTCCCTGGATAGCCTGTTCTAATGCCTCACTGCTCAATTCCTCCACTGTAGAAGCATCTAACCTTGCAAATGAGTTTCAAACTCAACTTCTTGCTTAAAACATGAATCTAATATGCAGAACTCCACTTCCAGAGATGAAGAGAAGTGCCTGCAGCTCAGACAGAGAGGAAACAACACCTTGCCAAAGAGACACTTAGGACACTTGGGACAAATGATGATTTAAGAAAAGCTGTCACTCTCATTTCTAATCTACATTCATACTTGGAAATCAAAAGCTCAAATTTCTGACTGTCCCTCAAAGGAGGGTCTGAGGGATCCAAGGCTGTTTAGTCTGGAGGAGGCTGAGGGCAGACATTACTGATCTCTACAACTCCCTGAAAGGAGGTTGGAGCCATGTGGGGATTGGTCTCTTCTCCCTAGTATCAGGTGGTAGAATGAGATGAAATGGCCTCAGATTATCCCTGGGGAAGTTTAGGTTGGATATTAGGAAAAAATTCTTTACTGAAAGAGTGGTCAGGCATTGGAACAGGTTGCCCAGGGAGGCAGTAGAGTCACAGTCTCTGGAGGTGTTAAAGAAATGTGTGGACATGGCACTTTGTGATATGGATTAATGGCCGTGGTGGTGGTTGGACTCAATGACCTTAGAGCTCTTCTCCAACCAAAACAATTCTATGATTCTCTGAAGTTCTTGCCGTATTAACCCTAAAGTCATTCAGGGAGAACAGATGGCCTAAACTGATTTCTTGTTACCAACATCTGTAGCACATGCCTTTGTCATCCCACATTTCTGGAAAGGTAATGCAGAACTAGCAAAACTCAACCTCTTTTGACAAAGTCAAGATGAGTAGAAGCTTTATTTCCCATGCAACTTCAACAACCATTTAAGGCAGTGACTAATCTTATTGGAGTACAAAGTCTGAAATTCAGTATGAAAAAAGGCTCTCTGAGGTCACTAGATGTTTTCATGCAGCTATTGTTCTTACTGCCACATAGTTCTGACCACCAAAATGTTGAGAGAAAAAGCAAAACAAAGTCACTATAATCTGAGAACACACTTTGAGTTTCTCATTCGAAGATGACAGTTGGAGTGAATAATATGCAGCTTTTTCCCCCCCCAGTTTCTTTTTGGTGTACACCTGAGGTTTGCTTGTATGTTGCTCACTGTAACTAATTTCTAGTTATTCACTGTTGCAGAGCTGCAAGAGTGATCATCTTTACGCTGCTTTCTCTTCCCATCATTTTCAGTTCACATTTTCTGCCATCTAGAGTTGTGTTGTCCTACAGTGTGCATTAGAGCTATATCTCAATGCAAAAATATGCCAAATTACCCAGCTTAAACTATCCTCACTTTTTTTTCCCTTCTATAATCATGAAAATGAAGGAAAAACACAAACACATAGGGCTATTCATCTATTCAAATCAAAGCCCTTAGTATGCAAACACATCCTTAGGCAAAGCATAGCACAAACAATTCAAACACAGGGATCCTCCACAGAGGAAATAAAATTAAAAGAAAAAAAAATATTCTGGTGAATTTAAAAATCCAGAGTTGTTTATTCAAAATAGTTCAGACATTTTGCATTCTGCTCAGTGTTCTGAAGCTGATATTAAGCATACATTGTAAATGGACCTGAAGACATTTTTATAGCAGCTTGCCAAAAAAACAGATGTAAATCTGACAAAAAAACCAAGGGAAGGAAGAATGGGCCTGGAAAGGGGTAGAATAACCTGCTAAAGAAAGTTACAGAAAACATCCAATCTATCAAACTATCAGCAGGGAGACTGTCAGCCTCCTGAAAAACCAAAAGGAAAAAAATTCAATGCTTAAGACTTCTGAATAGATTTTCAATGCTGCTATAGTATTTTTAGGCTTAAATACAATGGGAACAGATAAATCTCCTTATATTTCATGCTGTTGCTCATTCCTGGGCTAAGAAAGTATGACCGAGGGCCAAGACTTGCAGACTCTGTTATCTCTCCATGTTGCAGGATGTCCATGTTCTCCTCAAGACCTTTTGGTCAATTCAAACCGAGCTTATTTAGTGCACCCACTGGGACAGACTATTGTTTACAAGGACTTCAGGTATTTCTGAGGACGAACAAGGCCAAGCTAAGGAAGGCAGATTATGCTGTGTAAGTCCCCAATCTCTTAGAGCTGTTTGCTTAGTTCACAATTTTCTTCTTTCAGTCCTTTAAATAACAGAGATCCAGACAAACATTCCAACAGACACCCTCAGCTTTTTGTGTCTAGACAGTCTGAGCAGAGGGTTTGATAGATCACATCCTCCAAATATTTCCTGCCCCAGTGACCAAAGCAATGAATCTCTGATACTCTGGTGCACTCTGTGCTGCAGCACAAGCTCATGGGTAGTCAATCAATACTGCACATGTGCAGCAGCTTTCTGACAGAAGTAGCTATCTGGAAACCAATTAACTGGCTAGCTATTCAACTCCAGTGCAGCTCTTCATTAAACACTACCAGAATCTGTTTTATTAGCATATTTGTGTGGCTAGGGAAGTCATGGATGCCCCCCACCTCTCCATCACCTGGATGTGTTTAAGGCCATGTTGGATGAAGCCTTGAGCAAGGTCATCTATGAATACAATGTGCTGGGAGGCAACAGGAGCTAGTATTCCAAATGGGAAATACTGGAAAGATGGATGAACTGTTCTCTCCTGCCCACACACTGTTTCTGGATGGTAGAGAGGACCTAGCTGGTATGTAACCTTACAAAGAGTGCAACAGCTCTCATAACCACATACAATCAAGTATATAATGTCTTCCTGGAGCCTTCTCTTCTCCAGTTGAACAGCCCCAACTGTCTCAGCCTATCCTCACAGGAGAGGCTCTTCCAGCCCTCAGATAATGTTTGTGGCCTCCTTTTGACCCATTCCAACAGGTCCATGTCTAATATTTTAAAATAATGCACAAATTTGAATCACCAGAAATCAACAAAAATGGGAGCTATATCATAGCACTGTAAGGGACAAATTTCCCGTGAGAAGAGAGGTGGGGTCTGAGTAGACACCATCTTTCCCACTCCCGAAGTGCCTGGGGACAACTCTGCAATCCCACTGTCAAGTATTGAATGTCATTACAAGACTACTACCTCTAAAATAAAGGGTGAATTTGTGACTCAATGCTCTGCTTTTGAAAAACAGCAATTCCTGGTCTTATTAGTCTTGATGGAAAATTAAAACACCACCACTGATTAAAGTAGAATTTTCTGCATTAAAACCCACCTAAGAGTGTAATTTGTGCCAATTCTCTTAATCAGTGGCTTGCACACCACGTGTAATTAGCTACTGCAATGCAGTTATCAACTTCTTGAATTTTCAGAAGCATTCTATGAAGAATCTGATTATGAAGCACTGTTTTGAAACTGCAGAAAAGTTATCCAAAGATCAGCCTATGATTTACTCTTGGGAAAGAACAAAAAAGCTTGTTTATTGTTCCCCTTTATATAACACAAATAATAAGTTTGCTGGCAATCAGCTTGTGCCGAACTACGAACATCAGAAGAAATCAGAGGCTGAAATTGCTCCATGCTTAGAACAGAGCTACAGCAGGCAAACCAGATCATGTCACTTTCTGCCTCAAAATTCAAAGCACTATTAAGCAATCAGGAAACAGAAAACACATTTTTATAACCTATTTCCATTTTCCCAGTGAAAATTATTATCTTAGAAGCTCTCTGTTCCACCAACTGCGATAACACAGCTTGCCTGGTAGATGAAGCTGAAGAGATGCAAGTTAACAAATATTTCCTGCAGATGAATATCTGAACAGTTAACAACTAAATACTGTTCCACACCAGCAGACAATGTTTTCTCTCCATTTTTATTTGCTTTCATCATCAGTCTCTACAACCTGTATGATACAGGTAGATGAATTTTTAAATAAAAATTATTTAGCAACATAACAGACTCTCCTCCATCAGCAGGTAGTAACAGTAATATTAAAACCATGAAATAATACTATTCTTCTTCTAGTCTGGGTAAATGGCTGAATTTGAAGACAGTAGAAAATAAAGAACAGTCTATTTTTGATGGAGTTTAAAAAAAAAAAGCAAGGAAGGAAAGCAAGAACTCAATTTAAGATGATGTCAGGCATCAATGAACAAAGTGAGATATGGAGTTTGAAAGAACCTACACAAAAAGGATAGAAGACAAAACAAGTGAGGAAATACAGTGTGTTTAGCACAGTGAACTTGATATAGTTATCCTCTCAAAGAAAGCATGTTCAAGAGGGGAAGACAAAATTTTTAAGATGAAATGTGTAGTAACACTCAACCTTCAATATTGGTAGTATTGTTATTTGTCTAGAGGAATGGTAGGCTTTGATGGTGCAATTACTGTTGCACTGTTCTAGAATGCTTTAAACACACCTTTGATGTATACCTGAGGAACAAGACCATAGAGTCACAGAATTGTTGAGGATAGCAAAAACCTTTAAGATCTTCAGGTCCAACTGTTATCTAACTCTGCCATGTCAGGGGCTGAGCTACATCACTCAGCACCACCACATATTTGCCTCTTTGAAACACCTAGAGAGATGGAGATTCAACCACCTTCCTGGGCAGCCTGTTCCAATGCTTCAGACCCCTTTCAGTGAAGAAGTTGCTTCTAATATCCAACCTCAACCTTCCCTGGTGCAACATGAGGCTATTTCCTTTCATCCTGTCACTTGGGAGAACAGATGAATAGTCACCTGGCTCCAACACCCTTTCAGGGAGTTGTAAAGAGTGAGAAGGACTCCCATGAGCCATCTTCTCTCCTGAGTAAATAACCCCAGTTCCCTCAGCCACTCATGAGATGACCGGTGAGACACATGAAGGACGTTATGCATCTTACATACACCACCTAGCGAGGACTCAACATTCAAATGCTCATTTCACTATTTATTTGCATCTCATTTGAATCCCAATCGATTATATTGGTTTAATTCTTCATCATAAAATGAGGGGGTGAGGGAGTGAGATAGCATATTTTCAGGAGAAAATAATTTAAGTTGTAGGCAACTAATTTCTGAGTCTAATATGTGAGACAACATTTGAAGCACGTATCAGTGATGGATAATCAAAGCACTCTGAAGAGCCTCTGGTAACAGAATTCTTCCCCAAGTTCCAATCACATTCAATGTTCCATGCCCAGCACCAAATGCAAGTGATCAGCTACAGGGCTAATGCCACCCATTATGTGGCATTGGCAGGAACCCTGCTGAAGAGCTGCCTGTCACTGAAGCACATTCCTGGTCACTGCCATCATAGAATCACAGAATTGTTTCCATTGAAAGAGATGTCTAAGATCATCATGTTCAACTGTTAATCTAACACCACCATGTCCTGAAGTGCCATGTCCACACATGAAAACCGCCAGAGATGGTGACTCTGCCACCTCCCTGGGCAGCCTGTTCCAATGTCTGACCACTCTTTCAAGAAAGAGTGGTCAGACATTGTGAATACACAATTTGAGACCATTTCCTCTAATCCTATCAAGAGAGAGAAGAGGATACAGAACCCCACCTCACTCCAACCTCCTTTCAGGGAGTTGTAGAGAGGAATGAGGTCTTCCCTCAGCCACCTCTTCCCCAGGCTAGAAAATCCCGCTTCCCTCAGCCATTTGTCATAACACTAGTTTCTCAAGATCCTTCACCCTTCAAATTGCAGCTCCTGTTCCAGCAGGAAAAGTGCCAGCACTGAACTGCATTGTCTGTCCTTAAAAGCACTTGGCAGCCATTTCATAGCCTCATGAGTTTTCGGGGTACTACCTTTAGCTTATAACCTGCAATGCTTCACATTGTGCTCTATATTAGGGCTCAGTAAGAGCTCACGTTCAAAACTACACACAATAAGGTTAGGAATTTTGAAAACACACCACAATCACACAAATATTTTGTTTAGAGACCTACTCCATCCTGAGTACAAGAGGAGAACAGCCATTTCCAACAGCTTTTCCATTTCCAAGCTGGCATTCAAGCTAGTCATGCACGTATTCATGGCTTACTTCATCATAGATGAGTGAAAAGTTAAGAGGAAAAGATCACAGATGATGAAAATGTTTCATTCACCTTCAATAAGGCCACAGATTACTCCATCTAAAACAGTCCTTTCTTTAGGACAGCTGGAGAAGGACTTTTTGCAAAGGCATGGAGTGACAGGCTGAGTAGTGATGGTTTCAAACTGGAAGAAGCTGAATTTAGATTTGGTATTAGAAATTCTTCACCACAAAGGTGATAAGACATTGGAAGAAGTGACCCAGAGAAGCTGTGGAGGCTCCAAACCTGGAAGTGTTCAAAGCAAGACTGGATGGAGCCGTGAGCAACCAAATCCAGCAGGAGGTATCCCCACCCATGACAGAGGGCTGAAACCAGTTGATCTGTTAAGGTCCCTTCCACCCCAAATTACTCTATGATTCTACAACTCTGAATAAAACTTTACATTTGCAAAGCCAAAAGAATATTAAAAGACTATGATTTTTGTACAGTCAAGCTCATGAGTCATTAAACCCTATCATTGTTGGGGTACTCTCCTCAACCATGAACTGACCTCAATTGGAAAGATACTTAAAGCAGTTTGTAAATGACTGTCTTTCCCTAGAATCCCTGTGTCATTAAGTACATGTGATAAGTGAAAAGTTATTAATGATCAGCTGGTCAATACTTGCTGCAAACTGCTCAAAACTATGGTGAACCTGTTAAATCCATTCATTTGTCTTGAACTTTCTATGGCACTTTTCAGAACATAGGACTGCTTCACAAAACTTAATCAATCTTTAAAATGGCCAGGAAAATGAAAGATGATATCACTCTATTCTACAGATAGACAGACTAAGGAAAAAAAAATCCTATTAATTTTCACACCCAACTTGATAACTCCAGCAAATTATTTTTTTTTCTGAAGGTGATTGCTATGTGGTAGTTCATACATTCAAACCAGCACTCCAATTGGCTTCCGTTGTTCGGTGCTCAGCACTTCTGCAAGACATTTCTACAGAAATTTCAAGCTGTTACTGTGAAAAATGAGAAGTGCTTTTATTAACTGTTTGTAAAGAGTATGGCTTGAGTAACTACCTAGTGTTAAAAGGGAGCATAAAGGCAAGAAGAAGATCTCCTCTGAAGACAGGCTGGGAGCGTTGGACTGTTCAAAAGAGAAGGCTCCAGGGAGACCTTCTAGTGGCCTTCCAGTACCTGAAGGAAGCCCACAGGACAGCTGGGGAGGGATGTCTTATAAAGGCATGTAGTGACAGGACGAGAGCTACAAGTTTCAAACTGGAAGAAGCTAAATTTAGATTAGACTTCAGGAAGAAGTTCTTCACCATGAGGGTGGTGGGGCACTGGAACTGGTTGCCCAGAGGAGCTCTGGAGGTTCTGAGGGCAAAAGTGTTCAAAGCCTGACTGGACAGGGCCTTGGGCAACCTGGTCTTGTAGGAGGTGTCCCTGCCCATGGCAGGGAGTCGAAACTAGGTGATCTTTGAGGTCCTTTCCAATAGCCATTCCATGATTCTATGAAAATCCACAGGGCAACAATTAGATCTAGTACTAGTCCACCATCCCAACCACTACAAAATGACTTTCAAAAAAAGACAAAAGTCCTATGACAAGAAGTGCCTCTTGCTCTACCACAGAATTCCACTCTGTCGAAGAGTTCCTTTAAATTGTTTGGAACAATAACAGGAAAAAGCACAAACAACAATAATTAACCAATTCCAAGAACCACACTTCAAGTTTGCAAGATTTTTCACCTAATTCAAGTTCCCAGGAACCTATGCCCAAATAAAAGCCTGTCTCAAAAGCAACTTTGCAAGTAACCACTGAAAACCAAGGGGACTGCTGTGCTGCAGCTAGCCAGGTGAATTGTTCACGGCTTGGGAACCTGCAAAAGGTGAGACTATCCACATCATGAATGTAGCACACTGATCGAGTACATGGCTTGCCTAAGAGAAGCTTGAGAAAGCCAGAAAGAAGAAAATACAATAATCCTAAAGACCTTCCAGGCTTCCAAAATTTGACTGAAATACACAAGGTGACAGAGCATGTTTCTATCTTGACAAATAAAAATGTGGCAGAGAGGATACAGATAGTTCCACAGCACCATCTTTCATTCTCAAAGGAAGAATAACTACTGAAAATATAGCAGAGGGCTCACAAAATCAAAGACTGCCTGTGATGGAGTTTTCCTGACAACAGGGCAACAATAAGTCTCTGAAGTCTCATGGTCCATTCAGAGCTCAGAAAGAAAGTGAACTTTAGAGCATACAACTCTTCTGTGCATTCACCACAACTCTGCCCACCCCTTCCTACTCCCAGTTCCTCTGAATCCACCACACAGGCTTCCCCAGCAGGTGGTCTGCACATTCTCAGCTATCTGCTTTCTAAGACAGCTGTCAATCAGCTGCCCCTTATCTTTAACTTCAGTCCCAGCCAGCTTATCACTAGCTTCAGCCTCAAACTGCCTGCTCTTCACCAATTCTTCCTCACTTACATAGCCTAACTCTCTAAATCATCTTTAGCCAACCACAGTTTTCCTTCCATATCTGCTCCAAACTTCTGGACCCAAAGGACTCCTTTTCCCACCTAAACTCAGCTTTCCATCCCTTTTGTGTTTAATCAACTAGCTTGCAGCTCAATGTACACAGCTTCGCAGTGTCTGAGCAGCACTGAAAAAGTTCTAGTACACATAAGCAGAACCACTTATTCACAGAAGGAGTTACCATTGCTTACCTTTAATAATCTACTTTCTTTCATATACCTTATTTTAGGATTTTTTAGATCAAAATAATTATCTTCCATTCCACTCAGCTTTTTGTTCTGTAAGACCTCCTTGCCCTCTACAACTACCTGAAAGGAGACTGGAGCCCAGTGGGTGTCAGTTTCGCCCCACTAGAAACAAGTGACAGGACAAGTCAAAAAGGCATCAGGGAAGGATTAGGTTGGATATCAGAAGAAATTTATTCACTGAAAGGGTTCTCAAACACTGGAACAAGTTCCCCAGGAAGGTGTTGAAAATAGGCAGAGATGTGGTGCTGAGGGACATGTTTTAGCCCCAGACTTAGCAGGGTTAGACAATGGTTGGACTTGATGATCTTAAAGGTCTTTTCCAATCAAAGCTATACTATGATGCTATTTTATTATTCTATAAGAATGGAATATGGCTCTTGTGCTCTAAAGGCACATGAACAAAACTGATGCTAAATATTCAGAAAAAAAATATATTTATAAAAGATCATCTAATGGGAACTTAGATGAGTTGATCACATCAATGTTTGTGGCAAATGTTTCAGTGCTTACTTAAACCAATTACACAGACACCAGTTATTATGTTTTCTCCATATTTTCAGATGACCTCCTGAATTGCAGCTCGTGGCTAGCTCAGCTAAAGAAAAAAACTAAGACAACAGACATTAGAATATTGACTCCTTTAAAATCTGGAGGGGAAAAAAAATTTCTTTGAAAAAGCATTTGACATTTCTGATTTATGTTAGCTCTTCCTATCTGTAATAACACCATTTGTAAGGAGTCTGCATTAAAGGATTACTGGAGCACATAACTGGAGAATGAGTTAATTAGGTTGTTTTGTTTTAATAAAATATGCTGTTCAAAGAATCTCACATTTACCTGCTTAAACACCATTAGATAAAAGAAACAAGGCTGTCAAAAGAAAAGTCAACAATAAATGAAAGAAGTGAGAAAGACAGCACGGTCTGAAAAGAAAACACTGGAAAATTCCTGAATGTTGACAACAGCTGCATCCTGGAGAGAACTGCATATCCTTTCATGTCAAAGAATGGGACCAAAAGCAGCCCACAACTTCTGAGTCCAGTCTAACCAGCATAAGCAACAACAGCGAGCTGAGACAGTCTTTAACACATAAATTACACAACTGCAGCCCCTAAACATCACTACAAAAGCAAGTTTTATTCAAAAGAAAATGTAGAAAGCCCAGTATTATACAGGTATTAATTCAGAGAGGTTAAAGTGTTATCTTGGTCATCAGGCAGACAAGATAAATAGCATCATCATGCTACGGTCTGCAGATGCACCACATGCAGGATGCACTGTGAGATGCTTACAGTGTGAGACTACTTACAAGCATAGAATGGTTTGGTTTGGATGATACCTTAAAGATCATCTAGCTCCAAGCCCTCATCATAGGCCCTCTGTCACTAGACCAGGTTGCTCAAGGCTCTGTCCAAACTGGCCTTGAACACCTCCAGGGCAGGTGCATCCACAACCTCCTTGGGCAACCTGTTCCAGTGCCTCACCACCCTAATATCCAGTCTAAATCTACCTTCTTCCAGCTTAAGGTCATTTCCCCTTGTTCTGTCACAACAAGCCCTTGTAAAAGTCCCTCCACAGGTGTCCTGTGGGCTCCCTTCAGGTACTGGAAGGCCGCTATAAGATCTTCCTGGAGCCTTCTCTGATCATCTTCATAGCCTCCTCTGGATATGCTCCAGCAGTTCAAAGTACTTCTTATATCTGGGGCACCAGAACTGGATGCAGTACTCCAGTTGGGAGTCTCAGGAGAGTAGAGCAGAGGCACAGAATCACCTCCCTCCTCCTGCTGGTCACACTTCTTTTGATGCAGCCCAGAACACAGTTGCCTTCTGGGTTGACAGAGCATATTGCTGGCTCACGTTGAGTTTTTCACCATCTTTTCATCAGAAGCTCTAAGGTACCTTAAGGTACCTTAGGTGCAAGTGCCATTATCACTATACAAGCAATGTGCACACTCAATTCAGTGCCTGTCAATGAACTCGCTCTCAGGCTGAGAATGTTGCTGTGCCCTGCTGCCTTCTCCCCTCCTCTCACTTGGCAACAGCTGTAACACTGCATTCTGTATTAGAGAATTATATACAGACTCACACACAAAATGAAAAGAATAGAATAAACCAGGTTGGAAGAGACCTTCAAGGTCATCGCGTCCAACCTATCATCCAACACCACCTAACCAACTAAACCATGCAACCAAGTACCCTATCAAGTCTCCTCCTGAACACCTCCAATGATGGTGGCTCCACCACCTCCCTGGGCAGCCCATTCCAATGGGCAATCACTCTCTCTGTATAGAACTTCTCCCTAACATCCAGCCTAAACCTCTCCTGGCGCAGCTTGAGACTGTGTCCTCTTGTTCTGGTGCTGGTTGCCTGGGAGAAGACACCAACCTCCGCCTGTCTACAACCTCCCTGAAGGTAGCCGTAGAAAGCAATAAGGTCACCCCTGAGTCTCCTCTTCAGGCTAAGCAACCCCAGCTCCCTCAGCCTCTCCTCATAGGGCTTGTGTTCCAAACCCCTCACCAACTTTGTTGCCTTTCTCTGGACACGTTCCAGGTAGGGAATGTAGGGGTTGGAAAGACCAAGGCACTTTCACCTAAAGAAAGTCATACAGGAACACATCCAGGCAGGTTTTGAATGTCCCTGGAGATGGAGACTCCACCACCTCCCTGGGTAGCCTGCTCCAGTGCTGTGTCACCCTTATTAAAGAATTTTCTCTCTCTCTCTTCTTTTTTTTTTCTTTTTAATTTATTTATTTATTTTATTCCTCCTGTTCTTCACCAGCACATCACCTCTTTCGTATCACAGTGACACTGGAAATGGCAAGTGACCAACTAACCTCTTTGCCAGGCCATACTTCAGTCCATTTCCTGCTCTGGTTTCTACACAGGATGAAATTAATAAACAGCAAAAGGATCTGAAGAGCAACCTCAACCCCAGGGCTTTCACCTGGCAAAGCGTGTGCATTTACAGAGAGGAAGGCATGCTTTAGTTCGGCCTTGTTCTCTGACAGTAATCAGTGCCCTCATCAACCTCCTGGAGCCCTTCTCTCACCCAAAGGCAAGGCAAGCAGCAGCAGAGGCTGCAGGCACAGATTTACCATTTTCTGCTCAGCACATTGATTGTACGCTTTGTTGCCCAAAGAAACCTGAGAGAGGAAGAAATGCGCTAGGAAACAAAGCAGAGAGCAATGCCTATGGTATAGATTTTTTCCAGCTGTCTCAGGAGAAAATGAACAAAAAAGAAAACCAGAAACAAAGAAAACATTCCACAGCTCATGAAAGCAGGGGGATTCTTTTCTTTAAATTATCCTAATGATTTCCACATACAATTTATTGAGCAAGCAGCTCAAGTAGATGGATGGATATTTAAGAAAAGATGCATAGTGATCAATTGAAATGACAACCACATTTAACATTATCAAGAACTACCTGAAAAACCATTTACCACAGTCACCTTTTGCATCTGGATGTCTAATGGTGCTTTTAATGAAAGAGACAAGCATAACTTAACTAATTACTTAGAGATATTGAAATCTGTCATGTCACTGACTTCTTAGCACAGGTTTTCTTGGACCTTCAGCTTTTTTCCTTTAAAGTGGAAAAAATTAGAATTAGGCAGCTTTTGAAGTGACGAAATATGAGGTCATATTGTGACAAATTATACCGCTCAAAAAGGAAAGTAATTCTAATTAAAAATCCATCTCATTTGGAAAAACAACTTTCCATCATGTGAAAATTGGAGATTCCAGCGAGCACTGTTTTGGTTTGAGTTAGAAGGTGTTAGTTAACATATTGATTAGTTTCAACCGCTATCAGTGGTTAGGGCTGGCATATCACAGAGCTAGAGAACAACTGAGGCTGGAGGTGACTCTAGATATCCTGCACTCGAATGCCTTGCTAAAAGCAGGCTCAGCTGGAACAGGTTACTCAGGGCTATGTCCAGTCAGATTTTTAATATCTTGAAGAATGCAGAGTCCAAAAGCCTTATGGCACTTTGTGCAAGTGTATGATCACAGTAAATCTAGAATTTCCTGTATTCCAGATTGTGTTCTTTTGGTCTTTCACTGGATACTATGGAGAGAGTCTGGCTCTCTCTTCTTTGCACCTGGATGCAGTATCACCAGTGCTGAGGAGAGAGGAAAGATATCATGGCTTTGACCTGCTGGCAACGCACTCTATTGCATCCATGGTTATAATCAGCATTCTGTATTGCAAGGATACACTGCTATTCAGTTTCTCATCCACCACCACTTTGCAGGGTCTCCTGCAAAGCTGCTTTCCAGCTGTTGATCCCACAGCATGTACTGGTACATGGAGTTAGTCATCCACAGACAAAGGACTTGGTATTTTCCTTTGCTGAACTTCATCAGGTTACTAGTGGAGTACTTCTGGAGCCTGTCAAGATCACCTGGTGTTATCAGCCATGCCTCCAAGCATGCATTACATTGCTGAGGATGCATTCTGTCCCACCATCAGTCATAAATGAAGCTGTTACACAGAATTAAACATAGTACCAACCTCTGGGGAACATCAAGTCATATTCAAGGAATATCACATGGTTTTCCATGTGATATTTGCTTAGAATTTCCAGAAGAAAAAAAAAATAATAATCACAGAATCATAGATTGGTTTTGGCCAGAATGAACCTTAAACACCATCTAGCTATAAGCCCCTGCCAGAGGCACAGACACCTTTCACTAAAACAGGTTGCTCAAGGCCTCATCCAACCTGGCCTTGTACACCTCCTGGGAGCAGGAATCCTGCGCAATCTGTTCCAGTGTATCACCACCCCACCCCACCCCCCCCCGTAAAGAATTTCTTCGTAATATCCAGTCTAAATCTCCTCTCTTGCAGCTTAAACCCCTCTCGTCCTATCACTACAAGCCCTTGTAGAAAGTCCATTCCCAGCTTGATACCTGGATCATCCAAAAAGGTCTAGAAAATGTGCAGAAACAAGAGTAAGAATATTGTGGTGATAAAAAGGTGACACATCTTATGCATTTTTTTCTTAAAAAGCCTAAAAGCCTGGTTTATCACTACCATTAATACAAAGAAACATGCAATACAATAGAATTTCTTGACCATGATAGATTATCTTAATTCTGTGATGCATATTCAGTAGGTACTGGTTCCAAAGGCATTACTGAAGACCTCTGCTCCTCTATTTTGAAGAACAATAGTTCAGGGATAATTTCACCAATTCTAGGAAAGTTATTTATGAATTCTAGTCTGCCTTCAGGACAGAGCTGTGCTAGAAAACACACCTTCTCAATTGCCAACCTCAACTACAGAGTAGCTGCTAAATTCATTCCATATATTCTTTAGATACTTCCACATCTTATAAATCCGCATCCTTCTTTCAACCAGGTTTATTCATATTTTAGCACTGGGATTTTCAGCCTGGAGAAAAGGAGACTGAAAGAAGACCTTCTCACTCTACACAATTCCATGAAAGGAACTGCAGCAAGGCAAGTGTTGGTCTCTTCTCCCTAGTAACAAGTGATAGGATGAGAGGAAATAGCCTTAAGTTGTACCAGGACAGGTTTAGGTTGAATATTTGAAGAAATTTCTTCACTGAAAGGGTTCTCAAACAGTGGAATTGGTTTCCCAGGGCTGAATCCCCATCCCTGTGGGTGTTTCATAGAGACAGAGATGTGGTGCTGAGAGAGAAGGTTTAGCGCCAGACTTGAGTGTTAAAGAATGGTTGGACTGGATGATCTTAAGGGTCTTTCAGAACTGAAGCGATTCTCAGATTCATTGCATGGTGTCATGCTCCAGAGATGCTGCAAAAATGTCTATCCTTCAGCTGTTTCTGTTACAGCAGCTCTTCAATTCTGAGCCACAAAACAGGTTTCTGTATTTTCAGAAGAGTGCACTGCAGCTAGTTCCCTTCAAATATTCTGAGCGCAGCCTGTCAATGTAACCACACAAGTTTTCCCACAGAGTGCCACAGCTTTATAGAACTATGAAAAAAACACACCATTTTTCTACAGTTGTTGGGTCACGTTGCTGACTACTTGTTTTATAGCCCAAATGGGTGGATATTTGTTCTTCACAATGTTATGAGCAAGACAAAATCTAGCTTTTCACTTTTCAAGACTTCTGAGAAGCTGTATTCCATGACCAAAGATCTGTTCTTTGAAAATTCTGAAGGGAGAAACGATGGCAGCAATTATGCATTTCATTCTACAATGCTGACTTTATATTTCAGTGTCTTCTCTCAGTAAAATAATAGGGTTTGATTGCTTGAAAAAACCTTAAAATACTTTATGGTTGATGCTGATTCTGAATACTAATGCAGCTGAGAGCAGCAAACAAAAACCACAGGTGAAAACAAACAGTTTTCTTTTTCAGGTGTGGCATGCTTTTAGTATAAAAGATGAAAGGATTTTAGAAGTTTACATTCAAATGCTTATCTGAGCTTTCCAACTGTTCAGATCTAACCAAAATCTGACATCAATTGCCATCAGGTACACCTATGTTATGTATTATACAACATAGAACAACATTATATATGATGCTGAGCAGAAAAATTCAGACAGATGAGAATCCTTGTTCATCATAACAAGTTTGCAAAATTAGTTATATTTAGCTTTATATTATATATATTATTAGCTTTATATTATATTATATATGTTATTTATATTTATATTTAGCTTTAACTATCTGTATTCTGAAATTTTATTTATTAGCAACTGCTACTGGAAAAAAACACATTATACAGGACAATAATGATAAAATGTCTTTTAAAACTAACAATAAATTAATCCAGCCTTTGCTGTCCTTTGCTATTTAAAAGAAACACTGCAGAAGTACTACACCACAGTACATAAACTAACAGAATGGCAAGCACATTTTTGTCTCTAATACTATCAAAGACAAAGAAAACAGAACTGCCAGCTTCCTTAGAATCTTTTTTCCTATTAAAATAAGGAAACTCTACAAATTGCTGTTCTGAAATATGCTGAGCCTCGAAGCAAACCTGGGTGCTCAGCACCTTACAGGAGGCTCTCATGTGGTTTCATCCAATACAATACTGCTCACATCCCTGAGATCATCTGTCAGTATAAACCACTACCATCTCTCAACTTCACAGAGAAAAATAATTGGCCAACAATTTTGTATTTGTTTTTATCATTCTAGGATTCTAAGACATGTTTGTATTATGTTGAAGTTTAAAAAATTGCATAAGAAGACCAGTGCACAAAGCACGTAAACCTAAGTAGTCAGCTTCTATTTCACAGAGTCTTCGCAGATTTAGGAGGCTCCAGAACTCTAAAGGGACATTCTAGTAACCTGACAGAGCCTGACTGCAAAAGGTCTGTTGAAAGAAAGCATTTGCCATTTGATAACCATTTGCCAGAGTGTGACAGAAAATAGCAGGAAATTCTTAGGAGGGTGTAAGAAGTAGATGGAATAATTAAAGTTTATTGTTACCTTTCAGTTGAAGGACATTATGTGCACTTTTTGATCTACTGAAACCACAATTAGATACAAAGTACCCAATCAACACTTAGTTTAGGTTAGCACTGATCTGATTGCTGTTTCTGGGAAAGCTTCGATTCTCTGGCTGTATCTGATGGAACCCAATGGAGAACACTTCTCTCAAGTTTATTTTCAGATGAGAGGTCTAATGTACTAATACATTCATCAGTACTGTTGTAGCTTTTACAATACTATGCATCTATCCAAAGCAAGCTGCTCATTGGCTGAAGTAAAGGTTGAGGCTCAGAGGTATTAATATGAAGATAATATTGGGGGAAAATGTATTCTTAGAGTTGGCCTAGATGACCTCCAGATGTCCCTTCCAACCCCTATCATCCTGTTATTCTGTGCCTATAAAGCGATGCTGTCAGCAAAATCAAACTGACTAGAGCAGAGCAGATTTTAAGCACATGTAGATGCTAACCACTTAAAAGCTATGTGAACATGAACTAGTATTAGATAAAGCACATGACACTTCATAAAATAGCAAGCAGATCTAGATTATAATATAATATCTATATAATATAAATCTATTATAATATAATAGATTTATAATTTAGAAAGGGAAGTCATCCAAAAGCATCCATTTAGCACTTCTATGAAAAAGCAAAACAATGCATGACAGATAAATATCAGCTAAGGCCCATATCTGCAATCCAAATTAACTAGAACCAGCTACCGCAATAAATGAGATTCAACTCAGTGACAGCTACCACGGCCAAAAACACTGAAATGTACCAGTCAGGTATCTCACAGCTGGAACAAGGAGTACGTATTTTTCCTGCTGTCATTTTGGATGCACATTCTCAGTACTGAACTTAGCTCTCTATCCTAAAGTTATCCCTAGCAGAACACTGAGAGCATGGCCAACTAAGCTCACTGTTGACTACCTCTGCACTTCAGAATGAAGCAAGCAACAGCACTGTAGTGATGGCTTCAGCTCCAACCTGGCATTCATTTTTCACACCCGTCTCGCAGTGGATGTGATAGCAGGTTAACTGCCTCTGCTTCCTTCCCAATGAAGCGTTCAGTAACACAGTGCACCGGTGTTTGTACTTAACAAATAAGGGAGAGACAGAAAGCCTCCATCAAAGCTTCTAATCACGTCTCAAAACAACAGAGAAGCAAATAGATACATACAGCAAAGGCTATTCGTGTCATTCATCTCTGTGTTCCTATATATATTTCCCATTATAAATTATTTACAGAATTATAGAACCACTTTGCAAAAACCTTTAAGAACATCAAGACCAATCATTAATTCTACAAAGACTGGGTCCCTCAGCACCACATCTCTGCAGCTTTTAAACACCTCCAGGTTCAGGGAATCAACCACCTCCCTGGGAAGCCTGTTCCTGTCCTTCAGAAGCCTTTCAGCCAAGAAGCTACTTCAAATATCCAAACTAAACCTCTCCTCATGCAGCTTGAGGCCATTTCCTTCTGTCTTACAACTTAATCCTAGGGAGAAGAGACCAACACCCACCTCACTGGAACCTCCTTTCAGGGAGTTGTAGAGAACAAGAAGGTCTCCCTTCAGCCTCCTTTTCTCCAGACTGAACTGCCCCAGTTCCCTCAGATACTCCTCACGAGACCTGTTCTCCAGACCCTTCACCAGCTTCAATTCCCTTCTCTGGACCTACTCCAGCATCTAAATGTCTTTCTTACAGTGACAGCCCCAGCTGCAGTCAGCAGCTTAAGAAGTACACATTCATGTTCCTTATGCCAATCTTTATAAATGAGTGCTGCCTTTGATAAGAGTCCTGCTCCAGAATTTCGTCCTCATCCTCATCCACATTCTGCAAAGTTCAGCATGTCCCAAAATAAAGAACGACATAGGACACGTCATTGCACAGTGCACAGCTCAGCACAGTGCTAAGTAGTACACAACAAACCTTGGAAATCCTGAAACCTCAGCCAAGAAGTGATAACAGAGCATCATGTGGCCAGAGAGGCATGAACCAAATGTTGCTTAACAAAGCTCATATTCTGAATCTTGGATAAAATCAATTTCTTACCCCAAATGACTACACAAGAAGCACATCTCTTTTCAGCAGCTAACTATATTTTAGCAGAAGGAGCCAGAAGACTTCCATGTTCCATTTCTCACTAAGTAAAACAAAACACTATGTGATTAGAGAAAAAAAATCCCAAACATTTATTGAAGAAAAGCACCAGTAAATAGCACTGCTTATGTCCAGAAGGAATAAAAGCATCTTCTACAGCTGGAAGAAGACATATCTTTGGTCAAAGGAAACAAACACTAGCTGTGTAAATGTCCTCATGTGTTAATTACCACAAATTTGGATAAAGATCAGTGAATGGCCATTAATAAAGGGGCTGGTTATCAGTTAGAATCATGCTGGCCTGATTTAAGTGGGCTGAAATTTTAATTTTATGAACCACAAAGTTCTATAAGAGGAGAATAATGAACTGCATCCTTTTGTGGAAGAAAATTAATACCCCAAATTCAAATCCTCTCCTGTAAAATATTACCCTTTTTTTTTTCCATTCACATTGAGTGAATTTGTATAACCTTCCCAATAATTGTGACTTTACAAAAGGAAAAGTTGAATGCCAAAAGAAACCATGATCTAATGCCTTGAGCAACCTGGTGTAGTGGAAGGTGTCCCTGCCAATGCCAGAGGAGTTGGAACTACAAACAACTCATTCCAAAGTTTTTATATTTAGAACAGGTGTAATAAATATGTGAAATTATTATTATTTATTCCTAACAGTAGACAAAAACCCAAAACAAAACAGGCATTAGAGTAAATCTTTAGATACATAAAAACAAAAAGATTAATTATTAATCAATTATCCCTGCCACCAGCTTTATTCATCCTTTAAATCCCTAGTTCTAATTAAGCTTTGCATTGCCTTCAAAAACTTGTATTAGCTTTTTTAAGTCCAGTAAAACATACAGTATTTTCCCTATAAAGTACAACAACGGCTTAATAGATAGAGCCTTTCCTCGACTTTATTTAAATCTGTTCATACCAAAGGCAGTCTTTAATGTTCTTCCCCACAGTAATGTCTCAGCGGTACCTTTATTGAATGATAAATGGCAGCTCTGGATATCATGGAGTTGAACAGTATCTTTTGGATTACATTTAATTTTTAAACAAAATCCCAGTCTTTAATGTGCTAAGAATGAAAGTTTAATGTTTAAAATAGACTAAATAGGTAGTTTTCCCTCTTTTCAAACTAACTCCAGAGGTCTGGGAAAAAAGATAAAGGCCATATCTAAGCCATCAAGCAGAGCTATCTACGGCAGCAATATGCATGCCTGTCAGAAAATGAGAGCAGCAGGAAGCACAGCAACTGCAAACTAGCTCATGGAAAGCCAGGACTTATTAGAAGAGCTTCAGTGCCACACAAACGCAGACTTTGTTCCCAGGTGATCAGCAGTGCTTTGTATTAACTGTTGTGGTCAGCATGAGGTCAAAGATCTTTAAAGCATCTCCACTGCAAAATAACTTCTTCACTGCCTACATTTAATTTCCCTACTGTGCAATATTTTGCCAAGCAGGAGAACATTCTATTCAGCTGGAATCTCAACTAACCAACTCCCATTCCTTTTTTTTCTTTCTGGTCACCAGAGAGATTTGTTTTAACTCAGCCTGCTGGCCAAACTGCGGCAGCAGACTCACGTTACTAGGCATGCATGCTTAATTTCAGAATCCTGTATTCTTTAATGCACAGCAGACAACACAGCTTTGAACTCGGTGAAATTCTGCATGTGCTTTGTCTTGAAAAGAAAGTTAAAAGTCATTATTTACAAAGCCTTCTTCTTCCTTTCCAGCAAATGCATTCCTTCAGTGATATCTCTTTTGCACTGCATTCTTTATTTATGAATGTAAAGGTATGTTCTTTAAATAATGAGTAGTCATGTCATTTCTTACTAAACCATTTCAGATAGGTGTGATCAAAAGAGGTTCTCCAGAGGTACTGTTTCAGAAGTTCAGACAATTTGTCTGATTTTACCTTTCACATCTGTTTTCTTCTCAAATACCCTCTAATGACTTCTTATTGTTAACCCACTTGGTGAAAACATCTGAACTAATCTCTCAGATCCAACTTATTATACGTTTATTCCATCTTACTTTGAAAGGGAGCTCCTTGCTATTAATGGGATAACTTGAACTCCAGCTGAAGAAAAATGAGTGCATAGCTGGCATGAAACAGAATGATATAATTAGTCTTCAGAGAGGCTATCACAAATTCCACAACACTTGGAACTGTAAAATATCATTACAATCAAAGGCATAGATCCGAAGAACAGCCTTTTTGACCTAAGACAAGATCTGTCCATGGTAGAGGTAACAACTGTTACTGAATACCATGAAGCAGAAGATCTTTCCTAGTTAGGTTGCCTGTGACAGCAACCTACTTCAGTCACAATTACTAGACTAGAATAGGCCAGACCAGGTTGGAAAAGACCTTCAAGAACATCAAGTCCAACCTATCACCCACACCCAGCACACAGCAGTGATTGCTAGCATTGCACATTGAGGCTTGTTTGGTCTGGCACTCAGTGGCTCTGACTGTAATGCTACAGAGCCCTGGTGAGTGCCAAATGTGTTACTGGATCAGGTAGCATGTCCATCACTGCCTGGCCAGCAGCAGCAGGCTGCTCGCCTTTGCCATGGGCAATCACTCAGGTAAAGCTGAGGGAGGCAGAAGTGCTTCCTGTGCCTCCCTAATGACTTCAGTCCCTTCATCAGGCAGATTCTGAACAGGGACAATTAGCATTAGGCTGAAAGCTCATTTCACTTTTCCCTGCAGTACAGCACTGTTAGCCAGAATCAACTGCCCAAACACAGGCTGCAATTTTTAACAGCTCCTTCCGAAGGCCTTTGCAGTCTGCCTTTCCAGGTACATTTTCTACATCCCTCAAAGACTCTGGACTCAATTTATGCCAAAAATGGCATCATTTTTTTGCATCTCAGATTGATACTACGTGAGAGAGGACTTTATGAGCCAATACATGGCTATTTCTGTACCAATAATACTGAGGAAAACTATTTTTTTTTTCTCTTTGACACCAACATCAGAAAATGCTTAAACCCTGAAACACACCTGCATGGAGACATTTTGATCACAGGGCTATGTGCTGGTATAACACCTTTTTACAGAACATTTGATTCTAAAAATGTTCTCAGAAAAACTAATTAATTTTCTTTTCTTTCTAACATTATGGAAAAAAATAAGAGCTAAACATTCCACATCAGGAAATGAATATATATGTTACTATATATACTTAAATATTCAGTTACTTCAGACCTACTCATACTCTTCCTAGTTCATAGGCCATGCACCCAAGTCTATAGAGGCTTAAGAACATTTCCAGCAGTGCACACACAAGTGAAACCTATCATTATTTCTACAGAAGTTCAAGTATTTCTCATTGTTTAGGCCACTAACCTTTACTGATTCATACATGACCAAGCCTTTGCTCAAATCAGGGCTAATTACTGGAAATGTAAATGTAAATTACTATAACCCACACAAGAATAATGATTGAGAAAGTATGTGGGCATTCAGCTTCCCATCAAATATGGTAGTTCCAAATTTATCCATGTTTGAAGTATGTAACATAGCATGTGCTGCATTATTTCCATAACAATAAAATTAAAACCCAGTTGAGATTAAAGTTTGAATACAACTATAACAGATATTTCTGTGAGCAAATAAAATATGACTTCATCTGAACAATTAGAAGTTAATTTACAACATGGGCTTTAATGAAGCACTAATTTCTTTCAAATTAATTTTGCAAACTTACAGTTTTCATCTTTAGCCACCATACATTAAAGACAAAAAATATCTGGGGGATAAGGAAAACAATTTTTATTTCTTCTTCTTCAGTAGATCTTACAATGCAAAAATATTCTGACAAGTAATTAAGGAAAGAAGCCAAGCCCTGGAGTGACTGAGAATTACTCCACAGAGAGAAGATATTGCTATCCAAAATGGCACAAAATTGGACACGATGACCTTAAAAGTTTTTCCCAATCTTTCTATGGTTCTGTGATTCTAAAATATCTTCATGAATATGCCAACAACCTTGCTGTCTCTAAACTTCGAGAACATGGAAGAAATGCTTAATGTTCTAACAAAGGGGAGTGAACGTGCTGTGGAATGCCAGCAGCTCACATCTCCAAAAATGGAAACAAATAAACTGCAAAACCGATTGTATTAAGAAGGTTCTTAAGAACAGTTAGCAATGAAGCCATTTATTACCAAAGTTCAGCAAAACAAGAACTGGCAATAAAGGTATGGATTTATTGTGGTCACATTCATCAAGATCATGAAGTATTTCTACCATATTCTTACATCATGAATTTAGAGCCTCTGTCATGTTAAGAACTTTACAATCACAGAACCATAGAATCATTAAGGTTGGAAAAGACCTGTATAAGATTAAGTCCAACCTTCTACCCACCACCTGCATGACCACTAGACCATGTCCCAAAGTGCCATATCTTCTTGTTTCTTGAAAACCTCCAGGGACAGTGACTCCACAACCTCCCTGGGCAGCCTGTTTCAATGCCTGACCACTCTCAGTAAAGACATGTTTCCTAATATCCAACCTAAATGTCCCCTGGTACAACTTGAGGCCATTTCCTCTTATGAAGTTGTTAGTTACTTGGGAGAAGAGACCAACACCGGCTTCACTTCAACTTCCTTTCAGGCAGCTGTAGAGAGCAATGAGGTCTCCCCTCAGCCTCCTTTCCTCCACACTAAACAACTACAGTTAACCCAGCAAGTCCTCACCAGACCTGTTCTCCCGACCCTTCGCGATCTTCATTGCCCTTCTCTGGACATGCTTCAGCACTTCAATGCCTCATACTGCAGTGCCCAAAACCGAACCCAGCACTCAAGGTGGGGCCTCACCAGTGCTAAGCACAGAAGCACAATCATTTCCCTGCTCCTGTTGGCAATATTATTGCTGATCCAGGATGGGTTGCTGTTGCACTTTGGCCCCCTGGGCACATGCTGGCTCATGTTCAGCTGGTTGTAAATCAACACCCCCAGGTCTTTCTCTATTAGGCAGTTTCCAGCCACTCCACCCTAAGCCTGGAGCATTCATGGGGTTCTTGCGATCCAAGTGCAGGACCCAGCACCTGGCCTTATTAAAACCTTATGCAATGGACTTTAGCCCATTGGTCCAACCTGACCAAACCTTTCTGCAGAGCCTTTCTACCCTCAAGCAGATCAACAAGTCAGCTCCATTTCTTTGGAAATGTATCTTTAGGGTATGATTTCTAAGGTATTTTCAGATTTGTTAAAAGCATCTCTGCTCCTCAATACACTGGTACTGTATGTATCTTGTTGCAGAAAATGAACTCTTCTTGCTCTTCATTTTCATCTAATAAACTCTCTCCTGCTCAGTCTGAATGTTTTCTGATAATACAATGGCAAACAATACCTACAATATGAAAGTGCCCTTGCATATGACAGACATCAACTTGCCATCTAAAGCAGCTTTTCATAAGAAAACCCTCAGCTAGCAAAGCAAGCAGTCATTCATCTTGCCAATCACAGTGTCACTTCTGAACAAACCAGACTTAACGTTTTCATTATCACACTCCCACTACGTTTTCCTCAAGGCTAAGAAGTTATTAAATTGTATCAACATTTTCATCCACGCTCTGACTAAAATAATTCAACTGTGCAGTGTCTCAACTTCCATCCAAATGGGAGGAAATTTCATATTCGTGTGTTTAAAACAGAATTTGTGCTGATACATCATAGAACATAGTTTATGCTTTTGTCTCCACTTTATGAAAGTATAATATTAGTCCCTAAGTTTGTGAGTGGTTTTGGCATTCCACTAGCTACAGCAGTTCTGTCTATAGTATGCCAGCCCTTCAAAGAACTCTTTCAGGAGACAGGTTCAGCCTCTTAGTACTTAAACCAAAAATGTCTCTTGATAGATAAAGAAAAAAAGTTAGCATTTAAAAAAAGAACAATTCATGTTTGAATTTAGAATATCTATCCTGTACTGCATTGTCTTCCATTGAAAGTTTCCCTCAATTAAAACTCATGTGGCTTTATAGAGGGTAATCCTTCACAAAGACTGTGCAAACTCTGTTGCTGCTTCCAATATGACATCCAACATGTGACCCCTTTGAATAAATGGGATTGTGTCATTTATAAGCTTTGAGGTGCATGAAGCTTTGTTATATTTTCAGTAAAAGAAAATACTAAAAAACTCTCAGTCTTGTTAATAGCTCTTCATTTGTACCTCTTCTCCAACTCATATCAAAGCTCTTACGACTTAAGTGTGTTTGCACAGCAAGTAAGTAAACAACATGAATCCACTGCACACTCTGGAAAATAATATGATATCCACACCACCATCAAAAACATCTTAAAAATCAGCTCAGTATGTTGTACTTCCTAGCCACATTTAATATTTTTGACAGCGAAACCTTCCCTGTGATCATTCTCTTTATTAGCACACTTTGTATGGTAAGCAAGCAAACAAATCATTTAAAATTGGCTGCAAAATGATCATGGATTTCTTTTTTTTCCATCTCTGAAGCTTTCAAACATGAGCCGCAAGCATCACCAGATTTTAGGCAGCCTTATTACTTCAAATTGCATTCTGAGGAACACATCGTTACAAAAGGATTACATTTATAGGTAAAATCAATTAGTTCAGGAAGTAAGATCTATTACATCTTCTCTTTTTAAGGAGCTACATGTTATTGGATTAATTTTGTTATTCACTGGTATCGGTAGAGCATCAGCTGCCTGCAGTTTTAAAGTGCTTCCCTTACTTTCAGGTCAGCTACTGTTTCCACAGTAGCAGTTGCATCAGCATAAAATCTTGTACTTAACTATTTGCCATATAGGCAGTAATAGTAAAGAGGTTAAAAACCTGAACAAAAATTTCTTCTAGCCTCCTGCTTTAAAAGCAAAGATTATACACTAACAGTTTCAAATGCAAGATAAACGTCTGCCTTTGAAACACTGAAGAGCTGATGCTCATCTTCCGTTTCATGAGATAAATGAAAGCAGAAGAGGAAGGATCAAAATTTTATTCACAGCAGTTTCTGACTGCAGATAATCCCTGGTACAGAGACACCAGAGTGTGAGGAAATTCATACTAAGAGATCTGAATGGAAGAGGATTCCTGATAGTCTCTAACTGTTCACTCAGGTGAAATTCCCAAGATATCTACTGGGAATTCAGTGACTACTCCTGCCTAAAATGAAATTCCCATAAAACACAAAAGTCCTAGAGTTCACTTAACTCAGTACTCAGACTTAAAAGGCATTTAGCAGTAGGCATAGTCTGCAAAAGAAGGATCAGGGACGGGAATTAAAATCTATTCAATGGCATCTACCAAAACCCAAACCCAAGCAAAGCAGAGCTGCCACTGCATGCTATATACTAGATGTGATCATCTACCTATGTAGTCATTACAACTACTTCTCCTACGCAAAACTTGCAGGGTACTAGAGAAACTCCTAGTTTGCACTTTAAAAAGATAAACTAAAGGCTCACCATCAAGTTTTCAAAATACTTTACCAAATCCAGCCTCTATTCTCCGTGGCAGATGTTAACAAACATATTTTCACTAAACTTGCCACGATTGAATGCTGTGTCCGCTCTGCAACATGCAAGTGGTCCTTCTTGATTTGAAAGTCAACGAATGAGTATGGTGGTTCAAAGAAAGATCAACAGTCATAGCCCAATACTTTGTCTGTGACAGCAAAATGAAAGTGAAGTCCAGGGGAAAATTACAAAATGTGGATATAATGCAGTTTTTCTTCTCCCCAGCTTTTAGCAGCCAGCAATTTAAAAACTATTCTAGCAATCTAGTAACTTGTGTTAGTGAATTCTTGGTGGTTGTATATGCTGGTCAGCATAGTGCTTACATGTAGAAAGACAGATTTTCACTCAGAATTAGGAATATTTTGTTTAGCTTTATGTTGGGAAAGTTGGGTCCTGTAGCTATGGCAATGGAAATCTAAAAAGAGATGAGTAAGGCATTTAGGAGGGTAGACAGGACAAAACACTGAAAACCAAATGATTTCCTGACAGAATAGGCATTGAAAATACATCCTGCATTTTTACTTTTTTTGTTGGGTTTTTGGGTTTTGTTTTGTTTTTTTTAGCTTAACTGCTCAAACAGTATCTCAGACAACAATTCCTATCAAAATGTCCCTACCAAAGTTCCTTCCTTTAGCCTGGGCTTTATGATTTCTGTATTTCATCCATATCGCGCAGTCTAATTACACAATTAGGCCTTGTAAGACACAGGTTTTACATAATCTCAGGTGTAACACAGACATAATCATTAACATTGCTATCTGTCCTGAATAACATTTCTTATCAGCAATTACTTTCCAGGGCCCGTAGCCAAATAAGCAGTCATGTGAAGGCAGGCAGGCAGGCAGAGATCCTAGGTGTGGGTCTGCCATGTGAAGTGTTGTATGCTAAATCATGAACACACACTTCTTTTGGAAGCCTGTGTTGATATTTTTCTTCACATTTATCTAGCAGCCTTCCCTTAGGAAGTTGCTGCTCGTGTCAGGATAAGACAGCTAAAATAGCACTGCTGGAGCAGCAAGTGACACTTATTCAGGGGTTATGCTATACAAAATATGTCTTGCTCGTGAACAGCCGAAGCAACAAGGCTTGACAACTGACTATCATCACTACAGTAGACTGTAAATGTGATTGCATGGGTTGGTTCTGCAATATTTTAAGAGGGACGGCACCTTCAATCACTAACAGATAGTTATATGTGTGCTTGTATCATCTGGTTTAGTTTCACAGACTGGATTTTATTACAGACACCTTCTGTCACTACACTGGGTCACTGCCAATTTAAACTACTGATCCTGAGGCAGCATCCAGCTCCTGCTGCAAAGCAACTGTTCAAAGTTTCCCTGGTTCACTTTTTCTTTCAGGCTGAAGAAAGCAGGCCATGCTGGAAGCCAGTCACGATATTTGTGCTGTAGAGATGCACATCTGTAGTTCCCTTTTTGTTCTAGCCAAAGCTATTATAACAAAGTTTACAAGTATTAAACCAAATGCAATAAAGACTAGGAATATCAGGCTGGCGTGGTCTCTGTGTAATTGATCAGAGTAGTTAGAATGGCAAGCTACTGCATTTCAGGTTCAATACACTATTCTTCCAGGAGAAAGGGTGGATTCTGAGAAATGAAAAATGAAACAGAGCAGTGAAGTTCATTAGTTATTTTAAAATATTCATACATTTACATATGCACACTCCAAGCCCAGGAAGACTGGCAAACACTTAATTTTTCAGATTAGAAACTGCAAGCTGTCTTATTGCTAAAAGGAATTCTAACCTTGCATCACTCCTCCCGCTTCTGGGTAATGGAGGCTGACGTAACCAATTGAATACCATACTCTCCACAGAGAAAGACTGCCTTAGGTGTCAAAGGATTCATAGAACCACAGAATTCTTTTGGTTAGAAATTACCTTTAAGATCATCAACTCTAACTGTTCCCTAAGTCTACCAAGTCTGGGGCTAAATCATGACCCTTAGCACCATATCTCTGCCTCTTTTCAACACCTCCAGGGATGGGGAGTGAACCATCTCCCTAGGAAGCCTTTTCCAATGTTTGAGAATAGAATAGAATAGAATACATAGAATCTTCTAATATCCAACCTCAACCTCCCCTGGTGCAACCTGAGGTCATTTCCACATTTAAGAGGCTCCAGCCTCCTTTCAGGGAGTTGCAGAGATCAAGAAGGTCTACCCTCAGCCTCTCAAAAAGTGAGTTCTCTATTTGAGGTGTAGTCTCATCAGTGCTGAGAATAGGGGCACCATCACATCACACCCTTCTGCTGATCACACTGTTGCTGATACAGACCAGGATGCTGCTGTCCTTCTTGGCTACCTGCACACCAGTCTTCTTTCTTGACACCTCATATTTCAGCACAGGAGGCCACCTACTCTTGTGTCTTTAGGATTTCCTTCTTGAGGAATATCCAGTGCCTTCTCAGGCTCCTTTGCCCTTCGGGACTGCTTCCCAAGGAACCCTGTAACTGTTCTCCTAAATAGGTCAATGTCTGCCCTCTGGAAATCAAAGGGGACAGTTCTGCAGACCCACCTCCTAGTTTCCCCCTAGTAACAAGCAACAGGATGAAAGAAAATAAGTTCCACCAGGAGAGGTTTAGGTCAGATACTAGCTAAAAATTCTTCACTTCAAGAGTGGTCAGGCCTTGGAACAGGCTGTCCAGGGAGGTGGAAGAGTCACCATCCCATCCCTAAAGGTATTTACATGACACGTGGATGCGGTGCTGAGGGGTATGGTTTAGTGGCAGATTTGGCAGTGGTAGGTTAATGTTTGGACTTGGGATCTTAAAGTTTTTTTTTCCCAACATAAACTATTCTATGATTCAATGATAAATAACTGCTATTAGAATGTATCAAAAAGTGCACATTTTAATTGCACCTGCTTTGGGTTATTTTTAGATAATAATCATGGTGTCACCAAGGAGTGCCAACAGCAAATCTGATCCAAAGAGTATTTTTTAAGATTCTACACAGCAACTTTAACAACATTCCAAAAACTAAGTTCAGTAATCAAATTGCATTGACAGATTTTTTTTTTTTCCCACAATGCTTATCAGTCAGGTAACAAACAAGATTAACACTTTTTCAATATTTATGAGGTAGGAAGAAAAAGGAACTGTGCCCAGAAAAAAATGTTTCACTTTTTAAAAATTACTTAATGTTCCTTGATTTCAGCAAAAGAAATCTGACAAGGCTGACAAGAGAGGAAAGCAGGTGGGCAGGAAATCTTGATTCACAGCTCTGTCAATTCATCCTCAACAACCTTGTTATCTGGCTGAGTAAGTGACAGTTTGGGATATTTTAAATAAACACCCCCATTGACTGCTGAAAACTATTTTTCTCCTCTACAGCATAATCATTAAAGTCAAGCTCTAGCAAGTCTTGAGGCAGGTGTAAATTGTTTTTTTCACAGCACTTACACAGGCTGCAGTGTTAGGAGATGGCACTGTAACAGACTAATGGGTACCTACCACTGTGTGTTCTCACTGTCCTGCACTCAAGGTGCAATCTGGTGACCATGACAAGAAGCAGCAGAGAAAGCAGATGCTTATGTCTCAGAAATACAACTTTCTACTCATTGAGTAAAATGATAATCTCTGATGGTTGCTACCAATTTTCGATAGAATGGCATTTGCATGAAAACAATGGATCAAGGAAGAGGAAAAAAATAGAAAAAAGAAAAAAATACTTTACCAATGCAAGGCCAAACAGCCTTACAGAGTGTAACTAATTGCATGATGTAACAGTCTCCAAACATAAGCAGAGGTAATTTAACTCAAACTAGTAGCATCAAGCCACATGGAAAAGCCTCCACTCAAACTCCTGGGAGAAAAAAAAACAAAACAAAAAAACACAAAAAAACCCACAAAAACAAATCACAAATGTCTCCCTTGCCTCTTCTCTCCCAGTACCATCAAAGACAATAATCATTGAAGCGTCCTCTTTCAAAGCGGCTTTCAGTATAATCCAAGACAACGAATATGAGGTATTGAGACAAAAATTGTAAGCTATTCAGTCTGGGCATAAAATATCCCTGAAGCTAAAATGTTAAGTGATCAGGAATAAAAAAATATATTAAAAAAAAAAACAACAAAGCATAAGTTTTTGAGAATAGGTAAGGTGGTAGAATTTCATAGACATGAAGAGGTGATTTTTCACATATTCCAGACATTCAAGGCAGGAAAGGCCTTTTTATGTGAGCTTGTTGTGATAGGACCAGGAGGAATGGATTGAAGCTTGAGGAAGGGAAATTTAGACTGAATATTAGGAAGAAATTCCTTACAGTGAGGGTGATGAGACACTGGAACAGGTTGCACAGGGAGGTCATGAATGCCACCTTCCTGGAGTCATTCAAGGCCAGACTGGATGAGGCCTTGAGCAATCTTTTCTACTATTGAGCACCCGGTCTAGCGAAAGATGTCCCTAGCTGACAAGGGGCAGGCTGGAATTAGATGATTTTTTAGGTTCCTTCCAACCCAAATCAGTCTGATTCTGTGAATCACTGAACTATTATCAGTAGCAGAGTAAATACAGTACTCAAAGGCATCGATAACAAGTTTCATTTTCTCAGGCAGGTGCATATAAACACTTCAGACAGAGCTGCAAGGCAGCTATGAAGATCACTGAAGCTAGAGAAGTTACCTCACATATTGCTTCATGTTACTAGTCCACGAGTGAATTATACAGATGTGGACAGAGACCAGAACAAGGTTCACAAAATCAAATCGTGAAGTGAGCTTGGGAGGTTTACACAACTCATCCTTTCTGGTCAGCACATTTGAAAAATAATTTAAATTCTTTAAACATACATCTGATTTGTAATGCTAGCTTTAAGCTTCAACTCTAGTTAAAATGGTGCTGACTTGAGGCTGGGGTTTGATCACCCTGTATCCCTTTTAGTCTCACTTGACATATATCATCATCATCTTTCCACTCAAAACTTCTCACCCGTTTGGATCTCTAGATGGAGAATTCTACTTTCCACCCATTTTGCTGCTCACAAGAATACACCTGACTTAATAATATAGCTTTCTAAACTTAGGTTCAGCATCTGAGACTAGGCTGCAGCTGCCATCCTGCTGTTTTCCCTGTCAAACGAATAAGCATCCTCATAAGAATTTTTCAGATTCTAAAGAGGAAATGAGATTCTTTGCATTCTCAGCACCTTGCAAGGAGATCCAAGCAATTAGTATCAAGGCTGGACATGCATACAAGCAAGCCATTAATCATACAGTTCTGATGCTCTGTCAATTAATCTCTCTCTGAACTAGTCCCCTCTGACTTCATTTGGGCTTAACTTCTAGCAAGCTATCATGCCAGGACTCAGACTTCGTAACACCAAACACTGCTTTAATGTATCTACGCCAAAAATATTAAAATATAGAAGAGGAGTAAAAAAAAAACCCAGGGAAGCTGTATTCATTATCACTTGGAAATGCCATCTGAGGAAAATGTGAATGTATTTAATACACACCAAAGTAATGTGTATTTTAGGTTTGGGGTTTTTTTTAATGTGTTACATATCCTGAAGTCCTAAGTTTCAATGCCAGTAACAGAGAGACCACAAAAAGCAACCTGACTGAAGATACCTTACCTTATGCTAAAACCCAGCAACTCCCTCCTCTAAGATTACAGTAAAGAAATGCAATTTTTATTATTCAAGTGTCCATTCTATTGAATATCAGCTCTGCTATTGTACTAGCACCACCATATTATTCACTTTTATGAAACAGAATTGTAGAATGGTTTGGGTTGAAAGTGATCTTAGAGATCATCTACTTCCAACCCCCTGCTATGAGCAGGGACCCCTCCTACTAAACCAGGTTGCTCAAATATTTTTTAATTAAATTGAATATCGGGTATAAGATAGACAAATTAAAATAAGGAAGCACTTCTAGGGTGAAATCTCCACAGCTTCATTTTGTGGCAAGGTGAAGTTCTTTTTCTGGCCATACATACAGTATTCCTGGCTATCTTGGCTCGTTAATCAAGCTGAGCACTGTCTGAATCTCTGCTTCAGACTGTTGTGCAGCTTTAGACACAGCAACAAGATTCTCTCACTCAGAAACACAAACCCTTCTGTAGATTCATCCCCTACCAACCAAAATTTCTTTGAAAGACTGGAATGTAATGCTAGTCTTTTCTGCAAAATGCCAATGGCACTACAGCAATCAAACAATCTCTTTATTTTTTAGAAAAGTTACTACTTACAAAATGCATTTACAAGACAACGAAGCATGCAAATAAATAAGAAAGTGGATAAAGATTGTATCCAGCTTACAGTTTTGACCACTCTTTGAAACCTAAGTTCTCTACTCATATCATGACCTCTACAACTTGTGAAGTTTGCACTACCTCTTCAGCTGTCTATTGACATCATTCTCCTAAGTTCTCCTTCTACAGGCTTCTTATGATTTACAACTGATTCAGCCAGAAAAAGGCTTTCTTGAACTCTGAATAATGGACTCAAAAATCGTCTTACCACAAAACCCACCATTTTCCCACTTTCCCCCCTTGCAGTCACTTCTAATGCAGACCCATTCTAATACAGTGCTACAAAGCAAGAAATAAAAATGTCCTCTAGGATGGAACAAACTCTGAGCTCAGAATCTCTTCCCAAAAACCTAAGTTTTCCACTTGTGTGTCTCTGTTTACTTCTAAGTAAAACTAAGACAAATGACAATGCTTGTAATCTTCTGGGATATTAAAAAAGCATAAGAAAAAGTTCTAATTTACTCTGAGAAGAAAAGCATCAAATACATTTTCATAGATTCATCAAATGGTTTGGATTTATAGGGAGTTTAAAGATTATCTTGTTCCAACCCCCCTGCCATGGGCAGGGACACCTTCCTCCAGACCAGCTTGCTCAGGACCTTATACAACACGGCCTTGAACACTTCCAGGGATAGGGCATCCATGACCTCCCTGGCAACACAAACATGCTAATAAAGTAAACTCTGGTTCAGTTTGTTTCAAGAACAGCTGCACTGTCTTGGGGAACTTAGGCGGGGAAAAGTGTCTTCTTGTGGAAAAACGTCTCCTGCTGTGAGTGCATCCAAAGTATTTGAGCAAGCCTGGTAAACAGTGTCAGGATGACTCTCCCCCTTCTCACCTTGGTGGAATGATGTTGGTAAAATGTTACGGTGTTTGACAACTCCTATCCCATCACCCAACAATAAAATTGTCTGTATCCTGGCTTTCATAAGAAGTGTGGATGGCAGAAGTGTTGCTTACACTATTCCATTCCTTTTCTCCCACTGACTCTTCATCCTGGACTTACACAAAATACATACAAATACACAAGCAGGTTAGGTCTTTGATGGGCTGTCTGACATGCAAAAGAAACCACAAGAAAAGATCCCATTAATTAGCAAAATAAAAGACTCAATTTGCCTCTTTTAAGTTTGGATGATCAGCATATATAAGGGATGAGGAAAAGATTGGGTTAGATGACCACACTGACTCAAAAATCCCATTCAACTTCCCTGTCAGTGGACTGCAATTCCTACATCGTGCAGTGTTTTGAAAGGTGTAAGTTCTGTCTTATGAAGGCATAACAAAATTTGAATTGAATCCAAGGGCTGAGAAAAGATTGATACAGACTGAAAATTCATTCAGGCTTTTTCCTATGAGCATGTGTCTTGTGCAGGTACTACACCAAGCAGAACTTGCTCATCTCTGCTAAGTGGTATTACTAACAGATGCTACACCAAATAATTGCTGTATTTCATTTTAAAGTTGATTTCTTTGATGAAAATACTGGATCAATGATGGTCCCCCATCTTTTTCCATAATTATGATTTTTTCCAGTATTATTTGTGTCACCTGATATATACCAACACCAAATGCCACCCTTCATAAACACAGGATTTGGTACCATTCATATGTTGCACGGTTCTCAGTGGAGCTGCTGCCTTTCCTAGCTCTATAAAATCAATTGCAGTCTTGAAATGTTCAAAAGAGCTCACAGTGAGAGGAATTATTCTTGTAAATATTTAGCTCAGGGAGATTTTCTTCATTCTTTAATCTCAAGGAGGTGAAAAAGAAGCAACTGAAAGAACAGCAGAGGAAGGGCTGTTTCAAAGCATTTCCCAGAATCATAGAATGAATTAGGTTGGAAGGGACTTTTAAAGATCACCTAGTTTCAAGCCCCTGACATAAACAGGGACACCTCACACTTGGTCAGCTTACTCAAGGCCCCATTCAATCTGACATTGAACAGTGCCAGAATTGAAGCCTCTGCAACTTCTCTGGGAAGCCTGTTCCAGTGCCTCACCACCCTAAATTAAGCTTCTTCCAGTTTGAAGCCATTACCCCTCATCCTGTCACGCCATGCCTTTGTCAGAAGTTCCTCTCCAGCTCTCCTGTAGCACCCTTCAAACACTGGAAGGGTGCTAAAAGGCATCCCTACAGCCTCCTCTTCATGCTGAATCATGTACGGGAAGTCTCACATGAAGAGTTCTAAAAACATTTAACATAAAATACTAATAAAGTACTTATCCATGGACCTCTGAGATGATACTTTTGTTACCCTGTACATAAAGCAAAGGACAAGATGACTACTTCCAGGATGATCAACTCTTGAGCTACACAAAAGGCAGCTGAAATTATCTGTGGAGACAGCGTCGCAGCAAACGAGAAATTATCAGTGCTTTAGAAATCAGGGTAGGAATTAACATGAAGGCTAACTATGCTCAAGACACTGTACCTCACTGTACCTATTGCTTTTTGAAGTCAAATACATAAAGGGTGCACACAAAGGATAAAAAAGTAAAATCCACAAAACACACAACTATGTAAAATCTCAGCAGAGCCACAGAGATGCTAGGCAAATCTATTACTTGACAAGAATGAAAAATCATGATCTATATAAAGAGCATATTGCATAGTAAATTAATTCACATGCTTAAGTCAAGTAACACAGAATCACAGCATGTCAGGTTGGAAGGGACCCCAAGGATCAGCTGGGCAACCTTTCTAGGGGATAGTCTAGTTGCAATGAGATGGCCCAACAAGCTGCCAAGCTGATTCTTAAAACTGACCTATCTAGCAGAATCCACGACTTCCCTTGGGAGATGATACATATTTCTCACTGGGAAACATTTTCTTCCAGAGTCCAATGGGAACCTCCCCAGGAGTAACTTGTACCCATTGGCCCTTGTCTTTTCCATGTTACTCTTTGTAAAAACAGAGTCTCCCTCCTCCCGGTAGCCACCCTTTATGTATGTGGTAGTAAGGTCTTCTCTAAGCCTGGTATTCTCAAGGCTGAACAAACCCAGTTCCCTCAGCCTTTCCTGATATGGAATTTCCACCAGCCCTGTGGTCATTCTCATGGCCTCACCTTGTCTTTGGACACCGCTGTCTGAAGATCTGTCATTCTTGAAATGCATTATTAGAAGCTCAAGGATAGCCACTGACTAAAACAGTCAGCAACTAAGTTAAAATACCAGTATTAGCAGGAGAGTTTTGATTTTCACCAAAACCTTACATATCCCACAAGGACTTGATGATAGCAGAGAATGAGTTAAGCCAATAGTAAGAGGTGCAGAATGAACCAGCAGCTGGTATTCTGAGCAACAACAGCAAGGGTAATGCAACTGATCCCTTCACACAAATTGAGCATTTTAAATAAAAAAGGAAGCATCTCTGTGAAAAATAGTTTCTATTTCCCTCCGATTACAGATTTAATGCAGCAATTACAGAATGAACATTTTATGCCCTGAAAATTAATGCTAAAAATGATAGTTTCTTGCTCTTAAAATTTATAAATAATTTTTTAATGGATGTTTTGGTGATTAACATGCCAGAATTTTATTTCTATTGCAGAAAGAAGGGGAACCTAAAAATCTCAGTTAGACATTCTATAAATAACAGTAATAAGCTCAATAAACATTATTAAGAAGCAACCAAATGTAGGACATAACAGAGATGATAGTAGAGTTCTTAATTAGATTTCTGTATAGACCTTTAGTACAAGGAAAGCTCATTTGTCCTGAACTGATAATCAAAAAACTCTTCAACTTCTAGGTTTCACAAAATGGATCAAGCAACACAGTATGTTCATAGTTGGGTAACATTCACTGCTACCGAATATCTTCTAAGTGTCCGTGAGATGGGGCTACATAGATCTAAAGCCGGAGTAAGAAATGCTTTGTTAGAGAAGACAAGATTAACTTTACAGATTCATACCATCTCACATTGTATAAATTTCCCCATTTCTCAAAATTCTGTGAATAAAACATCATCTTTACATCTCAGTAAGTCAAATGTGCTACACAGCAGGTGTAGTTTTCAGTTCTCTCTGCTTTCTGCTGCTGGCTCAGAGGCTAGCAAAGAGGTGCAGAAACAGCTATCAACGTCTGGGCATAAATTTGTTTCTAACCTACCTTCGACATCTTTAGCAGGTGTGAGTAACATGTCAGTTTGTCTACGTAACTTCATAAATTTACTATTAAACAAGACAGATCACACTGGGCATATGAATGTTAAACAATTACCAGCACAATTTCCCTCCCAAATCTAAACTGCTTAGCTGCATAAGAACTTCCAATGTGAATGAAATCTGTAAAATGTTCACTCTGTCTAGAGGAGAAAGGCAAAAAAAGCACAAAAGGAAATAATAATGAAGAAAAATAAACAGCTGCCATAGTATTTCTAATAGGTATATTTTAGGGTTGGGTGTTTTTAAAATATGTGAAATGCCAGTGTCCAGGGGCAGAAGAGTGCAGATCACTCATGGCATGAGCCCAGCCTCTTTCCAGCTTTTAAGTTTCTCATTGAATAAAACTGCTCTAGGGAAGCTGAATGCCTGATAAGCAGGTGCCAGGCAAGAGTTCCCAAATGTTGCTCTGCTCTCCTGAATTATTAGCTTGGCTTCCTTTTCCTGATGGCTAGTACGGTGATCATAAAGCTGTAAGGATTCTACATCAGGTTTCCTTAGCGATGTCTTGGTGACTGAAGTGATTTACTGCATTTGGTCCAAGCTCTGCCCACAAGCTAGCAGCAGGAATGAAAGCAACTACAACAGAGGGCTGGCACTGCTTACAAAACAGCATGCAGGTTTCTGAAAGGGTTACAAAAGAAGTTTTTTTTATCACCTTCAGGGTTTCTTACCTTGTCACATAGACAACTTACTAATGAAACCAGCCAGTGGTGATAATACATGCAAGATGTGCACCAGTTTTAAACCAGTCACATATACAAGCACCACAGAAGGGACTGCAGAGAGGAAAAAGAAGTCCAAATGCAATTATTACTCCTTGAATTTCCTACTTCAGATATTTTGGAAAGCTTAGAATCTCTGGCAATACCAGAACAACAGAATTCTTCATAAAACAGATGGGGAAATCTTCATGGTTGCTGAGTCATTATGATGTTAAAGGAATTCTGATGTTCTGATGCTCCCTGCTAGCCTGCAGACAATGCCACATGCATACTCCTTACAGGACAGGTATTTCAAGATTTTCTAGGAATGCATGTGGAGGTGGTCATATTGAACTCTGGGGTGTCAGCCAGAATCTGCAGGAGGTCCCTTTGCTGGAGCTCACTTCTACTGTGTGTGCAGACACACAAGCACACTTTTGCTTGGCCCTAAGCCATAACTGCTTTCAGTAATCCACTGCTTGAGAAGAAGTGTTGTTAGCATTTCATTCAATTTCATAGATCATTTCATTCATACCAGTTTACAGCACTTCAAAGATACAGGGAACATCCTAGGTTGTTCACTAGCTCTTCTACCTGCTCCAAGAAAGAATTCTCCTCTCCTTGCTACCATTTGGCCATCATTTCTCTTCTTCCTTTTACTCTCATGAAAGTTCAAAACGTGACTCGTCAGTTCAGAAGAGTAAAGTTACTCCTGCTTAATCCCCTAAGTCTTAAAATCACACACAAAATTGTGGATTTCATCAATTTTCACATTTGCAACTACGCATTTAAAAACCAATTTGACCTACAGATACATAGTTAATCCGCAGATATGTGACAAACTGGGAGAAAATGCTTTCAGAAATATTGAGACTACAGTAAAAAACAAACCAACCAACCCACCAAAACAAACAAACAAATTACTTTGGTATTTAAAATCCAGAAAGTCAAAAACATTTTATGATCCCTTAGGCAGCTGGCATGTCTTATTTGGAGTGAATGAATTATTTTAACAGTGTCTGTCATGCAGATTGCGGTAAAGCTAGGAGTCTTCTAGAAGAAAATGTGAGGAATGGATTTAATTTTGTGCACATTTTCTGTTCTAAAATTCTAGGAAACTGTGCAAATATATGTATATACAGAAGTAACTGAGCCTAGGAAGACCATTTCATAGAGGCCAAGCCTCATAATACATAACACCAAAACAACATTAATCTTCAGTTCTGCAGCCTCACCTGTCTTACATCTTGCTTCACACCAAAAGCCTGGAAGCGTGGTAAATGCAGCATGCTTTCAGTTTCCAACACCTCAAACCGTTTTAGAGCTACAAATTCATATGTTTAAGACAGGGATTTTATTGCTGAATGAGAAATATACAGGAATAACAGAAAGGTAGAGAGGATACAAGGGAGAGAACATGGTTTTCTGTTGAAGCAGGCAAGCAAGGAGCCTAGTTATCTGATTATGTCAGGGTAGTCTCAAACCTCGGTTTTCTCACCTCCAGAAGAATGTAACATTAAATTACACCAGGTACTTCTAACACCTCAGATGAAAAGCAAGGAAGTGCAGAATATCACTAAAGCTACCTATTCTTGACTTGGGCTTTAAAAGAAGACTGTTATATTCTCTTTATTATTATACTCATCTTTTCAGGACACACATAATTGCATTGGTCTGTGAGATGTGATTACATGGAAGAGTAGTTCCTGGAACAGGTTGGAAGCCTGGTCTTAATGTGCTTACCACATACTCACTTAGAGTAAACAAGTTACTCTGTGAAAAAAAGACAGCAAGAAAACTGGGTTTCTGAGGGTTTTTCGCACCTTGCCTACTAACTTCCCTCTGGATAGACCAAGTGTCTATGCTTTGCTTCCTCAGAAAAACCAGACTGTAACTTGGTAAGTATTTCACAGAATCTCATAATTGTTTGGGTTGGAAAAGACCTCTAATATGATTGAATCCAATCACCAAGTGCCACACCCACATATTTCTTGAACACCTTTCTTCAGCTTAACTCTGTCTGCTACTGATGTAGACAGTTCTGGTGGCATGCTTTTCTGTGGGAAAAGCATTTCCCCTCTTTTTTGGACATACACAAAGATGGCCCCACTGTCACCCACCAAGCTTTAGGTAGCTGAAACAAGAAACCGGTGAGAAATAGCTCCTACTATCTCCACCATCTTGTAACAGAAGCAGATGAACGCAGAAGAACAGAAAGCAAACCAAAAGACAAAGGAATGATTTACAGTATCTTCATAAGTAATGAAATTTAGCAGCTGTAGGAGTATTCTTTACAAAAACTAGTCATCAGGTTAGGGTAAAGCCAACATCAGTTATGCTTTATTAGGTTGCCTCACAGCAGTAGTGTCAGCTATGGGTATTCTGAAAAAATGACCTTGACACAAAGTTCACAATACCCCATTACACACGCAGAAAGAAACCAATTCAGGTATATTAGATTTTAAATGATCCCACTTAACATGGGACTGAACTAGCTTCTTTTTCAAATGGACCCATTATGACAACCTTGAAAGAAGGTATTCAAACTAATGGGCTTTTTATTCTGTAATTCAACACAATTTATGTTTATATAGTGTCCTTCATACGAGAGTATAAAAAAGTCTTTGCCGTCAACAGCAAGTTGAAGTGAAGACAATAGCAGGCAAACACAGTAAGGTAAATTGACTGTTCAATGGAGAAAAATTATTGTGTTCTAAGTACATAGCAACAAGAAGAAATGGGGAAAAGCCCAGACCACATCTGATGAAATATTAATTAGAACACAGATTAGTAATGAAGTCACTGTGTATGAAACACATTATGTTCATTGTGAGGTCTGAAGGCCTTTTATGTTAGTTCAAGAGACACAGAGTCAAAAACATTAATCATGATAAAAAAGTGAGAGTGGGAAGAATAAACTGTCTTTTTTCTTTCCTCTACACTTGTGTCTTTCAATAGGAACTAGTGATCATCCAGAAGTTGAGCTAAGAATCTTTTCCTGTCTAAAAGCTTCTTAAGTGGAAGAAGAGATAACCTAAAAATTGTTATTTCCTCTGTGAAAAAAACAAGCAAACAAAAACCCCCACAAGCAAATGAGCAAAAACCCCCAACAAAACCAAACAAAACCCCCAACAAACCACACAAAACACCCCAACAACAACCAAACAAAACCAAACAGTCCCCAAACCACACAGGCAGATGATTACACAGCACAGTATTAGTCTTTCTATTCTCAAAAGGAATGGCAGGTGACTACCACAAAGTTGTGCTCTCCAAGTGTGTGGCATAACACACTAAAACGATTTGAACTTCCAGCTGAAGTACAAACCACAAGTTGAGGTAGGGAGAAAACTTATTTTTTTAAGTGAGATAACAGTGAATTCGCTGAGCCTCCACAAAGCAACAGTTCAAAGACACTGCTGTTGATTTAGCCTCCTTTCAACATTCAGTTCTGAACAAACCCATTTCTAACTGTTCTGGGTTAACGCAACCCATGACACTAACAGTAATGATACAAGTTTTAAAAAGTTGTCTTAGGTTGAAGTCTTCAGTAAGACATGACTTCTACTGCAAGTATTTGAGATTTCATTTTGAGGCTCTGCCTATTGAGGCTGTTAACCCAGACCACTATAACTGCACTTGCACTCTTTCCCGTCACCTATGAAAGTTCATTAACGGCAGTGCACACACAAAAAAGCTGTCATTATAAACAAAGAGATACAATCACTAGCACGCTTTCTTATACTAGACTGTGTCGTAATTCACTGGGATTCAATGCAGAAACCAGCTCTTCCAGTCTGAAGAACGCAACCAAAGCTAAAGTAAAACCAGGAGCAGATAAAAGTGAAGCATGAAGAGAAACTGTTGAGGAATCACAGTGACTGAGTATAAGATAGCTCTGCTACATATAAATTCATTAGCTCTGAAGACATGAATGCTTCTTGTGGCCACATTTCAAACAGCAATAGCTTAGTGCAATGTCTTTGGGACTTCAGATCTATACTGTACAGAGTTAAGAGAGGGATGATCTAGTCCCAAACTACTAACTACTTCAATTATTTAAATACTTCTAAAATATTGTCTACCAACCTCTTCCTTGATCAGAAGAAACTGCCACTAACGAGGGTTCAGAAAAATGTGCTGACAACGTAGTGAAATTACCACAACAATTTTGAGTGTTTACATTAATTTTCTATCTAAAATAAAATTAAAGAAAAAAAAAAAATACTTGGAATAGAAGTGCTTAGCAACTATTCTTTCATTTTACATATTCCCTGAAGTCATTCCATGGAGTTAGAAGAATAACTTCAAATTCCCAGGCTTTTACTTTTAGAGAATTAAAGAGCTAACAGGCAATTAGCAACAGGGCTTTTTCTAAAACAAGCGTCTGCTATTTTGCTCCTCCGCACCAGCCCCACTCCAAAAATTTACTGATAGGTTACACACAGGCAATCTTCAAAGTCTGGCTCTCTGATGGCACTACATGCAGAAACCCTGCACAAGTCTCTGCAAATCACTTGCATCTTAGTGACAGAAAGGGACTGCAAGTCACATCAAGCACTTACACACACAGCTCACCGTGCCACTATCTTGACAGGTTATGTAGATATTCCTATCAGCTGGAGTGATGTGGTGTAAAATGTTATAGGCAAGGGGAGAATTCTGAATTAATAGGGCTTTCTACAAAAGAAGCATCTCAAATCACAAGTGAAAGGAGGGGACAAACTGGCAAATTGAGTTTATAAACTCCCTACTATCGTGTCCTCCAGATCCATACTTGCACTTTCTTATGGTATTTACCTCTCATCCAGCTTTGGTCATGTCTATCTTCAAACTTATAAAAATTATGCCTGCACTAGTTAGCAATGCTGTGCACCAGTTTAAGGTACAAGCTTCTATGATCAGAATATAATACCCTGTGCCAGTTTCTCCTTCAATTACAGTTATTTCTAAACCAAGTTATCTTCTCCACATTCTTTCTGGTTACAGAAGGAGATATAAAAGCAATCTTTGCACACTGCCATTTGTAAGCTAAATTTATGTTCCAGATTTGCATGTTAAGTGCCTTCCTGGTAAAAAGCAGCTCTCAAAGACAGCATGTTTATGCTTCCATTTGTGCTTAAATTTAAATGCTACAGCAAAGCCAATTGAAAAACATTTTTTAAAACCCCACAAAACCCACAGATTATTCTATTTCTTTTTATCATTTCAAATAAGAACTGCTCATTTTAATTATTGAGTAAGCCTCCTTTTGTGGGGGGGTGGGGAGGAAACTACTATTAACATTTGTAGTCTCTGCCTGGATATTATTATTTTACACTTGGGCTCTGTCCTCAATAGTTTGTACTCAGGCCTATGAATGCTTTAAAAAAATATATTGTTTAATGCACTAACTCTGCAACACCCTAAATCATATCTAATCAAGTGATTCTTGATTAGTCATATATTTTAGGTCATATGACTACATCATACTAACATCAGTTAGTCATATTTTAAGGCTTTATTATATATTTTCATTACTTTATTTGGATGATCTCTGTCTTCTAAGTATGCTTTCTGTTTGTAAAAGGAAGAGCATCACTAGTAAAATGGCTCATTTAACACCATTTTTGGTTGCTTTAACTTGAAGCATATTCTGACAAATATTACCAGGTTTCTTTAGTATAAACTGAGTATCTCGAGACATTTTAGTTTTTGAAGCATAAATATTTACAGATACACACATATAACCAACAGGATTGTGCCCTATATCACCTACACATGTATGTCTTGATGAGAAGCCCACCCTATACACTTCCAGCATCACACCATTCTGCCCTTTCTTCCACATTACAATTTTGTCTTTGAATTTCCCATTCTCACAGGTACAGAAAGGAGACTGAAAACGTGGCCTTAATTAGTCAAATTCCAACAAGCTACAAAACTAAATTTAAACCAGTCTCTGTACTGCTGGGTTCGAGCCACAGCTACAGAGAACCTGATGGCTTCAGACAGCAAAGTTTCCCAGCACTAAACAAACTAAATACTTTGAAACAGTAAAGCTTGACATTACATTCACATTATTTATATCTAAATATGTGCATGTACTTTATACTTTTGTAGCATATTAAACACAAGAAGATACACAAACTCCTGGGACAAAAGCTGTTACCTCTTTGCTGGCACCAGCGTCGGAGATGCAACTGGTTTTGCCTTCCATTCACTCCCTGTCAAACAAGTACTTCATTATCCGGACCTCATTTCTTATCCAATACAGCCTGTGCAGCTTTTTTTTTAAAGAAAACAAAGAAAGAATGACGCACCAAACACCGCGACACCAAACCGCCCAAGCTGATTACCCCGTGGTGGCACGCGAAACTGTGGCAGGTGCTGCACGCGTCAGGTGCTGCACGCGTCAGGTGCTGCACGCTCTGTGCGAGAGGCCAGGCCGGGGGGTGCTCGAGCCGCACACGCGCTTCCAGCGCGCCCCGCAGCGCAGGACACAGCCCAGCCCTCAGCCTCGGGCCGGCCCCTCGGGTCTGTGAGGGGAAAGTGTGAGAAGAGCCCTGCCAGCCCCGAGGGGAGAGCGGGAGGAAGGGCAAGAGGGGGCCAGGTGTCTGCGCACGCAGGTGCCCCTAGGGATCTCTCCTGAGGGAGCAGCAATGTGTGGATAGCAAACACAGCAACACTCCAAGGTAGGTCCCTGGAGTTGTATTTTAAATGCTTCTTTGTCCAAATCACAAACATCCCATCCAGCCTTGCAGTTTTTTAGCTCTACAAAAGAAAAAAGCAAAACACACAATTTGCAGAATCCCAAGCATAGTAGGGGTTGAAAGGGACCTCTGGAGATGATCTAGTGCATCCCCCCTGCTGAAGCAGGGTCACCCACCGCAGGTTGCACAGAATCACAATGTCCAGGCAGGTTTTCAAAGTCACAAGAGGAGTCTCCACCACCTCTGCGGGCAGCCTGCTCCGGGGCTCTGGCACTCTCACAGCAGAGAGGTTTTCCTTAAGTTGAAGTGAAACCTCCTGTCTTCCAGTTTGTGCCCTTTAAACTATCTGAGAAACCTGAAGTTTCATTTCTTAGGTTTTCTCCTCAATCTGCCTCCTCTTTTCTATCTCACTTCCTTCTCCTGCCCTGCCTCACCTCTCTTCTGCAGCCCCATGCACAAAACTACACCCAGTGGAAGGGAAAAATACCACAAGCTATTGCCTCTTGAAGTCCACTGTGCTGGAGGGTCTTGCTGTATCATTAAAAGTAAAGATATATTTGGTGTTTTGCCGCCTTTTTTTTTTTTTTTTTTACAGTTACTCTACAGCAACTAATTTTATTTATATATGTGTATATATATGTATGTCTATATATAGATATAGAAGTAGATACAGGAATAGAAGTAGATACAGGAATAAAAGTAGATATAGGAATAGAAGTAGATATAGGAATAGAAATAGATGATACAGATATAGAAATAGATGATATAGATACATAGATAGATGAGTGGCCCTGCTGTGGCACATCTACGACTAGACAAACCCAAATGAACCCAAGTCTTGAATAAAAAAGACAAAGTTGTTCATCTTGTCAAAGAAAGATTGGTCAACAGATTACAATGATTATTGCCAATGAGGTTCAGTGTCTTCTCTTTGTACCTCTTTGGCATGATACTCCATTGTGGGAAGATGTTTCTAACTAATTTACGCTCTGATTACAGTAAATTACTAAAAGGCTTCAAAAGAATCTATGCTTAGTTCTTCTCAGCTGGAAGATCAGAGAAAGTGAAGATGAATAAAATTGTAACAACAGCATAAAAATGTTGATTAATCTACATGTGAGATGTTTTTCTTTAGCACCAAATAAAGTGGAAGGAAATTGCACCTCATTTTTACCCAGTAAGTTTTCAAGCATTTTTTTTTCCAGAGAGAATTCAAAATTGTTCAAATACTTTAATTCAAATGTTTTACAAACATTTTAATTGAAGTTCTGTTGAGAAAATCCTCAAACTAAAACGTGGTCTGGCACTGATTTCAATATTCCATTTAAAAACTTTAGTTTTTTTTAACCTCAATATGTATTTTTATATTTCATACCATTTCCCAATGCCTCAAATAAGCTTTTTTTTTTTTTTTTTTTTTTTCATAACTAGGAAAGAAGATAAAGTGGAATGTAGAAAACATTTCAAACAGGTCAAAATAATTCCAACTGAAATTAAAAAATAACAGAATCTCTACCATGCCCATGTGATTTCCACCAGAATGCCATAACATGAAAAAAATAAACTCCTTTCCAACAAGTTTAGTAGTTGCTGTGGCAATTCAGATGAAATTGTGAAATTATTGCATCCTCCTGTTTGTTAAGTTGGGATTGTTTTCCCCTCAAGCTTTGCATTCTTGTAAGGTTTTGCTCTGTCTGTAAGATATTTAATAATTTTGAAATTTTATGACTAGGCAAGAAGAAGTGGTATTTCTTTTCCTCTGATTAGACTAGGAAGCCTCATTTAAGACAATATTTTCAAAGGACAATATTTTCAAAGAAGAGATCATACATGATATTTGCCAAGCATAAGTGTAATCCAGAAATTAATAATAAATACATGCCATAATTATAAGAGCTTTTGTAATCAGGCTCCTTTAGTTTGAAACAATGGCTCAGTTTCCTCTTCTTGAAGCATGCTGTGCAGAAAGCATCCCTACCAGAAAAACATGACAACTTTGAAGTTAAACAGTGACAAAGACCTGAAAATTATTGAATAAATAAAACTAATTGCATAAATGTTTATCACAGCCATAATTGTTGTTTTCTTACACTGTTGAATTACTGGATTTTGATTTTAATTGTTATTTATGGTTGGGTTTTTTTCTCCTTGAAGAAACTAATGCTTTGTCTCTAAGTCAGAATTGAGCTTTACCTGGCATAATCTTTCTACTCCAGTGCAAGTACAGTCTTCAGATTCAGTCCTGCATGACTAATCAGTCAGGAGAAAAAGACCTATTCTTCTTACACTTCGGCTAAAATCCTGCTTTGAGCAGCCCTCTAGAAGAGACTAGCTGGGATGATTACTAGCTAACTGGGGGACTTCCAATTGGGACTGTGAGTAACCAGCTACATATCTTCAATTAACTCTCCAGCCTAAAGGCATGAATATATACTAAAACACAGCAGCTCTCTTGAAAAACTGTGGTTTACACAAAATCCAAACACTTCCTATAATTTAGGACTAAATGAAGCCCAAGGTTAAATCCTGAACTCTGCTCCACCAAAATTACTGAACTCAAAATGCAAGGCCAGCAAAGGCCTTAAAGGAAGACTTCTCTGCTAGGAGGGTAGTGATAGCTGCTGCTGAGCTGACACCACAACAAAGATTAAAGAAGGAGGTGAACCCATACTGCTGGTGGGTTTTGTTCCTCTGGTCCTTCTCCTTGCCCCAAATCAGCTGCAGCCAGCTGTGACACAGCAGAGCACATAGCAGGAGCCAGGCTGGTGTTTCCACCACACCAGAAGGGGTCTCCTGCCCTTCACAGAGCTGCTGCTTGCGGAGACTGGAATGAGCAAGATTCCCCCAGCCGCAAATGAGTTATAAATACAGGATGATGCAGCTTGAAGCTAAGCTCTCAAATGAAGTTAAACACAACCCTGAGATTACTAGAGTATTGAGAAGGGTCTGCCTAGGCTTTTCCACATCGGGTGCTCCCCAGAATGTCTGAAAGGGAAATTTTATACAAACAAAACCAACAGATTGACGTCTGAAACAGAAAAACAGCATCTAAACGGGACATCTTCTTTACTGCACTGCTTCCACACTTCCTTCCAGGTACCTTGGTGACCTTCCACATCACAGCAAGTAGCACCTTGGCTGTCAGTACCTGTGCCCTTGCTGCCTCTCTACACTGATGGCTGTTGGTTTAACTCACACTGATCAGGAAAAGCCCCGTTTCTTGAGGAAAACTCAGGTTTGCTGAAGAGAAATTACAAGTCCAGGGAAGACTGCCCAGCACTAAATCATGTAGAATTTAAGTACAGCTCCAGTACATCCCTTGTGCCTCTTTCAGTAGGTATCTTAGCTGATGCTTCTTTCCAATACCAATAAACAAACCAGAGGCAGTGTGGGATGTCAAGAAATTGGTGACCTTATTCTTTAGGTGGTTTCTGTAAATTTTTCTTTTAGACCTTCACCTATGAGCAAACATTCCTGACACAAACTCATCCCAACCCAAATATTATCAAGAATAATGAGTTAGCACATTTTAATTTATGAACCTCTATTTGATAATTTCTATAATTGTTTTGGTTGGACATCTTTAAGGTTATCAAATCCAACCATTATCTAATGCTACCAAGTCTGGTGCTAACCCATAGAATCATTAGGGTTGGAAGGGACCTCAAGGATCATGTAGTTCCAACCCATGTTCTTCAGCACCCCATCTCTGTGTCTTTCCAGCTCTTCATCTCAAAACTAGGGAGTACCTTTTCTCATTTTGCGCATCTTCAAAGAGAAAGCTGGTTTTCACATCTTTTCTTTTTCAGATTTTACTAGTAATGAAAGAGACGTTTTGGTGGTGCAAACACTCTTACAGGGCTGGTGCAGTGTATTACCAGAGATTTTGTTTCATAACTCAGATATTAAACATTTGGAGGAAAAAAAATAAAAGTTTGTGACCAAAAAAAGTGGTAATAGACTTTAAGTAAATACACACATTACAATCCTGCTGCTGAATGTGATGTGCGGTAATGATCAAAGACCATTTTGCCATTGCCTACAACTGGAAATAGAAAATGTCATTACATAAACTAGTCCAAATCAGATATACACAATAGTATTCTGTTAGTATAGCTACTCATCCAATGTAAATAATTAAATCCTTTGACTCAAATCCTTTGATTTAAATCCTTTTAAACATCAAATCCTATGAAGTCAAAATAGCATGAAGCATTTCTGTCTCCTCACTTCTCTTCCTACTATAAAAACTATCACATCAAAAATTAGATTTCCAGAATGACACAAACAGGATTTTAAACTACTTGTCAAAATTACTTCAAGTAATTTCCTGGCCTGCATGAATCATTGAATTGTTTTGGATGACAAGACCTTTGAGATCATTGACTCCAACCATTTTCTAACTCTACCTAGTCTGAGGCTAAGCTGTGTCCCTCAGCACCACATTGAATAGAATAGAATAGGAATAGAATAGAATAGAATAAACTGGGTTGGAAGAGACCTTCAAGATCATCACGTCCAACCCATCAACCAATCCAACCCACCTAAACAACTAACCCATGGCACCAAGCACCCCATCAAGTCTCCTCCTGAACACCTCCAATGACGGCGACTCCACCACCTCCCTGGGCAGCACAGGTTTCTTGGGAGTTTCATCCCACCTGAGCTTGAATGTTTCCAGGGATAGGGCTTCTATCACCTCTCTGGGCAACCTGTTCTAGTGTCTAATCATTCTTATAATAAAAATTAGATTAATCTTGGTTGACACTAAAAAAACTTAAGTAACAACTGGTAATTTGAAACCTTGTATTTGAGAAGGATGAAATAAGTATATGTTAGAAACTATGTGTCTTCTAATGATAGCAAAACATTTCCGTCCCCTATGAGGCAAGTCTACAATGATACCAAGGAGGTAGCACATGGTAAATCTTTCTGTACCAAGATTAGGTCTATTATTGTAATGCATTTGATGGTTCCTACAACTGAATTTGCCATAATTTTGAATACTAGAATATTATGACTACTGATAGAAAAAAGTAAAATTTGTTTTGAACAGTTCAAGTCCAAGTTGGTATGTGAAGATGTTGCTTTAAGGAAGATTAGTGGTGGAAAACTAATGCTGTGAGCAGATATTCTCTTATTTTTCCTAGAGTCCCTGAAGGCTAGACTGTGAAGCTGTGCAAAGCTTCTTTTTGGAGACACTACAAAAGAAATTCTCCTTCCTTGTCTTTAAACTGGAGAGTAGCCCAGAGGTAGTGAGGAGAAGAGGACGAAGTGCTAACCACCATTTTTCTATAAAGCAAGTCCAAGAAAAGCGATTAATGATCTTTACTAAAACATAACTAAATCTATTTCTATTTGCGGGTGGATTTACCTGAATGCATCCAGAAAGGTATCTCTCAACTCAGCATAGAATTAGAAGAGTGCAAGAGAGCCCTAATAATTGGCCTATCTTACCATGCTCATGGCATGGCAAGGCCTACATTGATTTTTATTACCTCAAGATTCACTTTTCACTGTTTTCAGTCCTGGACATGTCTGCAAAAAATATTAATCCAGATAAAAAATGATGGCTTTGTGGGTGCCCTACTGTTACTAAAAGAGGAACACTTGGAAAGGCTTCTGAATCTGAAATTTATAGCACCCATTAAGAGAGTGTACTTTCTATAATTACAGCTGTGGGGTAGGAGGGTTGCCATACATCATGATGCCAGTAGATCATATGGTGAAAACAGTAGAACAAGCTATTGCAGATTTAATCATGGAGGACCTTTCCCTTCCTTTTCCATTTCTTTTCCTTTTCCATCAAATCCTGCATGAGTCACTGTTCAATGTTTGCTCTCAGCTTCAGTGAAGATGATTCTGCACTGAACAAACATGTTAAACATAGTCCATTTTCAACAAAGGATAAAATACACCATGGTCAAACTCAGCAAAAACATGTAGAATGCATAAGGGATTCAGTGCACTGTAGGTTTCTTTTGATGAAGATTTGTCTTGCATTATCCACTTGAGGTCTCCACTGGTATACTAAAAATGTTCAAATATATCACGGATATTAAAGTCAAAAACCAGCACAATTTAGAGCATTGCATGTGCATTATGGATGAAAATTTTTCCACTAGTTCCTTCTCATTGCCTGCCTCATGTGGATGTGGGATTGATACCTGGGTGGCTTTGATTGCCAGTAAAGATGCAGAGTGGACATACAGTTCTAAATCCCTAGCAGGTGGTAGTAAAATGAAGCTTCAGTTTGTGCCTTTAATGCAGAAGTAACCAGACTGTGCTGAACTTGACAACCTACAGACTCTAACTCCTTATTGGTTCTGTTCCAAGTAGCAGTAGGCTCCAGCATCTCTTTTACCCCTTTGTGAAGATGTTAGGTCAGCAATGGTGTTGTGGGTTAAGGGAAATTAAGAGTTAATTGGTATAATGATAAAGAAATGTCCTGCAGAGTCTAGAGAGTCCCAGGGGGATGGGCAGCTTGTCCCAGGATATTGTAATCTGTTATTCTATTCTGTTTTTCTGTCTTTCTCTATTTAAGTGAAATCTCTCTCTTCTCTCCGTCTTGGGACACATGAGTGCTATTATTTTTATGGTTTGTGGGTTTGTGTTCCTGGCTTTGGCTGCCGTGAATTTCCAGCTACACAAGTGGATCTGTTGAAGCCAGGGGTTCAGTTTGGCTTGCTCTTGGGCCTGCTGAGGCTGAGTGGGGTGGAGGTTTTTGGAAGGCTTTGGTGTGGTAGGCCCAGGTGAAGAACTAATTTGTTAAAATCATTCTACCTGAATACCTTTTGTTTATATTTGTAAATAGAATTTCCATTTAAACTTCCAACTCAGTGTAGAGCATTTTTATAATATTCCTTGAGAAGGGGTAAAATATCTTTACTGTCCTTTTGCCCTGGGCAGCTCATGGCTCAAAACTAGGAAAAACAGCTTCTCATTTGTGCCAGTGCGCTTGTCACTGGAGTACTGGGACATGGAGTGAAAGCACCAGAGAGTAGTACCTGGTAGGATTCCCAGTGGTAAAAGGCAGCAGGCACTAGGGAATCTCATCCAGTGAGAGTCACTAATCACCTTAAAAGCTGTTGTCAGGATCTCTATATATCTGCATCCAGAGACCACCACAGCCATAATTTCCACTTTTCCTGCTGCCAGATCCCCTTCTCACTTGCAAGCTGTATATAAACGTGTCAGTACTGGAGATGCTCATCAGAAGATTAACTGTAGAAGAAACTAAAGATGAAATACCTCCTGTACTGGTACCAAATCAAGTTCAAGTACTTTTGTTTGATTATAAATTATTGGGCAAAGTCAATACCCTTATTCTGCGCCCCTCATTTCAACCAAAGAAACAAAACTTCTGTGTAAACTCTACTCATGGTGTGTTACCATAGTATCTATACATAGAATCCAGTATATAATGCTTTATAGCAGTATGTTAGTTCACAGTTTAACCTTTTTTGATATCTGAGCAATTCATAACTTGTGTGACCTGTGTACACGATTACAGAGAGGGATCCTATTGTTTAAAAACAAATTACATGTAATCCTTCTTTTTCACTTTTTATTATGATTTAGAAACTTGGCAATAGCAGATCTGCTTAGGTACTGAAATAGGTGAAGAACATGAGAATTACTGTTAGAAAAGAAGAAGGGGAGGAGTCCTGATCAGGTCCAGGAACCAGTTCTGGTAATGTCTTGAACAATTAACTGCAGGTGCAGAGTGCTCTCCAGGGTGACACATCTCATTTATAATATTGTCCATAATATTTCTCAGTGGTGCCCCTTCCTAAAAGCACAACTCTTGCCTCAGCCAGGGGGAGGAGTGAAGCTGCAGTCATAAGATGGATACATAACCTTATCATATACTAGAAATCTATTGACAGCAGCAGGTAGGCTGCTACACACTAGTCTGAGAAGGGAAGAGACTTTGTTAATTTTAACTCCCTGCTTAAAGAGGGAATTTTAGAAAAAAAAAGGTTAAAACTGTTATAAACTAATGAGTTCTCTGTTATTAACACCACAGTGCTGAAGGTAGTTTTTCCCCTTTTTGATGTTTTCTGTTGTTGCTGTGTCACTCTTTGAGGACCATGGTATTATCTAGTGCGATGCTACCCAGCCTCATCAACTATAGGAGTTACATAACATATGGGGTTGGAAGGGAGCTCTGGAGATCATCTAGTCCAACCCCCTTGCCAAAACCTGATCACCTGGAGCAGGCCACGTGGGAATGCACCCAGGTGAGTTTTGAAAGTCTTCAGAGGAGACTCCATAACCTCTCTGGGTAGCCCATTCCAGTGATAATATTAAATTTCTCTCTCCCTTCTCCTCAACTGCAAAAGCAGGTTGCACCATCATGCAGCCTATATATCCTAGAAGTATACCCCATTTATTCATGTGGTCCCAGAGGCAGGTGCCAGTTCCGTGTTGCTTGCAAACAAAGCAAGAAGAAGTAATTTCTGCCTGAATATCAGTTCTGTTTCCCATGGATAGAATTCAAACAACCTACAGGACACACTGGGCTCTTGTTTGGACCACACTGACCTGTATACATAGAGTACTGCTAATGTAAGACAGAAACAGGTTCCACAACTATGTACATAAGCAGGTGAAACAATTTGGTAAACATGGGCTGAAGTGTGTCTGTGTATGTGCTGTTACATTTAAGTGTGTGAGTGAAGTGAAATTGAACAGGACCCTCTATTTCCAAACAAAAATATTCCATTGCAGCTGGAACACCAGACATCAAATATCCTTTTTAGACCAGTTGTAAAATTATCACAGTATCACCAAGGTTGGAAGAGACCTTGAGGATCATTAAGTCCAACCTGTCACCACAGACCTCATGACTAGACCATGGCACCAAGTGCCACGTCCAATCTCCCCTTGAACACCTCATGGGATGGTGACTCCACCACCTCCCCGGGCAGCACATTCAAATGACAAATTACTCACTCGGTGAAGAACTTTCTCCTCACCTCGAGTCTAAACCTCCCCTGGCACAGCTTGAGACTGTGTCCCCTTGTTCTGGTGCTGGTTGCCTGGGAGAAGAGACCAACCTCTTCCTGGCTACAACCACCTTTCAGGTAGTTGTAGAGGGCAATGAGGTCACCCCTGAGCCTCCTCTTCTCCAGGCTAAACAATCCCAGCTCCCTCAGCCTCTCCTCACAGGGCTTGTGCTCAAGGCCTCTCACCAGCCTTGTTGCCCTTCTCTGGACACGCTCAAGTGTTTCAATGTCCTTCTTAAACTGAGGGGCCCAGAACTGGACACAGTACTCAAGGTGTGGCCTAACCAGTACAGGGTACAGGGGCACAATGACTTCCCTGCTCTTGCTGGCCACACCATTCCTAATGCAGGCCAAGATGCCATTGGCCTTCTTGGCCACCTGGGCACACTGCTGGCTCATGTTTAGGCAGCTGTCGATCAGCACCCCCAGGTCCTTCTCTGTTTGGGAGCTCTCCAGCCACTCTGACCCCAGCCTGTTTTGCCATTTGTTATTATCTGTGAAAATAATTACATTATCAAGAGCTGTTAATATACAAAAAGGCATAAACCATTGCATAAATAGATTTGCTGAGCCTGATAATACACAGGATTTATTTACTTTGGAGAACAAATGAAAGAAACAAGCACCGTTACCTTGCCAGAATGTCCTGCTGCTAGACTTTGCATCACAAAGAAAGTATTTCTCAGTAGCAGAGTTGGAGAAAAAAAAAAAAAAACAACACAAAAACTATTTCAGCTTCCATTCCACCCTAATCTAACATGTGGTCAACCAGAAATAAGAAAATATATGCATATGAAAGTGGGAGTCTCTATATGTAAGAAACCAGGTAAGCACTGCTCACAGTGCATTGGAAACCAGAAAAACAGCTCCTAGTCTGGTTTATTTATTTGAGTGTGTCTAAAAGAAAATATTGCCCAGAGCTACTGTTAGCAAGGCAGATAAAAGATCAGTGGATCAAGCCTGAACACTTCTTAGAATCACAGAATTGTTTCAGTTGGAAAAGACCTGTAAGATCATTGAGTCCAACTGTCAATCTAGGACCAGCATGACCACTAAACTATGCCTGCATGTTTCTTGAACACCTTCAGGGTCAGTGACTCCACCACCTCCCAGGGCAGCCCATTCCAATGCCTGACCACTCTTTCAGTAAAGAATTTCTACTAATATCCAATCTAGTGATGCAACTTGAGCCCACTTCCTCTTACTTATCACCTGATACTAGGGAGAAGCAACTAACCCCCATCTCTACTCCAGCCTCCCCCACTTCTACTTGAACCTCCTTTCAGGGAGTTGGAAAGAGCAATGAGGTCTACCTTCAGCCTCCTCTTCTCCAGACTAAACCACCCCAGTTCCCTCACAAGACCTGTTCTCTAGACCCTTCACCAGCTCCAGCCCTTCAATGTTCTTTCTTATAGTGGGGCCCAAAACTGAACCCAGTAGTCAAGGTGCTGAGTATAGGGGCATAATCACTCCCCTGGCCCTGCTGGCCACACTGTTGCTGATCTAGACCATGATGCTCTTGGCCTTCTTGGCCAGCTGAGCATACACTGGCTCATGTTGAGCTGGCCATCAACCAACACCCCCAGGTCTTTCTCTGCTGGGCAGCTTTCCAGCCACTCTGCCCCAAGCCTGAAGCATTCATGGGGTTGTTGTGACCCAAGTGCAGGACCTGGCATTTGGCCTTGATAAATCTCATACAGTTGGCCTCAGCCCATTAATCCAGCCTGGCCAGGGCCTTTTGCAAAGACTTCTTACCCTCAAGCAGATCAACACTCCCACTCATCTTAATATCATCCTCGCATTACTGAGGGTGTCTCAATCCCCTTGTTCAGATCACTGATAAAGATATTAAACAGAACTGGCCCCAGAACTGAGTCCTGTGAAACACCACTAGTGACTGGCTGTTAACTGGAGTTAAGTCTGTTCACCAACACTCTTCAGGCTCAGCCACTCAGCCAGTTTTTAACCCAGCAAAGCATCCACACATCCAAGCCGTGAGCAGACAGTTTCTGTAGGAGAATGTGGTGGAAAACAGGGTCAAAGGATTGCTTTTTGCTATACATTGCTAGTTCTTTTTGGTGGAATATGTTGCCTGTCTTTGCACAATAAAAGAATTACAATACTACTCAAACTGCATTTAAAAAGCTATAAAGAAACAAATTGCATTTTAAATGACCATTAAAAAACATTTCAGATGGCAAGATCAATTCTGCAGATGAGAAGAGGAATGAAATCCTGCCACTAGACCCATTCAGAATTGAACTATGAAATGGGCTGGAAAATATACTGCTGAACCCTCTGCCAATAGGAAAACATATTATATTGATGAAAATATTTAGGCAATTAAGTTTTTATAACTTGAGGTAAGAAAAAGAATGTGATTTGTCATAAACAATAAGCAATGCATTCCAATTATTTGATGAAATAATTAAAAGCAAAATTTCAGTGTATCCATCCCTAAGAAATTATCTCTCACTTTGCTGTCAGTATGAAAGGAACTTGTATCTCATATTTATATATATACAGAAGAGTTATACTGAGCTTTGGTCAATTCATGTCTTTATCACAAAAGAAAAAAAAATCATCAAGAATTAATACATATTAGTAACACACAGCAGGGAAGTGTGGCTATAGCTATAATTTGGCATCAGAGAAAAACCACTGTTGCAGTACTTTTGGAATTAAATATTTCTAATGAGCATGTTAAAATGAAAAAAATCTTCCTTTGTACATACCTTTCAAATTCAGAAAATTAAAAGTATTAATTTAATGCTGTAAGTTGGAAAAGGGAAATATTAAGGTGATTTTAAACTATATTTGTAATTTCCAGATAAATGGATTTAATTCCACAGGAGAATAAAAAGGTGATATTCTCTGAGAACCAAAGAATTGACCTCTTTTTCATTCTGGTATGTGTGCAGCATGTAGATACAGACATAGGTATAGGTATATATGTGATACATCAAGCCTACATGTCCTGCCTTCTACTTTAAATAAAATGAGGTTATGATAAAGAAAAATGTGTACAACAACAAATCCTTTGTTCATGCCCTATGTCCAATGATAAGAAAATGTACATTTTCAAATTAGTTTTAAGTGGGTCAGCAGTTCCAAAAGTTATCAACAGCTGGCAGACAAGGAGCTGGACCATCTTACCTTCACTTCCTTAGAAAGCAAGGCTAAAAGCTAAATCTCAGTTTAGTCAAGATACATTTCTTGAAGTCAAAATGAATTGAAATCAAAGAGATTAGAAAGACCAATGAATTACTGGTGATACTACTGAAATTAGGGTCAGTTCCCAGAGCAATTTTTCCATTCACAGCAAAAGATCTAGCTTGTAATTTAGACCAATGTTTTCAGTTAAGCTGGTTAAGGCCCCATCCCTGAAGATATTCAAGGTGAGGCTCTCGGCCACCTGATGTAGTTGAGAATATCCCTGCTCACTCCAGGGGGGTTGTAGGAGATGACCTTTAGGGGTGCCTGTGAACCCAGGTGATTCTATGATTCTAGAAGAAAAAAAGCCTACAAATGAGGTCTCACAGAAGCACTAAGAAAGCAATCAGTGCTGATTTGTGTTTTCTCTGTCAGGAAAACATTTGAAGTCTTATTAGTAAAAGCTGGTAGCATGATAGTTCCTATCCATCAAATATAGATATAAGTGAACATTCTGCCTCTTCAGAATGTCTGGCCAGAGATGCCCATTTTGGGATGCAACAGCTGATGTTAAATGATTAAAATGTCGTCAAATAAACATACCTCTCATCAAAGATATTAAAGAAGATAAGCATGTGGTCTTCATATTCTATCACTTCTTTTAGGCTGGATGTTCTACATCCACAGTAGTCTCTCTTTAGAAATTATAGCATCAAGAATAGAAGGTGGTTTATCACTTGCTGCAATGTCTACTTTAAAGTTAGAAGAGCATTGTTTTACAATAAGCATGAAAAGCTTGGAAATGCTTTAAGGAACCTGTAACACTGTTCCAAATTAGAATATCATCATCCTTCAGTAATCTCTTGAACAAATAAAATGCATTTATTTCATATTCATAAATACCATTGGTTTCATTAAAATATTTGAAAAGTACAAAGAACAGATTTTTTTCCTCACAACTAAGATTGAATTAAACATGCAAATGTCTCCTAGCCATGATTTATGGTGAATAATTGACTTAAAGAAAGAAACAGGCAATAATTTACATCCTATCTGGTTTTTCGTATCAAAAAATCAATAGAAGCTAGGTGGAGACCAAAATGTTAAAAGCTCCAAATTCTGAGGATTTCCTGAGTTTGCATAATAAATGTGACAGCCCTCCTACAGAATTCCTTTTATCACATTAATTCCATAAACCAGTTTATCTGAGTGTATTGTTCACACAGAAAAAAATTCTCATTTATTTATAATTGCCTAATCAACTGAAACTTAATTGCATTATGCTGTAAGGACCTTTGATGAAGCTTTAGAAATCTGCATAAACATTAATAATTTGAAGGCCTAAATAATAAGAATTAAAAAAACAAACTTCAAAAGGAATGATGAAACTGGCTTTGATTTGCTTTACCCAGACAATGCAGTAGACTTTTATCACCTCTTCAGTTTTCTGTTTCCATATTCTTCAGTGAAAAGCAGAAAGCATGGAGACATTGTTAGGAAGAGTTTAATGGTATAAAATGAGCACAGGCTTCTTCTGTGACACTTAAATTTCCAATAGTTTAAAAAAAAAAAAAAAAGAAATGTGGTTACCTTTCCGAATAAAATAAGTAATTCCAAATCACTCTGATTTAGACACAACTCCTTGTCTTATTTCTGCATGCAAAGCTGCTGCTAGCATGGATTGAATTATGAATCTTTGGGAGTCAACTGAGCCAGGAGAACATAAAGCTGAAACAAATGAATTAGGAAATCACGTGCAGCAGTGCAGAAAGGGAGAAATAACACTGGGCAAAATCTGCATTATCCATCTCAGAGATGAACTACGCAAGAATTGTGCATAAAGGGGAAAAAAAACAAGTCCCAGCATAAGAAGGCATGGAAAGTATCAAAGAAAAGAATATGTGGCATTATGTTTTTTGGGTCTTCTGCATAGCTGGAAAGAAAGACAAAAAGAAAGAATAAACTCCAGCATTTATGTTTCTATGTGATTTCTGCATCAACTGTATTTTGTCTGATGTTCTCTGGTCATGCACGTTTACAACACTGAGAAAATCCAGTAGGATGTATATGAATGTATATCTCCTGTATGGCATAACATCTGAGAGCTCTAATAGGCTGCTTGCTTTGTGAACTCAAACCAAAGAAATGGCTTCATCTTTTCTATTTTAAGACCCTACACACTGTGAACACAAGCAAGAGGCAAACAGCAAACACTGTCAGACAGAACAACAGCTGTTCAAACCAGCCTTCACATTGCAAGTTTTTAATAAATATAATGGGAAGCAAAGTTAGAAGTTATTTGAAGATAGAAAATGAAGTAGTGTGATAAAGGCTCCTCACAAAGGCATAGAATCATTTTTGTTGAAAAAGACTTCTAAGACCATTAAGTCCAACCATTCTCTAACTCTATGAAGGCTGATGCTAAACCATGTCCCTCAGCACCATATATCTGCCTCCTTTCAATGCCTCCAGGGTGAGGTTTCAATCACTTTCCTGGGGAGCCTATTCTAGTGTTTGAGAACTCTTTCAGGGAAGAAGTTTCTTCTAGTTTCCAACCTAAATCTTCCCTGGTGCAACTTGAGACCATTACCTCTCCTCCTATCACTTCTTACCAGTGTAAAGAGACCAACACCCACCTAGCTACAACCTCCTTTTAGGGAGTTGTAGAGTGTGAGAATGTCTCACCTCAGCCTTCTTTTCTTCAGACTAAACAAGGAAAGAGGAGTATAGGGTAGAGTGAAATACAAGAAGGCTATACTAATGAAAGAGATTGCAGCTAAATGGAAATTTACTTAGCGTGCCATACCTCCAGCTAGTGTAGATTAGCATCATTTTACCAAAGTCAGAAGAGCTAAGCTGATTTACAGAAAATAAAGAAATAAAATCTACTTCCTGCACTGACATAATTTCTATTATTGTATCATTTTCTCTCAGGTAGATTTTGACTCTTAAGCAATCCCACCAAATTACATCTAAAATTAATGTTCTTTTTATAAAAGATAATCCCAAAACAAAAAGAACTGACGAAAGTTTCCCTGGTGGTATTTAAGAAAGCACCTATATCTATTAAGAAGATAAGGAAAAAGGAGATTTACTTGGCATTTATTTGTTTGCCTCCTCCACAATAGAGCTAATATATGTACAGCACAAATATTATTGTTCAAACTGACTCTAATCCTTTAAATTAAAGGAGAATTGTATGGTAATTGCATATAGCATTGAAAATGTCAAAATAATTTGAGGAGATCAACAGAGCATAAACTCCACTAAGTCAATTCATGCCTATCACATAATGGGTCTGCATGAAATCAGAAAACACAAAGAACTGCAACAGTAAATGATAGGGAACAAAGATAGAAAACGAGGTACTGCGATTTAAGAGCAGCTGATTAAAATGAAAGGGGATGTTTGCCTGCTTGAATATAGTTAATTTCCAGCAAAGTTTACAGCCAAGTTTTCATCAAACTCAACTATTAACTGTAAATACAGACAGAAAGTGGGGCTGAGTAGTACTCATAGTATTTAGGATCGAGATTTGAATTTTCAGATTTATAGACTGTTTGAGTCAGAATTAAAATAGAGTACATATATGAAGTCATACCACAACACCATTATACTGTACATGAAAATGTATCCCAACATTTATTTCACAGCTGTAATTTTTTACCATATTCCAGATGGCAATATCAAGCTTCTCAACCAATCTTCTGCACAACAATTAACATTTACAGGTGGGATTTATACCCTCAGAATCACAGAATCATTTTGGTTGGAAAAGATCTTTAAGATCATTCAGTCCAACCATTATCTGCTTCTGCCAAGCCTGGAGCTAAACCATGTTCCTCAGCACCACATCTCTTTTGTCTACTGGACTTTCACAGGAGTGCATTTTTTCCATTCCTCCCTGTCTGTCTCTTGAAAGATTCTTGTATGCTCATTCCGAGAAACCACCAAAACCAGTACACACTTGTGAAGGCAAAATTTGCCCATCATGATCTGAGAGCTACTCTCTGCAACTGAGGGTCAGGTTTTGCAGGACAAGTTGGTGGTATTGCATTGACAAGTAGATTGAAAATGATTTAAAATGCTGTAGGGACATGTTGGAAAAGATGAATTGAATTCTGCATGAAAAAGGACTCATTGCAAAAGGTATATTGCTGAACAAAGCATGCCTTAACATAGTTGCTCTTGTTCTGACAAAGTGAACTCAGTCCTAAATAAGAGGAGCAAACAAACAGGATCAAAATGTATTGCTCGATTTCCTTCGCCCTCCCAGTTCTGAAAGACTGAACCAATATTTGTTCCTCCTTGATGGAAGGGCACCTGCCATCCTTCAACCGTTAACCCCAGGCTCCAGTACATTAGTTTTTCAGAGCATTGAAAGTAAGATACAAGTGAAGCAGTACAGAAGTATCTTCCATATTCAATGTATCAAAAAATATCCATTTCCTTACATTGAGTGCAATTCCTGCTGCTTACCCATCACTCACTGAATCGTCACCTCTTGCCACCAATTCAGTACCATTTTCTGTGATATTCATAAAGATAGAAACTTGATTATCCGATAAAGAGAACCAGACCAAACCAGTTATTTAGCAAATAAGGATTTGCACACCTTTTGTTGACTTTTAAAAGGACTATTATAACTCTAGACACTGATGTCTCCATGTCTGTAAGTATGTAACTAAATTCATCTTTGGGACTCTTTGTTTCTATGAGGTAACTCATATTCTTAAATCAAGGGGCTGTGCAGATCCATAAATTAACCAAATACATCACTTCCAGGTGCTAAAAAACTGTAATATGGAGGAAGGAAAAAAGTTGTCCATAAACTAACCTGTACTGATTACAGAAGTCAGGGAACTTACACCTGATTTGTGACCAAACTACTTCAGCATTCTAATTCCAGCTGTCTCAGGCAGAATGGGAAGCTTTCCATTCTTTCCAGTCTTTCCAAAATACCAACCATAAATCAGCAGTTGGAAAGGACAGTGGTGCATCAAATCACTGGAACAAAAAGTACTGCAACTGCCTAAAAGTTTTTCTGAACTTTCAAGCAATTATTAGGTTTTAAACAAGGAAATAAAGAACTTGCAGTCCTTGCAATTTTACAGTGTAAGATCTATCTCATGCATTTTTTTGTGCATGGTCACTGCAGATTAATACACTTTAGAAAGAGCTATGCTGTATATCTGGCTCACTAATACTGTTAAGAAAGGGAGGCTGAAGACTATTCATTCCAAGCTCATTTCATGTCAAAATGATTCGTGTCTATTGAGGTGAGGCACCACTAAGTTCCACTGGTTTAGAGCCGGTAAGTAGAAAATATGTTGTTATGTAAACTGATACATGCTAGATCTTCCAGGATAAGACAGATGTCACTGTGGAACTTTTCAGTGAACCAACACAGAAAGGGAAGGTGTTCATGCTTTGCTGAATTAAGTTCACAGTTCAGCTTTCAAGCAAAAGAAGTGATACCCAGCCCAACACGAGATTTTTGCAGCTCCAGGTAAAACTACACATTAAAGAGTGGGGGTCCAAAGGATTGGGTCACTCTCTTCAGTGGTTCTCGTTGATAGGAAAAGGGGCAATGGGCGCAAACTGGAACACAGGAGGTTCCATCTGAATATGAGGAAGAACTTTGCAGTGAGGTTGCCAGAACCCTAGAGCAGGGCTGCCCAGAGAGGTTGTAGAGTTTCCTTCTCTAGAGACTTTCAAAAACCACATGAATGTGTTTCTGGGCAATCAGCTCTGGGTGAACCTGCTCTGGCAGGGTTTTTTTGGGCTAGATGATCTCCAGCCATCCCTTCCAACACCCATTATGATGGAATTCTGTTAATTTGGAGTTAGTGTCAGCCTTATCCTAGAAAAGGAGTAAACAAATTACTTTTGTGGGAAAAAAGAAACAAAAATCTTTCAAGGTTGGTAGAACTCAGAGGAAAAACCTTCTGCAAGAACTAAAATGTTACACCAAGAAAATCATACTCTGATGAAGGACACTCAAAGAAGAATTTCATTTAATAGGATGCAACCCAAGGCACACTAATTGTACGTTCTGCTTCTCTGCCACCATGTTAGCTGAGGAAGAAAGATTTTTTTTCCTCCTTCAGATACATTTTTCTTTCAATTCTTTGTCTATTGTTGAATTTCAGTATGCTGTGTTGGCAGTTTACAGTGTTATCAATTCTCCTGTTTGCACATTATTTTACCCTGGCTAGAGTTTAAATCATTTAATGGGACTGGATAACCACCAGGTATTCCTCACCAAAGAGCCCGGCAAAGGTAGGACAGGGAAACACTAAGCAAGAGGAGGTTGTTTTTGTTTTCTTCATACAGTTTGGAGCTTAAATGGAAGTGGGATTTAATACTGAATGAGTTACAGGAGGCATAACAGACGCTTTAGGCAAAATAATTTAGAAACACATCTCCTTAAAAGAGGAAATTGCAATAAAACATTTCCGCACCATTAACTGTAGGTTGTGCACATATTATATAAAGAATCCATGATGAGGAAATGCTTGCTATAAAAAAACTGCATATTCCAGATTGCAGCCAGGAAGCGCTGACAGGCTGTAGGAGTCTTGAAACCAAATGTGCTTCAAAGCTATGTTTCAAATTCCTAAAGCTGAATTTAAGAGATTTTTGAGGCAGCAGAAATTACTTTGCAGTAAAACTAACAGTGCATGCCCGTTTTGTACACAAGGGAGGGAAGAAGGCAGCGTAGCAGAGCTGGAATGACTCAGAGCCCAAAAAGCAAGACTTTAGGAGACATAGTCTGTTAATGAGCCTCTCCTGAGAGAAGGGCAAGCTATGAATGCAGAGGTAGGCAGGGTTGTCCTCAAAAATAGGAATGACTTCACATGCCTTGCCTCCTGTTTTGAAATCTGCATGAGTTCAAAATTATACAAATTTATAAACAACTGTCAGATGGCTTGAACTTATCATAGAATTCCTGAAAGTGCTCTGTTGCTGCCAGTGAAAGAGAAGCAGAGCCTGTAATAGCTTTCAAATGGCCCTGTTGATGTGCTAAACAATGTCTGCAGATCAGCACTTGTCAAATTAAATTCCAAGCAACCCAAAGAATAAACCTTGCAGCAAGAAGCAATACCTTGAGCCAATTAGAACCTAGTGCAATACACTTCAAAACTTTCCAGAGACACCATTCACTCTTTAAACTGGGAAAAATAAAAGTAAATTAAAATCAGTGATCTAAACCTTACATGACTGTACCATTCTTTTGGAGTGACTGATGTGTTTTGCCAACGATACCAAGAAGCACATTGACAAGAGGACACAAGTGGCACTGATGCAGAGGGGAAGTGAGGAAGAGCAAACAAAGCATCTGCAATTAATTTCCTGGAGCTGATGCTGCTTCCCATCCCCTGTTTCTCTCCTCACATTATGTTCTTCATGCGTTCCCCCAGTAACTGGAGTAATAAAGGGTGTGTGAAGGGGAGATAGGGAGTTGGCATAAAGGTGGAAAACACAGGCAGCTCAGGATGGAGTCTTCCTCTGATGACATTTGGTGAGTTATAATTCTAGTTGACATTTACAGCATTGTTTGCCTTAACTATTTAAGCTATTACCACACATTCTCATCTAAACTGCATCCACACTGTTCCATAAAGATACCAGCTGTGACCAAAACTGAGTGTTCTCACAAACCCTCTTCACCCCAACACTCAGTTGCTGCTGCTGCTGATTCATCCGTGTATTAAGAGAAAATTTATACATTAGAAAATTGCAATTAACTCTTACTCAAAAGCCAAGGAATCCACAAAGATCAATAATAACTTTATCTGCTGCACAATCATAATTGATTATATTACAGATAAGGACAATTGATAGTAGAATTAATTGTGCAGAATCAAAATTGAACCATAGAATCCCTTAACCTCAATGTGTAATAGTTGGTAACTCCCATTACTTTTTACACTTGCATGACTAAAAAGCATTGGACTCTCCCATTGCTTGCAAAGTCACTTCTTGTGAAGCACAGCAAAGGTAAGGTGCTAAGAATGTTTTAAATCTGTGTAGTGTAAAGGCACTGTTTAGAGTTCTCTTTCTTCAAAAGCACCTAACAAAGTACCAGTGGAACATTTTCACTGAAGAGAGATTTTTTAAATTCCCTGTTTAATATGGAGGCTGGAATCAATATGGGAACACTGAATGCTTATTCCAGAAAGGAATTAAAATAATAAGTGTTTTAAATCCCAAATCTCTTTAGAGTGAGAACTCTTGTGAGCAGTTTCCAAGCCACAAAAGATCAATTTCAGAAAAAAAATAATATGCTGTTGGCTTTTAAACGACACTGGAATCTGCCCAGATCTCATGGTCAGATAGTAAATGACACAGCAGATTTTCCAATATGCTTTTTTTGCCTTTGAAGTTTGATGAAATCACAGAAATGTAGGTATATCTTATTGCCCTCTAATGAATCATTATTACCTTTCATCTGCTAAGTCCAGATCACTACAAATCCACCTGACACTTACCCCTGTGCAAATCCTTACTAATCCATTTGACACTTAAAACCTGTGCCTCTGAAGGCCAGCTCATCAGTTCCAGTTTTGGAGTGTTTTAAGAAGCATTATTTGTCCTTATGTAGGTATACAAAACTAATACAGAGGTCCACTGAAGATCACACTCTTCAGCACCACTCTCAGAAGTGGGTATTTTTTTCCTGCTGTTTCTTTCAGACTAAGAACATTTCCATCATGTTTTCCTTTATTTGTATAGTGCCAAATAATGGGAAAATTGTATGGAAGATCTTTTCCTAGAAGTTTAATAATTAATTATTATGATTTTCTCATTTATTGGAAAAAACAACAACAACAAAAAGCATTATATGTGCAGCCACTCTGCTGAGGAACTTTTTGGTTGTAGAAATAAACTCAGGATCTCCTGTTGCTCTTTTCATTTTATTCACAGAGACAATGAAGTCATCCAAGGTCCTGGACTTTCACCTGCTAGTCACAAGATGTAACATATTTTAACACCAGTTTAAGACTCTTGTTAATTACTCTGACTTGCTGCCAACACTGGGTCAACATAATCTTATTTTTTACCCTGGCCCTTATTTTTAAGGAACAAATTCCTAGGAGCTTACTGCATGCATTGGGATTTTTACGATTTTACTGGTGGGACCAGTACATTGCTCAAAAAACATCAAGACAATTAAAATCATAGAATCATTTTGGGTTGGAAAAGACTTTGAAATCCATCAAGACCAACCATTCTCCAATTCTGTCCATGTTGGTGCTTAACCACATCTCCCAGCAGCACATCTCTGCCTCCTTTCCATACCTCCAGAGATGGGGAGTCAACCACCTCCCTGAGGAGCCTGTTGCAGTCTTTGAGAACCTTTTCAATCTAGAAGATTCTGCTAATACCCAACCTAAACTTAGTAGTGCCTCAGATTATGTCCTCAAAATTTCTTTTTCTTGTAGGCTATCCACTAATTGTTGCTCTGTAGTTAAGGGTAGTACAGTTATTCCTAGACACATTTTGCCTATGTCCTTACGGTGAATATTTGGTGTCGGTCTCTTCTCCATAGGAACAGGTGATAGGACAAGAGAAAATAATATGAAGTTGCACCAGCAGAGGTTTAGATTGGACATTAGAAGACACTTCTACAGAAGCTTCTTCACTGAAAGGGTTCTCCACCACTGGAACAGACTCCTCAGGGATGTGGTTGAATTCCCATTCCTAAAGGTGTTTAAACAGGGCAGAGAGGTGGTGCTGAAGGACATGGTTTAGCATCAGCCTTGGTGGAGTTAGATAATAGTTGGGCTTCATGATTTTGAAGGTCTTTTCCAACCAAAGTGATTCTATGATTGTATGTAGTCAGGTGTTCTTCTTGAATGAATAATGTCCTTCAACATTTTTTCTGTGGAAGGGCTGCTTTGGGAGAAATGAATGGCAGGAGAGAAATTTACTTTCCAGAGATATTCATATTCATACTGGTTTTTTCCTTCACAGGAAAGCTAATTATCCTTTTGCTTTTTATCATTTGTTTGGTCTGGGGTTTTTCTGAGAAAATCTCAAAGATTAACTTCTGACTACATTCTAAGCTGTAAGAGGGAAAAATAAAGGTCATTTGAAGACCTCAGATGCAAATGTAATCTCTTCATGACAAAACCGGCAGGGGTTTTACACAAATAAATTCACTTGCTCTGAATTTCTAACAGGGGCCTTACAGTACAGTTGGGAGGTAACAGCAGTGTATTACTTGGGACTATTTCCTGACTAAGACTGACAAATAATCTAGTCCAGCTGCTGGGAAAAAAGGGAAAAAACAAACGAAGCAAAGGGAAGAAAAATGAATGTTTTTGATGTACCCCAGTGCAGAGAGTCTCTGGTTTTGTCTACCATAAGTCTTGTTTTGTTTTTTAAGATGTTAGTAGCTTATATAGCGTTTTTGCTTCCTGGGCTCTGCAGTCTGGTCATCTTTACTCAGCTTTCTTTATGGACAGAAATTAACAGGGTATAACCTATGTGCATCCTGCTTTGGTAGGGGGTTTGGACCCAATAATCTCTGGAGGTCCCATTCAGTCCCTAACATTATGCGATTTTGTGATCATATTTTTTTGTTCATCATGTGTAACTGGTCAGAATATTTCAAGATAAGCCAAACCTAAATGCCTAAGCTCTTAGGTCCCAGGTCTATAGGTAGATCTGTGCACAGCTAAAATGGGATACAGATGCAAACTGAAAATATTCAAAATAAGGAGTTTCAAATCATAAGTATTTTCTTGCTTAGCTCTGCACTTTCTGAGGAAAGGGTAGCCAACTAAATTATTAATAAAGCCCCCCCCGAGTTACATCTGTAATACCATGCAGACTTCTGGGCGATGTGACCAGGTGACTACTAGACTACTGATTGATCAAAGGAACAGGCAGCAGAGCAAAAGATAGGATACCAATGCATTTTGCAATACATCAAAGACAGAAAAGAAATATTCTTTGGGCTGAGCATTATGCAAACCCAGAGCACAAGGCCAGCTCTGCTCCAGGAGCTTTTGCATATACCTGTTGCTAGGTTATTTGTAAGGCTAACCAAAGGCCAGCTGCCCAGGAAACCAAATCTCCTCCTTTTCCTTGACTGAGCTGGCATCTCTGTATTAGCCTCTGAGGCAGAGACGCCCCCTTTGGAGGTGTGCCCTTTGCAGTCCAGAGAGAGTGACTGATGTGCTCTGGAGAGACATGACACATTTCCTCAGATGCCTCACTTCCAATAGCACTTAGTTAACATGCACTAATGGTAGTCCACAGCGCAATTATCAAATTACCTTGTTCTGCTATAATGACCAATGATTAAATTTCCCTAACACTGATATTACACGCTTTATTTATCAGGCTCCTGTGCTTATTAAATTATTGGGAGGGTGGGGAGGGATCTGAACAGAAGTAAATTTGTGCAATTATCTTTCAAGGTCAAAGAATGTCTCCCACTGTGAAAATAGGTAAAACACATGAGAATGAGTAAAGGTCTCAACGCTTAATCTTTGCATGGTCTACATGTCAAAAGGCAAAGGTCATGTAGTTTCCTAGAAACTCTGCCTGCCACCCAAAGGAAAACACACACACAGCTGGTTCATCTGGGCTGAGAGACAGTATAGGATGGGTGAACTTGTGAATACAATTACCAGTTTAAGCCAGCACTATAGAGAGACTGGAAATAATCACATGATCTTTTGAGGTCCCTTCCAAACACTAACACTCTGGGATTCTGTTTGTGATCTCTGTAATAACGTGTGCGCGCCACAGTAGCACATTGTACACACAGAAAGCATGTTAGGTACAAACTGCTGTAACGAACTGGAGAAAACCACTGGAAGGAAAGTCTCATACAGGATGTACTGCCTGGCATCGGCAGTTCTGCTGGAGATGTCATATTTAATTAGTTCATCAAATTCTTTTAACAGAATCAGAGAATGGTAGGGGTTGGAAGGGACCTCTGGAAATTCAGTCCAACCCTATGGCCAAAGAAGGACAAGTCGCACAGGAACACACCCAGCTGGGTCTTGAAAGTCTCTAGAGAAGAACATTCCACAGCTTCTCTGGACAGCCTGCTCCAGGGCTCTGTCATCCTCACAGGAAAGAAGTCTTTCCTCATGTTGACATGGAGCTTCCTGTGTTCCACGTTGTATCTGGTCTCTATTAGAGGACGCCACTGAATAGAGACTGGCACTTTCTTCTTGACACCCACCCTTCAGATATTTGTAAACAAAAATAAGATCTCTTCTCAGTCTTTTCTTCTTCAGACTAATCAGCCCCATGTCTCTCAGCTTTTTCCCATCAGACGGGTGTTCCATCCTTGTAGCCTCAGTTGAACGATGTCTAATACATCCCTGTCCCTCTTGAATAGGGCACCCCAGAACTAGAAGCATTAGTGTTGCAGTTTGAGCTGGGTGCCCCCCTGGTGTGTTCACTTCCTGTGTCCAGAAGTCCAGCCCAGAGGGATGGACACAGGAAATTGTGTATTTCCTACCATAATTCTTTGCACCACTATAAGATCCAGTGCGGGGTCTAGCACTCTCTCTTTTCTTCCTCCTCCGCCAGTCGGTAACTGGGGGAGATGTCTCCTGGCTTTGGGCCTGGCTAGGCCCAAGGCCACGGGGGGATGGGCAGCCTCAGGCCTGGCCAGCTGAGACTAGCCCAGCAGAGGGAGGGGGAAGAAGGAGCCCTGAGGGTCTCGGGTGTACCCTCAGGTGGGAATGGGATGCCTCTGGGTTTGCTTTGGGATCTTTCTTTGTCACTGTGCTTTGGGTTTTCTGTAACATTTCACTGCTTTCTATTTAAACTTTCATCACTTTTGCAATCCGTTTGTCTGAGTGTTTTATTCCTGCCGGTGGTGGGGAGAGAGGGGGCTGCCTCAACCCAGCACATTTTTGGTAGCAGAGGATGGTTGTTGTGGGGAGGGGGTCTCCCTCCAAACCCACCACAATTAGTTACAAAATTAACTCACAATTGCCACTCCTGCCTATATCCAAAGGAAGATGCTTACTCAAAATCCCTTGAAGTAAAGGGGAATATAGCATGTAAAAATGTAAAGATCATGTTTTCCTGTTCCTTCACCCATGTGCATTGGTTTGGTCACTGCAATGCTGACTATGCCTGTGCAGAATCTGCATTCAACATCTGCTTATAATATTGTTTCATGGACAATCATTCACTTGGAATTTATTTTGTGCATTAGCAATAAACCTCTGTGATAGCCATTGTTTTTCTGAAGTCCACAACTCCAACTCATCAGTGCGGCTCTGTTTCTTTCAACATTAGCAGCTCCCAATCCCAGGGAACCTGCAAAACCATTAAGTCAGAATTTTTAAGCTTTATTTATATTTTGCTGCAGCTTCATGGACTAAAATATCTGAAATTTAAAATCAGATTATTTGAGGAGATTATGATAACAAAAATTAATAAGAAGGACTCAGTCTGTGGGACTTTATGCTGTTATATTCTTTGAAAGTACTATGTTTTGAATTTAAAAGTTCCTGAATGGTCACATAATCAGTTACTGTACTTAAAGAAAAGATTTCTGTTTTTTTCTTTTTTTTTCTGAAGAGGACATCCTTTCAAATGCTGTTTAAATTTCAGAAAAGGAACTAAATGTCTGTTTAAGGATTTTATTGCTCCTTCTTCTTGCCAACAGCTGGTGTCAACATGCACTTCAGCTCTATTCCAGGAGACATCCTAGTATCACCCTGTCAAGGGAAATGAGAAGAAGTAGCCAGCCAACTCAAAATCCTTTTACAGTGCTGATTTCTGGAAAGCTTGAGAACTTCATTAAGTAACTCACAAGCACAGCAGGCTGTGGGAGTTTTAGCCTGTTAGCCACTTACCAGGGAAACAGGGAAATAGGTATTGTAAAATTAGAAAAGGGAATTAAATGACTAAGAATACTTGGGGGGAAAAAGAAATTAAAAAAGGGTGTCAAAAAGAACATTAAATTGTTTTCTAGAGTAAAGCTCTGAACTGAAAAGGAATTCTGATTTCCAGAATCAGAGCAAACGATGTGAGTTGTCAAGAGGACTGTACAGACAGAAGGGCTGGGGAAAAAAACACAGTATAAAAGAGGCTGAATAGCCAATGCACAACTATGAACAGTACAATGAATCCATATAATAGGTCATGACAGTGCAACATCTCTAGAATGCTCTCATAAACTCTGGAGTTACTGACTCTGCATGTTCATTAGCGTGTGTGTGCACAACTTGAACATCACGACACAGTTAAATGGATCTTCTCCTTAACTGTGATTCACTGTCTCACTGGAACACTGAGCATGGCATATTCATAGCATTTTTGAAATGGCAGAACGGTTTGTGCTCCATTAAACAATGTGATATATTTTCCACAAGCCCAAACACTTCTTGTATAGCATAGGAACATAAATATTTCACAAAAAAAAAAGCCCGAAAAACAACAACCCAACTCCCCCCCAAAAAATGCATTGTAGAGGCCAAGACCAAGCAAAACAACTTCAAGATAGTGGTGGAAAGAAAAATAAGTCTCAGTTATAAGGAGTCTTGCAGCACTCTAAGAAGTTTTTAAGCCAGGAGTTTAAAAAAAAAAAGCTCTTGATGTCATTCAGCTCCATTATAAGCTTTTGACTTTTCCTTGATGAAGAGGAACACTTGAAAGTGTCCTTATTGCAGCTCTCTTTTAGTAACAAGAAACACTTTGTCATGTTCTTGTAGGGCCATGACTCTCTAATCCCTTCTTTGTTTCCCTGTGCCCCTTCCAGAATATTTCTTGACACTTCCATCATTAATATCGGCATAAATTAAAAAATACTCAGGATGTATTACAGTTTCAAGTACTCTCCAGAAGAAGCATTGAAGGGCTTGCATGGAAAAATAAGTGTACCTTTGTTCTAAAAATCCCTGAAAGCTCTCTTGATTTTTTTCTTGGTGAGAAAGTATGATTGCTTTGGTGCTGACCTTTGTTCTTCTAGCACACTCTTGTTCCATCTAGATATGCAGGTGACCATACACATGTATGTGATGGTTTAACCCACACACATCAACAAAAGCTCGGCTGAGCGCAGTCTGGGAAGCAAATGAAGCTGTATTTTACAAGCAATAATGGAACACAATGAATATGCATAGAGTATACAGTATTTACAATATTATACAGGTAGTTACAAAAAGAAAACAGCACAGAAACCCTCCTTGGGCAAAAGGACACTGCCCCGCTCCCCTCAACCTCTCCCCCTCCCTTTATCCCCTGGTTAATTAGAAGAAAAGGAGAAAATATTAGACGGACTTATTTAGTTAGCTCAAAATGTTGTTAAGAAGTTAGATTGTTTATCTCAAGGCTGTAGATAAGAGGTCTCCCTCTCTGTCCCGAACAGCATGCCTGCCAGCAGAAAGAGATGGAGTGAAACTGAGAGAGTGTGAGAGAGATTGCTATGGTACATCTGACCAATGGAATTAGTTTAGAATAATATTTCTTGTTTTCCTTTTCTAGGTGTCCAGAATACCTGTAACGTTTTCAATCACAGTTTGCAGGAGTATGACATCAGTATTAATGTTGTATAACTTGGAGTGCTTCAGAGAGAAGTACAGCAAAAAGAAAAGCCCATGGGACTGAGATTCACTGCTACCACAAAGTTCAAATTGCATAACTTAGGCTCTCTACAATTACTAGAAATGGTTCTGCATTAAAAATCTGTTTCTGCATGTCAGTTTTATACCCACTATTAAGCTAGTTTGAAAAAGCTGATGTAACAGGAATCTGGTGGTTGTTTGAATAAGGTGCAGTCTCAAACCAGTTCTGCCCTGAGTTTTTCTGAACAAATTCAGCTTTGCCCAGTTGAGGCCTTTCCTCTTTTGTTTATTTTTAGTTCTGTTTGATAATTGCAATTCTATCATCTTGTGGGGTTTTCTAGTTGTTTATTTTAGGTTTTTTGTTTGGTTGGTTTTGTTTTGCATTTTTCATCTGTTTGGTTTATTTTTTAATAAAAATAATTGTGCAAGACTTGATCCATTTAATTTCTGAAGTAGAAAACAAGTTTCTTCATTACCCTCCTCTTTTGGGGCTTGAATTCTTCCCAATTTCTGGAAAACATATTTATGATAACACAGGGTCATAGAATCATGACTGAGTCCAGCCAACACTGCCAAGTCTACTGTATGCCTAAGTGCAACACATGTATGAGTGAGATGTAAACCAGTACATGTATGAACAAAATCTGAGTGAATCATGCATTTTGCTTACTTTTGTATGCTGAAGGAGTTTAATAGAGGCTTCTAGCTATTTGATTTGGCCTTCCCTCATAACCGCTATGTACCTGCTGCCTAAACATTCCTCACAACCATCCAGTCTCATCCTCTCCATTGTCTTTGCTCTTTTCCAGACATTTTCACCTGAAAGAAGTAGGTCATCCTCCTCATGATCACACTCGAAAGGGAGTCATGGAGCACTCCAGATCAGGCCTGCAGGCTGGCTAGAAGGCAGACAGCTGTATGCCTGAAGCCTCACTGAAAGCAAAGCTGTATGTGCAGCCTGCAGAGCTCTCCCTACTGTGCCAGGGCTTCTCAGCCATCCCAGAAGACAGCAGTATGACATTTGCATCAGCTCTACCCTTGTCTGCGCACAAGGCATATTGAAGATGAATTCCTAGCCTTAGCTTCCTATTTGACAGATTTGATTGCTTTGTTTTAATCAAGATCTTAAATATTGCATGTTTGAATTTACTAGAACTTGCTTGCAGTGCTGTTTCATTCCTGATGAATTCCTTCACTGTACTGTGGGGTTGTTAAGTTAATAGGCTGCTCCCTCACAGTCAGCTGTGGAAAAAGGCCTGGCTGAAGCCCAAGGGGCTCTCACATGTGACGTGCAGTGATTGTGCGACCCAGGTTAGCAGCGAGAGACAACAAGGCGAGTGTTGCTGAGAGATAACATATGTTTTGTGAGTGTTGTCAGAAAGAGGGTGAAGCCCTGTGCCTTCAGCATGTGGTGTGTGTTATCACCCATCCACACAAACCTTGATGCATCTTACAGCGATTAAAAAGCATGTAAATAAAAAAGCATCTATTTATTAGTAGATAACTCCCTAATGAAAACCTGAGGAATGTCTTCAGGCAGTGTTTTCCCATGAGCTGTGGGAGAGACTCACATTTTATATGATGTGTGCATATTGTTTTCTCTTCTATGTGCTTCAAATCTTTTATGCTGTTGCATTTACGGCCTTGGAATGAAAAAGAAGCACTTTGCATTAATACTCAGATGTTAAAAATTCTACTTTCAAGCGACAATACAAAATAAATATTAATCCACCTAATGAATTTTTAAGTTAGTTTAAACCAGTTTGTATAGTGGCAGCCGAGTTATTTTTAAGTGAGCTTGGATGAGATAAAACCTTCACTCTAGCTATCCAAATATTTCTCCTCAAGCCTTCTATTGCTCAAAAAAAGCAGGTTTTGAAGATGAACAACTGTAACTACACCTAACTTTTATCTACTTACATATGCATGCTTCTACTCTGAAGACAAATGGTTGGTAATGATGGTAAACCAAGACATTAGTCTAACGTTCATGTATTTATGGCATCCTAGTTAAGCATTTGTGCAATCTTTTCCTGTATCTAAACGAATGTATTTTAAATACTTTATGCATATGGATTCAGGATTACCCATAGTAAGCATCTTTTTTACCCCCTGCTTTTAAAGCCCAAGTCTCAGCATGCTCTCACAAAAGCACTGTCGTCACAGTTCTGATATTCTCAGAATGTAAGGTATGTGAGATATGATGCAAAAAAGATGTGTACAGGGAAACAACTCCCATTAAACCCCTGGGCCAAGTTCAGCATCTTAGCATGAGCTGGTCACCAGCTCCCAAAGATAAGTCACTAAAATATTCTTTGTAAAATAACACAACTATTGGAAACATGAAATATAACAGGGAAGGAAAAAACATGGTTGTAAACTCATGTAATAATCCAACAGTGTTGAAAAAGCAAGGTGAAGAGATAAACTAACTTCGGGTCCTGACACAAATCACAGCCACACCTTTCCCATAATGTTCTGTATTCATTTTAGACCGAGCTGCAGAAGCAGCTTACCTCACAGACTTGAGTAAAAATTGCAAATTGTCCACATTAAAGAGAGACATAGTCCACCAAATCCTAAGGTAAAGCAAGTTATGGCATTCCACCATTTCACACTATTTCCATCTAAACTTGTTTACAAATAAGTTATTGGGAAACAAAGCCTCTAATGAATACCCACCATATTGTACAAGGATCTGCTAGTCTGACAGCTGGCTCAGGGAACAAAGACCAAACACACATTGACCTGTTTTCTATGTCAATATACCCATGACGCCAAACAGCTGTGGGTATTTATAACACTAGAATATGCAGATTCACTTTTCTCATGCCTACAAGCACACTTGACATGTTACCTAATGCCCAGAACATCCATTTTAAAAACTCCATGCCTGATGCTCTCTGCTGAACTTCAGGAGTGCTGGCATTTTATGCTTTCCAGCTACATACAAATAAAACTTTTCTTTTATAAGAACCAACTAAACCCACTGCAATTCTTCCTGTATTTGTACATTTGGAGATACAGCACAGTGCTGGAGCCCTGGAACTGGCTGCCCAAAGAAGTTGTGCAGTTTCCTTCTCTGGAGAGATTCCAAACCTGCCTGGACATTGTGATCCTGTGCAACCTGCTCTGGGTGACCCTGCTTTAGCAGCACGGGGGGATTGGATGATCCCCAGAAGTCTCTTCCAACCCCCAGCATGCAGGGATTCTGTCAATTCTGCACAAGCAAATCTATCACGAGGAGGAAGTATAAGAGACTGAGGCTCCAGGTGAGCTGCTGCCTTTCTGAGTTACAGCACAGCAGTTCATCAAACTTACAGCTCCTTGACCTGCCTTTTAAGTCCTGAAATCACAGAAGTACTGAATAGAATAGAATAGACCAGACCAGGTTGGAAGAAACCTTCAAGAGCATCACATCCAACCTATCAACTAATCCAACCCACCTAATCAACTAAACCATGGCACCAAGCACCCCATCAAGTCTCCTCCTAAACACCTCCAATGATGATGACTCCACCACCTCCACGGGCAGCACATTCCAATGGCAAATCACTCTCTCTGTATAGAACTTCTCCCTAACATCCAGCCTAAACCTCCCCTGGCTCAGCTTGAGACTGTGTCCTTTTGTTCTGGTGCTGGCTGCCTGGGAGAAGAGAGCAACATCTGTCTGTCTACAACCTCCCTTCAGGTAGTTGTAGATAGCAATAAGGTCTTCCCTGAGCCTCCTCTTCCAATATCTGAAGGGGGCCTACAAGAAAGCTAGTGAGAGACTTTTTAGGGTATCAGGTAGTGATAGGACTATGGGGAATGGATCCAAGCTCAAGAAGGGTAGATTTAAATTAGATAGTTGTAAGAAGCTCTTCACCATAAGGGTGGTGAGACACTGGAACAGGTTACTCAGGGAAGTGGTGGAAGCCCCATAGCCTGGATATTCTTAAAACCAGGCTGGATGTGGCTCTAGGCAACCTGATCCAGTGTGAGGTGTCCCTGCCCATGGCAGGGGGGTTGGAACTACATGATCCTTGAGGTCTCTTCCAACTCTGACAATTCTGTGATTCTGTGATTCTGATTCTGTGATTCTCCAGGCTAAGCATCCCCAGCTCCCTCAGCCTCTCCTCATAGGGCTTGTGTTCCAAACTCCTCACCAACTTTGTTGCCCTTCTCTGGACTTGCTCCAGCAAGTCAACATCCTTCTTAAACTCAGGGGCCCAGAACTGGACACAGTACTCGAGGTGCAGCCTAACCAGTGCAGTGTACAGGGGGAGAAACACCTCCCTGCTCCTGCTGGCCACACTGTTCCTGATGCAGGCCAGGATGCCATTGGCCCTCTTGGCTGCCTGGGCACACTGCAGGCTCATGTTCAGCCTACCATCGACCAGTACCCCCAGGTCCCTCTCTGCCTGGCCGCTCTCCAGCCACTCTGACCCCAGCCTGTAGCACTGCATGGGGTTGCTGTGGCCAATGTGCAGAACCCAGCACTTGGATGTGTTAAATCTCATGCCGTTGGATTCTGCCCATCTGTCCAGCCTGTCGAGGTCCCTCTGCAGAGCCTCTCTACCATCCAGCAGATCAACTTCTGCCCCAGCTTGGTGTCGTCCACAAATTTACTGATGATGGACTCGATGTCCTCGTCCAGATCATCAGTAAAGATGTTAAAGAGCATGGGGCCCAGTACTGATCCCTGGGGCACACCACTAGTGACTGGCTGCCAGCTGGATGTGGCACCATTCAACACCACTCTCTAGGCTCAGCCTTCCAGCCAGTTCCTAACCCAACACAGTGTGCTCCTGTCCAAGCCATGGGCTGACAGCTTGGCCAGGAGTTTGCTGTGGGGAACAGTGTCAAAAGCCTTGCTGAAGTCCAGGCAGACTACATCCACAGGCCTCCCCACACCCACCAGGCAGTCACCTGATCATAGAAGGAGATCAGGTTGGTCAGGCACGACCTGCCCTTCCTAAATCCATGCTGGCTGGGCCTGATCCCTTGGCCATCCTGTAAGTGCTGTGTGATTGTACTCAAGATGACCTGTTCCATAACCTTGCCTGGCACTGAGGTCAGGCTGACAGGCCTGGAATTCCGTGGCTCATCCAAGATCCTTACATTTTATTTGTATTCACACTTTTTATGCTGCTGTGAAGCTGGTCCTAAACACTGCATAATAGCTCAGAAGTATCACAAATATCAGAGTTTGCTCATCCCTTTATTGTCAGAACTGAATGGGAGTAGAGAAAAATCTAGTCAGTGTTGGAGCTATGAATCCTGAGAGGCTGTTTGACATCAGATGATGTCTACTTCATGGTTCAATGCAACCAAGCTTGAGAACAAGACCTTTACCTATTTTTAAATTATTTTTTTCCTCAGGAAAAAGATCTGTTTGATGGAATCCAAGTGCTTAAAGTTGCAGAGGATACAGGCTGGTCATCAGATGGATGTCAAAGGATAAAATAGTCTATAGAAATAGTGCATTTAATCATCCTAGCCACTGCTCAAGACTTTGATGGCATAATGTATTTTATAACTGTATTTACATGTGTACATAAACCCACAAATTTAGCTTATACCTAAAACTATCTACATCTCATTTTTTTAATTGTTTAAGCAGTTATTGCTAACTGTTGCACCATGGCAGACAAATTACAGCACTACTTATAGCACCTTATACAATGCACTAATAGTTTGAAAGAATTAGAAAGAATTTATTTTATTCCTCATCCCAAAGAAAAATCAAAATGACATATCAAAGCCAGTCCACTGACACATCACCTTTTCCTTCAGTAAACCAAGTAATATTATCTCAACCATTATTTAGATTTAAGTTGGCAAAATCTCAGCATCTGTCCAAGTTGCACATAATTTGCTGTCCTGGAGCTTTTCACCGATCTGAATCTGCACCATTTTGTTCACTATATAACATTTTTTCTCTCTACAACTTCCTAAAAGCAGGGGGTAATTCTCTTCCCCCCAGTATTATTTAATAGAACAAGAGGCTCCAGTTGCAACAGGGGAGGTTTAGATTGGATATTAGGAAAAATTTCTTTCCTGCAAGAGTGGTCAGGCATTGGAACAGGCTGCACAGCAAGGTGGTGGAATCACTGTCCCTCGAGGTGTTAGAGAAACTTCTAGTCATGGGACTTTGCAGCACAGTTTAAGGTCAATGATGTTGTTAGGTTGACAGTTGGACTTGATGATCTCAGAGGTCTTTTCCAGCTGAAACAATTTCATAATCCTATGATCTTTAAGTGGAAGAAGTGGATTCACAATTGTGCATACAACATGATACCATATAAATTTTATTTATCTCTGTTTGACTGGGACAACTACTCAACATGCACACAATTAAAAGAAAAACAAACAGTCTTGTGGTGGATTGAGAGAGGGCCTAGCTCTCCCTCCCTCCCAGAGAAAGAAACCACAGCTAACTCAGTCGGAAAAGCAAAGCTATATTTACAAAGAGATGTGGAATGCAGGTTATATATATGCACAATATATACAGTATTTACAATATATATAGAAATATACAGCAAAGGAAAATAACACAACAAAATTCCCTCCTCCGGAAGAGGAGGGTTCCCCCCCTGTATCCCCTCTCTCCCCCTACCTCCCTTTCTTCCCAAAAAGGGGTTAGAGAGAGAGAAAAAGGCAGTTATTAAGGAAGAGGATTCTTATTAGGCTTCAAAGCACATGCAGGGATTAGTTTTGCTTATCTCAAGGTCATTCCGGCTAGTTTGCTCAGAAGCAGACAGGCTGGAAAGGCAGAACAGGCTGGAACTGAGAAAAATTCCCACTGCACTAAAACTTAAAGTTGCATTCTACCAATCTACCAATGAAATTCATTTAGAATATCATGTGTTCATTTTGATACCAAAATATTCAGCCAGAGTGTTCCAATACTGTCCCTTTCTTAAAGGCACAGCCTCAAACGGTCACAAGTCTCTGGGAAGTATGGAAATCTCCAGCAAGTTTGTATAGCATTCAGATCATAAGCTTACAGAATCCCAGAATAGTGGGGATTGGAAGGGACCTCTGCAGATCATCAGGTCAACACCCTTGCTAAGGCAGGGTCACCCAGAGCATGTTGCCCAGGAACACATCCAGTTGAGCTTTTAATTTCTCCGTAGAAGAGGACTCCACAACCACTCTGGGCAGCCTGCTACAAGGCACCCACCTGGCACCCTCACAGCAAAGAATTTTTTTCCTTATTGTAGATGGAACCTACTGGGTGCTAGTTTGTGCCCATTGCCACTTGTCCTATCACTGGGCACCACTGAAAAGATCAACCCCATATTCCTGACACCCTCCACCCCCCCTTTACATATTTATAAGCCTCTAAAGGGCACTTCCAGGTTTATTTTCCAGTTTTATCTGTACTAAAGAGGTTTTTAAGAGCAAGATACTCAAACAAATGTGCTTTAGCCTACTATCCTTCCAGCCATCCATAGTATTACCTTTCATTCTATTACAGAATCTCACGGCAATGATTGCTTTTGATCCTTTCTCCTCGTTATTTCCAATAGCACCACTTTTTCTTTCATTCTTTCTTTTCTTCCTCAAAAGGAAGCTCAAGAACTCTCTGATCTGTAATTGCACAATGTTCAAGACAACTGCATGTCTTTTAGACAGGTAAAGTTTTTACAGTGACCTCTGTGACTCTGATATAATGGCATCATCTTCCCAGGTAATAATTTTTACTGAATGCAATAGGTAAAGATAGGGAGAATATTTTTTCTCTTTAGTAAAGGATCCAGGTGCAGAACAACTCCTCACAGAGAGTTTCTAATGAGAATCACAAAAAGCAAAATAATGTGCACTGCTAAAATTGTGTGGAAATCAGGAAGCATATAGATCATCTGAAAGGCATATTGAAAATGGATGACAAAATGCTGTAGAGGAACCATCTACACCTCTGTTCCTTGTCTTGCAAGACAGCCTTTTAAATATCCTACTGATTTCAGAAAAGCCCAGAGGTCTAATATATTAACTCCACTGTGACTTAAATGATGTAGAAACAGACAACAAAGAAAATAAAACAGATTTATGCTAGGCTACTTCGATGGATGACCTCTGAATAGCTCATGTTATAGACTTCTCCTCCAGTATCTGACAAGCAATTTCAATGGAGAAGCACTGCAATAAGATATTTCTCCCACACAGCAATTATTATTAAACAGAAACAATTCTGTGGGAGAAAGCATGGGTAAATAATTCACAATGCACTTATATTTACTCTTAGATGTAGGTGTTCCGGCAGTGCATGCACAGAACCACCTACAAAGTCTGACTTAAAAAATCTGAAGTTCCTGAAAAGATAAGAAGAGTTATTATCATCATTTCAGATATATAAGTCCTTAAACCTCCTCTAAGACTTAAGTCATCAGAAGCTTCATTTTATAGTGAGTGAATAAGATAAACAGTGTGCCCTGGCGAAACAGAAGCCCTATATGTGACTCAGCCTGTAAACAGATCTCAAAATCAGCTACAGCTTCAGTCTATCACCACCTCGGTCACTGGACCTGTATGTTCCGTCCTACTAAATTTCCTCCTCTCTCACCCAGGGGCAATCCAAACCACCCATATTTGCACAGAGGAAGGATAATATGCTCCCTCTCAGAACTGAAATTGTTACTGTGCCCGTACTAGGAAAGAAAATTGACCAGGGGTTATTATCTTGCAATGAGGCCAATGCACAGCACAGCTGGTGCCTACACACTCCATGGACCTTACTCTTCAAAATCTTATGGTGGCATCCGGTTTGTTTGTTGGGAGTGCTGGATGGCCTGTGAGCTAAACAGTATGGACAGCCATGGGCCCTGACCTGTCTCCCTTTGGCTTGCTGGTATGAGTGCTGCCTATGACATTCACCCAAACAGATGTGCACAGCAGTGCCTGGTGACCACTCGCCATTAATATTGTTAATGATACACTATGTTTTGACAGATAATTGACTCCACTTAGGCCTATGGGGTTGCATAATTACTTCAGCAAATCAAATTATGTTAGACTTGGTTGACTCAAGAGGGCTAAAGAAAAAAAAAAAAGGCAAAAAAGTAAAAACATAAAAAGGCAACACGAGAAACATAAGTTGCTTTGAAGTGCATATTAATATCTTAGCCATGTAGATTGTAATCCAGGAAAACCACTTGCTGTCCTTGTGGCAGAGGTCAATTATTAATTCTGTGTATGTGCAGCACAGTCACTACAAGGAGTAAGATCAGTTGATAATGTCAGAACAAACTTGCTCCAAAAGACCCAAAGAATGCTTGTACCTTTTCAACTCCATGTGGTCTGGACAATTTAATTGTGTCAATATATACTTAAGGTATTTCTTTTTCCCACATCATCTTGTCAAAATTAATATCCTCTGGGATTGTTCAGTCAGTCACTGGGAATATGCTTGGCTGCTTCCTAATCAGAACACCAGTAACTCTTCCCATGCAAGACATCTGTAGACACCAGTTACGAGTATGATTGGTCAGTTAATGAAACTGAGCTCAATCTTTCTCTAGATATTTGCATTTTGCAGAGGGTGTGGCTTCTAATAAAAAATATCTTACATTTTTGCAGGTGGTATTTTGGAGCTCATTTAGGTAAATTATGGGTTTATAGGTTTTCATACTTATCATACATGAAAAGCATTCCATGTCAAATAAATGGTGGCTAAAATGGAATGGTTCTCAAGAATATGGGAGAACTTCAAGGATACCCGCCACTAGACCAAGTTGCTCAAGAACTCATTCAACCTGGCCTTGAACACCTCCAGGGAGAGGGCATCCACAACCTCCCATGGCAACCAGTTCCAGTGTCTCATCACCCTCACTGTAAAGAATTTCATTCTACTATCCAGTTTAAACCTACCCTCCTCCAGCACCAATCCATTCCCCCTTGTCCTATTGCAACAAGCCCTTGTAAAAATTCCATCTCTAGTTCTCTCTGTAGTCCCCTTCAGGCACTGGCAGGCTGCTATAAAGTCTCACTGGAGCCTTCTTTTCTCCAGGCTGAATATCCCAAACTCTCTCAGCTTGCACTTACAGGGGAGGTACTCCAGCCCTCTGATCATCTTTGTGACCTCCTCTAGACTCGCTCGAACAGTTCCATGACCTTCTTGTGGTGGGGGTGAGTAGAGTGGAGGGGGGGAATCAGTTCCCTTGTGTTGCTGGTCACATTTGCACTCAACTCCACAGACTCTAAAAAAAACCTGCTAGGCTCTTAGTGTTTCAGTGGTAACTTGAGATAGTAAGCTCCCAAAGTCTATGTTGGATGATTAGCTCCTTTCCTCAGTTGTAAAATGTATTGCCTCACAATTTCCACTGTTATTTCCTTGCTCTTATGTGCTAAGTAGTAAATAGGAGCCACCATGTATCTTGTAATCACAGTCTATTATTTTTCTTTTCATATGCTTTCTACTCATCTTCTCTCTCAAAATACAGTACCTGTTTGGTTCACTCTCTCTTCCTGCAAAGCTATCTCTGTGTCACCATCCCAGCACCTTCTGTGAAACCCACTGTACTTCTGCTACGTCTTTCTTCATTCAGTCTCTTGACATTTAATTTGCATGATAATACAAGAAATGATTTATGTAAAAGCATTGTAAGACCTTAGTTAACACTTAGGTGAAAGGCCTGTATTTATCTCCAACCTGACATTTTTGCAAGAACAATCATACCATTCTTTCCTAATTACATTATCTTGTACACTCAACTTATTCAAGACACTTAATACTAACAGATGTAATAAACTCATGGTACTGTTTCAAATCACTGCCCATTGGCAAGTTAACATCCCATGCAGCATCAATTACTCACTGCCAGACTAGGAGTAAAATGAATAGCTTCATTTTTAGACAATTATCTTCTTCCCAGCCATGCTTATTCTATGGCCTTCTGATGTAATAACAGCAATTGTACTATTTTGCCAAAACACAATAACAGTTTGAGTCCAGGCCATAAGGCCACTGAGACACCAGATCTAAGTCAGTCCTTCTGCTACTCAGCTTTTAATTCACACCCTCCCACTGAAATGGCAACCTGATTTTAAGTGTACGTGCCTTAGCAGGTGGGTTGGACTAGAAGCTCTCCAGAGGTCACTTCCAACTTCTATCATTCTATGATTCTATGAAATGGACATGCCCACATTCACCTAAGCCAAGGGAGAAATTTAACAATGTTCTCTTTAGCTACCAGAGTTTTCATGTTTCTTTCCTGTTCTTCCAAAAACCCATGGCCCTCTCATCATTTACAAGGGCAGGTGTCTGGTTTTGTAGGCCAGATGATGCTGGATTTATTTTTTCCCCTTAAACAAAGGCATCCAAGTGTCAGCTAAATATAAGACCCATTTGGCAGCTTCATACAGTAATACAGATCAGGTCAGGTGGAGTTTAACCTCAGGTATGCTAGGACAGCATTTTTCAAACAGCTCTGTGCTGCAGAGAATACAGATTAAACCAGCTGAAAGCTAATTGTATTGAGATGATGCTCATACCTGCAGGAACTCTTACTTGATGAGTCTGTTCTTCATTCACCAGCATACTATTCCTTCAATTAACTGGGTCCAGGAGAGGATTATCCAGGTTTGGTTAAACCTGTGGGGTTTTCATTGTTGTGCCATTTCAGGTACTAATATGGGAAGTGAACAAAGTACCTATTTCAGCAAAGCACTCAAGATACTAATCACAAAGAAGCATTTAAATTAATTTTTGAAGCCAGCTTTTTTATTTCTCGGAGTTTGTTTTCACAATTTTCAGCTTAAGGAATGTCAAAGCCAAAGGTGAAATGCTGTTGTTTAAATTGACATGACCTCTTCTTTCAGTATTTTCATTCCAGGGACATTTTTAAGCCTGTGTATAGGCACACACTTTTGTGCCCATGGACTCATGTAAATATTTAATTCTAATTCAGTGTGTTAATAATGATCTCTTTAATGTAGGACTTTCAATTCAATGCATTTTGCATACTCATGCAAATTTATTTAAACTAAACAGCGTATTATAGTGGAATTTAGTTATTTGACACCAGGCAACTCAGGTCAATCTCTATTTTATGTGAATATCTTACAGTGTGTTCTAATAATATACTCTTCTGCTCTGCTTAAGAATCCAAATGAACACAAAAGAAAAATTCCAAAGGCTGTACACCATTCATGGTGACTTTTCTGAACACTTAGGAACTCACCACTTTTCACTGTGCAGGAAAACTTCTTATTCAAAATATGTTAATTATTTTAGATTTTTTTTTATCTTCAATACATTATAGAATCACAGAATCATTAAAGTTGGAAGAGACTTTTAAGAACATCAAGTCCAGCAGTTAACCCAGCACTGCCAAGGCCACTGCTAAGCCACATCCTTCAGCAACTCATCCACACTTTTACTGAACAATTCCTAGGACAGCGATTCCACCACTTCCTTGGGGAGCCTGTTCCTGTTGCAGTGAAGAAATTTTTCCTAATATCCAGCTTAAACCTTCCCTGGTGCAACTTGAGACCATTTTCTTTCATCCTATCAGCTGACTCTAGGGAGAAGAGACTGACATCCACCTCTCTACAACCTCCTTGCAGGGAGCAAGGAGGTCTCTCCCCAGCCTCCTCTTCTCCAGACCAAACAACCCCAGTTCCCTCAGCTACCCCTCACAAGGCCCATTCTTCAGATCCTTCACCAGCTTCTTCATCCTTCTGTGGCCCCATTCTTGCACTTCAAAGTCTTTCTCGGAGTGAGGGTCTGAAAACTGAAACTAGTACTCAAGGTGTAGCCTCAATTCCCTGGTCCTGCTGGCCACACTATTCCCAGTAGAGACCAGGATGCCACTAGCCAGTGGGGTTTAATTTTAACACAGTTATTTAAGTTTTTAGGGATTTCTGGTATTAGCATAAGTCAAGAATTTGATATAGGGATATTATAGAATGTGGGGTGGGGGGTGGGGGTGTTTTCTTTGTATTCATAATAGCTTTAAGATAAGGAATACCTAAACCAAACAACAACAACACAACAACAGAAGGATGCATATTTTATAACCTATGGCTTTACTGATACCAGCAAGGAAAAGCTAACCCATGTCAAGATCTGGAAACATCATTTTCCACCAGTCCTGGCTTACCAGAGAGGTCCCAGATGACTAGGGAAGTTTAGGTTTGAGGTGAGGAGAAAGTTCTTCACTGAGAGAGTCATTGGAAAAGACCTCAAAGATCACCAAGTCCAACCTGTCACACAAGACCTCATACCTACTAGACCATGGCACCAAGTGCCACGTCCTATCCCCTCTTGAACACCTCCAGGGATGTTGACTCCACCACCTCCCTGGGCAGCCCATTCCAATGGCTAACGATTCTATCAGTGAAGAATTTCTCCTCAAAGTATATAATTGCACTTGATCAATCGATCCAGGATGTCCAGATCCCTTTGTAAAGACATATTACAAATACAGGAAGATCGATTTTGCCCTTTTGTAAGAGCAAAACATTTAATAGTAAAACATGTAGAGATATATATATCCACAGAGCCAACTTGAATGGTGGGCAGTGGTTACATCTCAGTAAAGAGAAAAGATGTGAATAGAAGGCATATTTCTTGTTAGTTTTTAAATTGCTGAGTAAATCAGTATTCAGAATCTTCTAAATACGCAGGTGTTACTACCTAAATCTCTACCTATGGAATCTGTACAAAGAAGGTTTCAACCATGGTCCTTCTATACACTCTTAGCTACAGATTTTTAACCAGCCATAACTTTGTTTATACTGTGCAGTAAAATATAAACCACATCTCTTCACTGTGGTATTTTCAACTGCAAGTATTATTACTTGTCATCAGCTTCAAATGACAAATTAAAATCCAGCAACACTGGAGCTCATGTCATTGACAGACATGTATGCAACTCCCCTTTTAGTCCATAGGCTTTCACAGAAGATTCTTTGCTGGTATAGAACAAGTTCTACTATGAAGTGTATTTTATGCTCTGGATAACATGGCCTCAACCAGTCTGATGGGGGAAATGGAACTGGTTCTAAATGCTTCACCAGCTTTGTTCTCATTCTTTGGATCCATTAGAGCACCCCAATTCCTTACTTGCAGAGCTATGGGCCCTCTACCAAATTTGCAGTTTCCTCCAGTTAGACTGGTTCTGAATGACTGGCAAACATTTATTCCCCAAGAAAGGTATCACATTGCCAAAACCTGAGTAGGCATTAATCAATATGACTTCATCACCCATCTGTAGTCAAAGTCTTTCAAACGTAAAATTCAACTTGGGCTCCTATAACAACTCTCCTTAGTACAGCTGCTACCAGAGTACCTAGCTCCATACCCTTTGTACACCCATCAGCAGAGCTTATATTGTGAACATGTGCTATGCCAGCTTTACATCTCTATAATTAGTTCTTCTCTTTATTCCTTTCTCCCTGCCCTTGCATACATTTTTTTTTCACCCTGGGCACTACAAAGAATTAGGTGTTTACCTAAATCTTCCTACCACAGAGTCCTTTGAAATCAATTCTGTAATTATGTAAGTTGCATCCTTTTTTAAGATCATAGGCTTCAGTTAAATGTTTGACAGCAAGCACAGTATGTTACTATGCACATCACAAACAAGCAGTGATTTCCACCGGGGCCTGTACATGCTAATGCTATATAATCATAGGCTCTATCTAGAAGAATCAATTCTTAGACATAATGTAAGCTGTAATTATCACAGGTATGTTCATGACCATGCACTTCAAGGCATCTAGAAATGTAAAATAAAAAGGCAGATAAAAGAAGAGTAGATGAATGACAGACAGGTGTTAAGGAATGTACTGAATTTATAATTAAGATATTAATGATATGGCAAATATGGATAGTGAAAATATTAATAACTTTTTATTAATATGAAAAATAGCCAAAACCAGATCAAATAGGTTTGATGTACGGTTAGAATATATATTTACAATGGGAATGTACAGTATTTAGGCAAATATAACAATTTCAACAATATGAAGCAAACTGGTGGGAATAACAGAAAGAGAGAATCCCCAGGAGAGAAATGGCACTCGCCCACGGGGGTGGGGTGGACTCGATAGGAACCGGTAAGCCAAAGAGGCAATGAATTAGTTACTCACAGCTGGTTCCACCTAAGCGGAGAGTGCTGCTGCTGTATTAGCCTGTAAATGTATCTTGCCTAAGACTCAACTGGGCCAATAAAGGCAACTGAAACCAGCACATACCTACCCCAATGAAAAGGGCTTCTGCCAGGCTGTGGCCATAAAAGGCAGAAACATAGGCCTGGTCTGGGAGAAGCAGTGGTCAGTACATGTTGGGCCCTCTCTTTTGTCCCTTTTCCCGCACTACCCCAGCTTCTGACAATGGAGGGGGAAGAGGGGGGCCATGTCCTAGACACATCACTAGGCCTGTTTGGCCCTACCACAACAACAAGCAAGAGAGCTGACTATAGACTGAGAGCAAATACAGCTTCTCAGACATGCTTCCCCTCATTCAGAAATAACCAGAAGGATTTGTGAAAACTATTCCCTGCCCTACAAAGAAAAAGAAAAGAAGCAAGCCCCATCCAAACCCCAACAACTAATTTTCCACCATAATTACTATGGGACATGGCATATTAAAACTAGTTTTTTAAATGTTAGTAGGAGAACCTGCAGGAAAAAAACACTTTGAAATTTTAGAAGTGAAATTTTGCTCACCGCGGCCTGGCTGCTTGGCAGAGTGCTGGCTTTTGGGGTGGGTCTATCTTACCCTTTATTTGCCAGTGGGTGGGAAGACAAAGAGATGTGGCAGCTCTGCTAGCCCATACAGTTTGCCAGCCAGGGCAAGGCTTTGGAACTTCAGCAAAACAGGCTTCCTTCTTTCATTTAAGAATTTCTCTTCACTAGAAAATTACTTAATGCTAGCAATTACTTAATGCCACATCCCAGGGTCAGAAAACGTGTTTGGTAAAATTGGGACACCATGAAGTCAAGGAAATCCTGCAGGGATTTGACATCTATTGCCCATACAACTGTGGTGTTTATACAGCTTATGTTACAGCCACTCCTAGGGAGTTGGAAAGGCTCATGGCTACCTGCTACAATAACCCAGGTGATTACTTGCCATGTATTGCATGATTTTCAGTTTGCAGGAACAGCTGTCTCTTTCAAGGGCTGTTTCAAATGCATGGGAGAACACCTCTTAAAGCCATATTTAAAACCTGTTTACATCCGTCCTGTAAAAACAGCTACTGAAAGGATACTATTTGGCTGATTTCCTATTTGTTATACTTGGCATTTCCTGAAGTAGTTCTACATATTTTCTATACACTGTGCCATCATAATTTGGAGACATTTAGCCCATTTTCTATGATGTTTTTGAAAGATGTTCAGTTCCAAGAGAAGAATGATTAAATGGTGCAAAATTATGCAAAACATTGCTAGCCAGGATATTTCCTAGATGTGAAAACTGTATCTGCAAGTTTGACTCCCTGATACCTGAGCATTGTGTGCTGCTAGACAACTTCTCTCTGACTGTATTCTACTACCTCCTCCTGTTCTACTAATTGCAAGTGAATCTATTAAAACAAACCCATTTCATTACACAGCTAATCACACTTAAAGGAACAAAAGAATTTGTTTAAGATTAATGTGCATTTTTTCTTGCCATTGTAGTAATTTTTTTTTCAGCTGATACAGTCTTCCATCTTACTCCAGTTTATAACTATGTGTCAAAAGATGTATTCTCAAAAGCTTCCCTTTAATTTCTAAGTGGCAGATGGAAACACAGGGAGACTGAGATCCTAATTCTCAGTGCAATATTTCAAGTTATTCCTGTTAAGTTGCACAGGGCATCCTGATTACCTGGCTTTATCTTAGAGTAGACAGGATGGAGAAATCCTGTGTTATTCTCCACTTCTATTAAAAAAAAAACAACACAGGGCAGATCATAGAATCATCAAGTCCAACCATTATCTGAACTCAAGTCTGGTGCTAAACCATGTCCCTCATCACTAGATCTCTGCCTCTTCTAAACACCTCCAGGGACTGGGATCCAACCACTTCCCTGGGGAGCCTGTTCCAGCATTTGAGAACCCTTTCAGTGAAGCAGTTTCTTCTAATATCCAACCTAAACTTTCCCTGGGGCAACCTGGGACTTTCTTCTTGTCCTATCACTTGATATTATGGAGAAGAAACCAATACCCACCTCACTGCAACCTCCTTTCAGGAAGTTGTACAGAGAAATGTGGTCCCCCCTCAGCCTCCTCACAAGACTCCCAGCTTCCTCAGCTGCTCCTCACAAGACCTGTTCTTCAGACCCATCACCAACTCTGTTGCCCTCCTTGGACATGCTCCAGCAGCCCCCAAAACTGAACCCATTGCTCAAAGTGTGGTGTCACCTGTGCTGAGCATAGAGGAACAATCACTTCTCAGATCCTTCTGGCCACACTGTTCTGGATCCAGGAAGGCCAGGATGCTGTTGGCCTTCTTGGCTACCTGGGCACACTGCTAGCTCATGTTCAGCCAGCTGTTGATCAGAACCCCCAGTCCCCAGGCACTCTATCCCAAGCCTGAAGCATTTGCGGGGTTGTTGTGACTCAAGTGCAGGACCACAGCAAAGGTTTGCCTCCCTTTCCTTTCTATAGCCTTAACCACAATCTGTCTTATTTTGAGGCCCAACTTCACAGTGCCTGGTGTTGACATGATCAAAGGGGGCTATATTTTTATTTTGATGTGTTCATCTTGCCTCTGACTTGATCCAGTATTTTCAGTGACACCCTTCTTCTGCCTAACCATTTTGGTGATTGCAGCCCTCATCTCCTGCCAGAAAGCACACAGGCCCTTCTCCTTTGCTGGTCTATTTGCATTACACACAATAGGATTTACAGTGGCAAGCTGGGCATATCTGTAGTAACCAGCTGGCTTTGCCTTAACTGAAGAAATAGATAACAGCTCTCCAACCAGCTGCTGCTGCGCCTGCAGCACCTGTCCTTAATTCCCACAGCTTCAGAAAGCGGTAGCAGCTACACAGGTATACATCCTATGAACAGCCTCATTGTGCATTCAGTGGATGTATGCCTCTGTGTGTTAATGCCCATCTATCAAGGAGCTGGTCCAGGGCTTGCTTCCCCATTCCATCCCTACTCAGGCATCACTAAGAACATGGGCTGTTTCCCTGCAACACTGCACACAGGTAGCAAGAGCACTCATCTGCTGCTTCATTGTGCGACGCAGAGAAGGCTGAGTGTGGAAGCTTTACAGCACAGCTAACGTCATCATTCTGCTTTTCCCACACAGCTAACATGACCTCTTGCTATAGGGTTTGGAAATTTGGTGTGTGTTTTTTTCAATTGTTATTTGTTTGTTTCTTAGGTTTGGGTTGGTTGTTTTTTTTTAATTCCTTCCTTTCTTTAAACCTGAATTGCTTTCTATCATTTTGGGTCTGCTTCCAGTCTCTAGAGAGCAGAGTAGCACGTATCTAGGTCAGACACAGGATACAATGAAGTGCTCTCCTCATGATCATTATTAGCACCTTTTAGAGGTTATGTGCATTCTCCTGAGACGTGCAGAGATGTGGTGCTAGCAGACATGGTTTAGCATCAGACTTGGTAGAGAAAGAGAATGGTTAGACTCAATAACCTTAAAGGTCTCTTCCAAGCAAAATGATATGATTCTATGATCTTTACTAGTCAGAGTAAACAGCAGAGTAAAACCACATGATACTGTACACATCAAGTCTAAAGGATTTCAGTGGCATGGAAAATATTCACTCATTTGAGACTTTTGGTATGTTGCACTTGCTAACAAACCCAAGTATCTTTAACTCCATTTGAAAGCAGTAGTTAATATCTTCAAGAGAAGAAACTGGGGCACAAAATAACTTAATCCTTTCCCCCCCTGTCTTGCATTTAGAGCAAGACATAAAAAAAATCACCTAGTTAAAAGTAAAAGTTTTGGTTTTTCTTGTGCTTTAGGGGTTGATGGAAGGGTTACTTTGCCAGCTCAAGTCGAGGAAACCAAAAGGCACGAATCTTACTTACTCTTCCCACTAACACTAGGAAAAGCTTATGAGGTACTAATAGCTGCTGGTTAATTGACTATAATTTACTGTTGAATGTGCAATAGTCCTGCTGTCCAGAACATCCTGCCAGCTAAGGCAGGTAAAACTGTACAACTCCCAGCAGCAGGTGTTTAATAAAAGATCAGATGATCTCTTTTCTGCCAGGTTCTGGGATGTCAGGCTCTTCAACCTCTGGCCCCAAAGGTATCAACTGCAACAGTTTTAATTACTGATAATTTACTGGAGCTCAAGTGAAAGAGCCACTTGAACTGTTGGTTCACTAAAAATAAAAACCAGCCTCAATAATAAAACCAACATAATGGAGAATTGCTCCTAAGAAGACACCCCCTTGCCTAAACTATGATTCCAGCTCTCTATCCAAGGGAATTTTAAATGCACTTTCCTGCAGGGATGACTGACCTAGATGTTCCAGGTAGCAAAGATTTTTAGGTCGCCTTTCTTTGTTGGGTTTAACACATCCATTTTCAGTCATTAATAATTAAAATGTTACATTCAGTGTTTCATTCTTTGCCTGTGGAATAACCTTCTGTCATAGGAGGGGGACGGAACATCTCTCCTATAATGACAGGCTGAGAGAATTGGGGTTGTGCAGCCTGGAGAAAGCTCCAGGAATACCTTAGAACAACCTTGCAGTAATTGAAGGGGGCTACAGGACAGCTGGAGAGGGACTTTTTCCAAAGGCATGGAGTTCCTTCATTTAAAGAGAGATGCATGATGGGGATGGTAAACAGAAAGTGGTGGGCAACAAAGCAACATATATTCTCACTAATGTGTTAGTGTTAGGAAGTTCCATCAGGCAAAGAATAAGTACAGAATTACTGTAAACAAAAAGCTATTTGAAGTTGTTTAATTATTTACACAGCTTTTATGCCATTTGACACCTAGAGGTTTCAAAATGCAGAGAAAGGTAAATATCAGTATGAACTAATTTCAGCATGTGGTGGTCCCATTAGGCTCATTCAATACATAGGATAAAAATGAATAGGGTAGGAAATGTTGGTGATGCTCAGTATTCTCCCACATGCAATTAAATCATGTCTTTCTGAAAGCTATTACAATAATGTACATAGATAATTTATATGAGGATGGATTTAATTAGATTTCAGCATCTTTTAATAAAGTCTAGCAACTAGGAGGAGGGGGTAAAATCCAGTGCCGTGTAACCACAAGCTAATCCTCTGTGAAGCACACAGTTTTAGAAGTACTCTCCAATTACTGCACAAACTTAATTAAGTTCCTACCAGAACTGGTCTCTCTAGCTTGATGCTCCAATTCAAAATCTGGAATGTTGTATTAAAGAATTATGAATAAATTCTCTCTGCAGAGGCATTTTGACAACAGCTTCATTTTGCCATTCTTAAAAGCCTCAGTAAATACATCAAAGAGATAAAGGAGATTCTATTTATGTATTTATTCTGCGTATTAATGAAATATTTGCTCAATCAATAACAGCGCAGTTCAGATCTTCTAAGTTGCTCTAGAAAGAACAGAATACAAGAGTTCAGCTAGAAGTGGATCTACAAAGATCACCTCGTCCAACTGTTTGGCTACTTCAAAGTTGACCAAAGTTAAAGCCATGGGTATTAAGAACACTGCCCAAATACCTTTAAAACATTACCAGCCATTGACCACCTCTCCAGGAAGCCTATTCTGCTCCCTCATATCAAGTCCAAACTTCCCCTGGCAGATGCAGATTTGAGTCGTTACCACTTGTCCAGGCATTGGTACCAGACTGAAGACATCCCTCCTCAGGAAGCTGCAGAGAGCAGTGAGGTCACCCCTCAGCCTCCTTCTCTCTAAACTACACAAATCCAATGTCCCCAGCCATTCCTCAGAGGAAATACCTGCCACCTTCTTCCCCACATTTGTTGGCCTTCTTAGGAAGCATTCCTAGACCTTCGCTTCTTTTTTAAATGGTGGGGCCCAGAACCACATGCAATACTCAAGGTGAGGCCATAGCAGCATTAAAGCAAGCAGAACGATCGCTTCTCTGGACCAGCTGATTATGTTGTATTTGATGCACCCCAGGATGTGGTTTACCCTCTTGTCTGCTGGGACACACGTTGTTGAGTGCTGTTGAGCCTCCTGCCAACTGGCACCCCCAGGTCTCTTTCTGCAGGGCTGATCTCCAGCGGCTCCTCTCCCATTTCAGACTTGTGCTTGGTATTACTCCTTTACAGGTGCAGATTCCAGTCATGCCACTGATGACTGCCCATCTATCTAGATCCCTCAGCAAGATCCAATAAAGTACTTTTCATTAGGGTCCTATCTACATAACTTCCATAGGTATTGTGGTGGGTTGAAAGGAAAGGCTCCGCTTTCCCTCCCCCACTGAGAAAGAAACCACGGCTAAAACTCAGAGAAAAAGCAGACACATATATTTACAAGCATATATAGGAAGCAGATTATATGTAACACCACAAATACAGGTATTTTCCAATATATACAGGAATATACAGCAAATGAACTCAACCAGAAACCAGACCCCCAACAGGGGGCTTCCCCCTGTGCCCCCTTCACCCCCCTACCTCCCTTCTTCCCCCAGAGAGGTAGAAAAAAAAGAGACAAGGGTGATTAGCAGGGGAGAAAAAAGAAAGAGAAGCCTTGTAACAGGAGTTAGTATCTCTTATCTATTAGTTGGCCAGAAGCCCAAAAGTCCAGCTGAAAGGGAGAGCAGATAAAAGAAAACTGAGAGAAAGTCCCAGCTTCCCTGGGTCCAAACCATCACCTCCCCCCTTAATTAGCCAATGAAATTCGTTTAGAATAAAAAATATTTTATAAACATTTAGCCAGTGTGCCCCTTCCTTAAAGGCACAGCCTCAAACGGTCACAGGTATAGTCTGATTAATACTAGCTACAAGTCTAAAACCACTACTTAGTCATTATTGTGGTGACAAATGTGTTTTAGGGCATCATATCACTACTAATGTTACAAAGAAATATTTTCTACTCTCAGATGTATGCCAGAAAAATCAGAAACTTTTGAAGGACTTTATTCGTTGAATATTTGGATAAAGTCTTCAAACATTTAATGCCTTCAAACATTGAACATCCTTTGTTATTTACCCTGTTCAAACAAGAATTTCAGAAATACTCATTGCATAAGCAACTATCAGTGAATAGATAAAGGTCAGTTAAAAAATGTTATTAATCCAGCTCCTTTTAGAAGGTCTTAATTGTTGAAGAAATCCCTATAGTCTAGCTGCTGGTTTGCTGTTTGACCAGGAAACAAGGGAGTATAAGGAGAAAAAGAATCCCAGACAGCACCTCCAGTCCTCTGTATTCCACAGCATTTTTCTGTGTGCTCATCTTTACAGAAGAGAAAACACAAGCCGCCATACCAGGATCACATTTCAGGTGACTACAATGACTAGGCCAATAAAAGAGCTCAAAAGAAATGAAAAGGACCTATTGCATTTATATCTGAAAATCAAAAATTAGTCATTCAATTCACCTCTAAATACTTAAGTAATACTCTTTAACACTGTTTACAGTTAGTGCCTGCCAATCTAGCATCTCATTTAAGATGGCTTACAAAATGATACTCTAATATCTGCCACATTTCTTATAAAAATCTTTAGAATCCTGCATCCCTCTCCATGTTCCCCAGGTAATAAAGACAAAAGTTGTTATCTTCTGTATTGGGGCAGGAATTCTCACCCATCACAATTTACTTTTAGAAGTCTACTTTAACAACAGACACAGGTGATATTAATGAAATCAGAATTATTGTGCAATGAATGCTTGTTACAATCATTCCCTCTGGAACTATGAAAAGGCAAATGACAAAGTTTCTCTCATGAGCACACATGCACTGAATGTAAAGATTCTCAGCAGAAAGTTTATTGAGAATTAAATCACTGCTAAGACTTTCACTAAGGAGTAGTAAACCACTTCCTAATAAGATGTCATTATTGAAAAAAACAAAACAAAACAACCCCACCCCAACAAACAACAAAACACCAAAAATCCTACTACAATGAAATCTGTTAATCCACACCAAATGTTCATTTTAACAGCATCTAAATGCTGTTTAATATATTGTTTTCCGTAATCATCAAATTGCAAGCTGTTCAAGCTCTGACTTCAGCCTAAATGCTTTCTCTTAGATATTACTCTAACAGACCTCCAACACTGCAGAGCACATCAATCATGAGTCCCCTTCTCATTTTCAGCAATGTAATTGAGAACTAAGTTTTTAATTCACTGTAGTTTGCATTTCCACAGGCTGTGCACCTACCAAACTGTATTCCATGGTAAGGCGGTTCTTTGTGGAGCTGGGCAGTACATGGGCAGAGAGGTTAGCCTGTATAAATAAATAGATTCTTTGAATGGTTTGTGTTGGAAGGGACCTTGAAGATCATTTAGTTCCAAGTACCCTGCCATCAGCAGGAACACCCTCCACTAGACCAGGCTGCTCAAGGTCTCATCCAAGCTGACCTTAAATACCTCCAGGGAGGGGGCATCCACAACCTCCCTAGGCAACCAGTTCCTCTGTCTCACCACCCTCACTGTAAAGAATTTTTTCCTAATATCCAGTCTAAATCTATCCTCCTAAAACTTCAGTCTGTTCCCTCTCATCACAATGTCCTATCACATTACTCACAAATGAAAATAAAATTTTTATCTTACTGCTTTTTGATGCACTAACCTCACTGGGCAGTACTAGTGCAAAGCTAAGAACTACGTACAAGTCAGTAAACACAGTCTCAGCAGAAACCCTTTAGCCTAGTTTGAACCATCTATTTTCTTCTCCCTCCACACCTTCATGCTTGCTTATAGAATCTACATATCCTGGCATGACAACAGATACTCTTTTCAGTAGTCCAAATCTAGCTCCCAGAAAATAATCCAGCACTCCTAATTTTATTCAGTGAAGTCAAAAGATAAGCAGAATTCATCCCGTTAAGAACCTTGTTTCCTTGAGCACGGCTGATGTTCACATTCCCCACAAACATATACATTGGTACTTTTAAAATGTATATAGTTACAGCTATTCCTTGATGTTATCATGCCACAGACACACTTGACACACACACTTAGAAAGCTAGCAAGGAGTTAATCTGCTCATTATCACTGCCATGAGAAATGCATCTCATTTGGAATTATGTCTCCATAAAAAGCAACCGAAACAACAAACACAAGTTATCAGCAGTCTTTCTAATTCTTGATTAAACATTTCTGCAAGCTGACAAAGTGAATGCAGATGCAAAAGTTTCAACTTAATGAATCAGAAGCATCAAGGTCTCCTTTCAAATTTCCTGCTTCTGGCAATTGTTTTATGCATTCGTGCTTTTCATGGTAAGGAGAGAAGTCTTGAAGAGAAGTAAAAGAGACAGAACAGACATCTTACAATCCATCTGCTGAGCAGATTTACTCAGAAGAATAAACAATCTGTTTAACTACACATATATAAAAAATTGAGTTGCCAAAATCACTGACTCTCTTGCTCTAGGAGTTTATTTGTTGTTTAATCTTCATGGACTTTGGAGAGCATTTTAAACAATGATGTCGTCTGAACAAAGTTTAATATTAATGTCATAATTAGCACCCACTTCCTATGTTTCTTTAGATCTTGCAATTTAGTTCACCTTCAAATATGAATTGCTATAGCAGATGCAATTTGGCAAACCTCAATCATATTTTGTTGGATGGTAACACAACAAAAACCACTGGCTGTCAGAATTCTGAACTGTTTTTCTTCTTACTTATCATCAGTATGGGAACTCCAGTACTAATAATCAGAACTTTTTAGTGACTTCACACATGAAAAAACAACAACAGGGAAAAAAGGCTACTAGATGACATGAACCACATGAATTACAGGTTAGATAGTCACTTTTGTGCTAAGTTAACCTTTCATTCCTCTTGCCTGACATGACTCTGCCACAACTCTGGAGTGTTATCATAACTACACCACTCAGCATTACTGGTTTACATTTTATTATGAGGCAATTGTTTCATGGATCTTTTCTCAATCTCACAAGGAAAAGAATGCATTTCCACAAGTTTTTCCCTAAAAAGACCCCACTTTTCCCTAACTGAAACTACACTGACATTGTGATTCAACACCACCTGGAATAGAATGTCAAGAAATTTCTAGGACCTATCTCCTAACATTCCAGGTCAGGTTGTTTGGGGCTCTGAGCCACCTACTCTAGTTGAAGATGTCTCTGGTCACTGCAGAAGGGGTTGGGATAGACAACTTCTGAAAGGCCCCTTCCATCCTAAAGTATTCTATCATTCTGTGACCTTGGCAGCAAATAACTGGAGAAATAGAAGTTCATGCACAGGAGAGCCTGGTAACATTCTGGGGAGATAGAAGAAATTGGGCAACAAGAGAACACTGATCACAACAGGCTCATTCAGAGCTTAGGAAATGGGCACTCACCTCTACAAGAAAAATGAGTGAATGACTCATCCATTCATATTAAAACAGACATGAGAAATGTAGGTTGTCAGGGTTTATGCAAGCATAAAATCTGACCTTCTGGAAGCAAAGCCTGCTTACAACCTCATCATTAGCTGGTAAGTAACAGTGTGAATAGACTACTTAGTACATGGACTATGACTAACTCACAGACAGAAGTGGGGGGTTTGTTTATTTAAGTTTTCAGTTACCTTGCAGGCAACATAATTGCAAGGATATTATTAAGGAAGAAATTAGAGCCCCTGCATAGAGCACTGATAATTCTCTATGTTTCCACTGCTACATGGGATTCTGCAATATAGTTCTCATTAGTACAGCTCTGGCAAATATATCTCACTTCTCCCATGCAGCATTATTCTAATGGCATTGTTTACAAGGTAAGCATGTGACAAAAGGTATTTGTGAGCTAGTCATATCTGGTAACATCAGACATTCTCATTGCACATACAAACCACTTCTATATCAAAATAAACAGATGGCTCAGATTTATTAAAGGGTCTGCAGTGAAGGGGGCCCAGAAGAAGGCTGGAGAGGGACTGTTTACAAAGGCCTGTAGTGATAGAATGAGGGACAATGCTTTAAACTGGAGAAGAGTAAATGCAGATTGGATGTTAGGAACAAATCCTTTACAATGAGGGTAGTAGAACACTAGAACAATGTCCCCAGAGAGGTAGCTGAGGCTCCATCTCTGGTTATCTTCAAGGTCAGACTTGACAAGACACTGAGCAACCTGAACTAGTGGAGGATGTCCCTGCTCACTGCAGAAGGAGAGTTGGAATAGATGAACTTTGGACATCCCTTCCAACCCAAACCATTCCAGAATTATACCAGTGCCTTATCACAAAAGTCACCCTTAATTAAATGCAGAAAGCAAATCAATTCTATGTGACAACTGTTAGCTGCAAGCTCAAAGCTCATTGTTAAAGCCAGTACTAGAAACTACCTTTTCACAATTTAAGCACAGAAATCAAGGCCTGGATATTAGGAAGAAATTCTTTACAGTGAGGATGGTGGAACACTGGAACAAGTTGTCCAGGGAGGATACCCCATCCCTGAAGATGTTCAAGGCCAGGTTAGACAGGGCCCTGATCAACCTGGTCTAGTGGAATGTGTCCCTGCCCATGGCAGAGGGGTAGGAACTAGATGATCTTTAGGGTTCTTTCCAACCCAAACAATTCTATGATTCTCTGGCTACACAGAAAGGGATATGTAGTCCTTTTATTTTCCTTGCTGTCAAGTACAAACCAGGAGTAAGAGTTTTTGAAGCAAAATGGAGAAATTCTTACATACTGAGCTAAACATATATACTCTGTGGATACATTATTTGACTCTTCAAGACTAAGAAATGGCTTTAAGCACACCAATTGTTTAAAATCTGGCATTCCACTTTCCTGCATGCACGCTCATGGGGTATATGGTATTTGCTGGTTAGATTTCCCTCAGGATTCAACATCATTCCCCAAAATAGAACACACAACAGCTAATTCTCCAGAGGGTAAAAGAATAAAGTTTGCAGTTGGGAAGTTAAACATTCATTTGATTATTTTCTGGATGCTGACACTTTCAGTTGGAAGGTGGATGGTCAAATACCATCACTATTCCTTCTAGCAGAGCACTTCATTCTCCATCATCCTTTTTATTGGTGTAGCTTCAACCTTTGTGACAGTGATTTGGTTTGTGCATGTACCTGATGCTGCTCACATTAACAATTCCTGTATCAGAAGTGCTATGTCAAGGACACACACAAACCAATATAAAATGTTTATTAAATATTGAATGCTCTCTGTTAGCAATAAAAAGCAAAGCACTGAGAGGCACGCTGCTTTGTATGCTCTGCATAGCTATTCTCACACGGCCTGGGAGTTGTTGCAGTGAATTTGCTATGCCACCCAAGAGCAAGCAGCAGATTCATCACAAACCTGAATGAAAAACACTACAGAGGAAAAGATAAACATTCCAAATCCAGTGGTTTGTTGCACTAATAGAAGAAGTATTTAAAATACAGCTGGATTAAAAAACCCCAAACACCAACAAAACCACAAATGCCTTTTAAACTCTACAATACTTCGATGATTTTGTACTTTGCTTATATTTGTTCCTTATAATGCCTATCACAGAATATTGAATAAGTTGATTTTCATGCAACCTATTAAATTACAAAAGGGTAACAGAATTTATTTTTTTTAATCACACACTTTGTCAGATTAGCAGAGTGTATGTAAAACAGCTGCTCTTCGCTATTTTTTGTGATTATTTTCTCTCCAGCTGTTAAGGCAACACCATGTTTGAACTATTATGTATCTTCTTGATTAAAACACCTCTGAACTTCTGTGTCCTTTCTCTTATTTAAAATGCCTGCGGTTATTCAAGATAACATGATGCTAATAGCATCATTTCCAAATAACATAACTGGTTGTTCACACACTGTAAAGAAGATTCAGCCGGACTGCATATGAGAGTCCAGAATACCAGCCTCAGCCTCCTGTTGCACAGTCTCTAATGTACCACTTAACTATTTATTTCATCACAATAAGTAAATTAAGACTATCTCAAGGCCTTCCAAGGACTCACTAAAATGCTCTCCATATTTCTATCCTGCACAGATTTTAAATAAGCACTGACCTTTGCTCATAAATTTATTGATCATATCAACCTACAAAAGCAGCTAGCAGTTAATTGCTCATATTAACATTATGTCCTGGCTTTCTGCAATCCTCTCATTTTTGTCTGATTTAGTCAATTGTCTGACTTTTTCATTTCAGATCTCCAAATGCAGTAAGTATGCTAAAGTCAAGTGTGCTGGAGTGTACTTAGCCTATAGAAGCAATTAGTACAAAAACAGAGGATAGGAATTAGGTTTGGAGGTTTAACAAAGCATGCTTGTGAAAACCTGAACTGTGCTTCTCACTGATTACTTTGAAAGATTCTCAAATCTGAATAAAGCCCCTCCCTCTTCTTCATTCTTCAGTGATTTGGAGATTGAAAACACAGTCACTTGCCCTTGTGTCATGATTCTGACAAGACAAAAAGACAGGTTTCTTGAAGGGAAGCTTCAGGAAAGAGGTTAACTGATTTTCTAACTCAGCATAGAAATAGAAGCATGTTAATGCCTGTACCACTTCAGGGGGGTTGTGCCAAGCAGGAAAGCAATTTATCATTTTAGCAAAGTGTATATTATGTATATAAACATGCAGAAAGTCACATATTACCAAGAAAATATCAACCCCAGAATTAGTTTTCCTTAAGATAAAAAACCAGAAAGCAAACACTTTTTCATATATGCATTTCTCTAATCTTTTTTATACTCAAGGGCTGAACAGGCATGAGTGTGCTTATCTGGTAGCCCTACAGCAGATAAGTCTTCTCTCCAGATAGTTTCAGTATCCTTCATTCACTGTACACAGCTTGGGTTTATAATTACCAGTTACCCTCAGCCATTGTTAATGGGGAAGAAATTCCATAAACCCAAGTTCTGCTCCCTAACCAAATGGTGTCTGCCCAAGTTGTGTCATGACAGTAGCTGAGTGCCACATCAAGTGATGTATCAGTGACATCATTCCCTTGCTTTGCCATAACTGAATGTCATTTATGGAGAAAAATGGAGACCAAGACTTTTCCCACCAGTTTGAAACACTTAGGATATTCCTATTTCAGAATATATTGAATATGCTCAAATATATGATGCATAGTTGTGATGCTGAGGGACATAGTTTAGCACCAGACGTGGTAGAGTCAGAGAATGTTTGGACTCAGTGAGCTTAAATGTATTTTCCAACTGAAATGATTTTATGATTCTATTGTCCTGATTTAGAATAGAATAGAATAGAATAAACCAGGTTGGAAGAGACCTTCAAGATCATCGTGTCCAACCCATCAACCAATCCAACCCACCTAAACAACTAACCCATGGCACCAAGCACCCCATCAAGTCTCCTCCTGAACACCTCCAATGATGGCAACTCCACCACCTCCCTGGGCAGCCCATTCCAATGGCAAATCACTCTTTCTGTGAAGAACTTCTTCCTAACACCCAGTCAAAACTTCCCCTGGTGCAGCCTGAGACTGTGTCCTCTTGTTCTGGTGCTGGCTGCGTGGGAGAAGAGACCAACATCCATCTGTCTACAACCTCCCTTCAGGTAGTTGTAGAGAGTGATAAGGTCACCCCTGAGTCTCCTTTTCTCCAGGCTAAGCAACCCCAGCTCCCTCAGCCTCTTCTCATAGGGCTTGCGTTCCAAACCCCTCACCAACTCTGTTGCCCTTCTCTGGACTTGTTCCAGCAAGTCAACATCTTTCCTAAACTGAGGAGCCCAGAACTGGACACAGTACTCAAGGTGCAGCCTAACCAGTGCAGTGTACAGGGGCAGAATGACCTCCCTGCTCCTGCTGGCCACACTATTCTTGAAAGGCTTACTATATATGAATTTGGGATCTGAAATTCTTTGTTTATATCTTGTTGAGAAGAAAACTCCAGGCTAGAAGAAATTTGAGTAAGGATAAAGTTTTAATCCTTGAGCCTGACTAAATCATTTGTGTATCTTAGATTTTAAAACATCCAAAGAAAATTCCAGAGGTTGTTCCTTGCCTGCAGATAGATTTTCATGGCTGCAAAAAGTATATCAAACATACTATGAAGCCAGATATTTGCAGTTATCTTCATAATTGCCTAGATTAGTCAAAGTTTTTGCCTTTTTTTTTTAATTTTTCTCTACTAGATAGTTCCTTACTATCTGGCTGTCTTAGGATGCTAAACCCCTCTTCAGAACACAGAAATTACACTCTCAGGCCCGCACTACAGGAAATGCACTGACTTTCTTTTTTAAAACAAAAGTGAGTAAGGCAGTGTGATCATTGCACCTTGAATACCAGGTGCAAATTTGGGCCTCTCACTATGAGAAAGGCATTGAGGTGCTGGAAAAGGTCACAAGAAGGACAAGAAGCTGGTGAAGAGACTAGAGAACAGGTCTTTTGGCTACGGGAACTGGGATTGTTTAGTCTGGATAAGAGAAGGCTGAGGGAAGACCTCATTGCTCTCTCTACAACTCCCTGGAAGAAGGTTGGACGGAGATGGTGTAAGAGTCTACTCCTGGTGTGACTCAACAAAGATAAAATCACTTGCTGCTTGCCCAGACAGTACCAATCCTGGATGCAAATCACCTTGCGATTGCATCGTGATAACACTGGACTGCAGCTGGCCTATAACAATAGCCCAAGGACCCAGCCATCACAAGATCATTCCTAGCTATCAGATACCCCCAGGAAGGGAAGGTGATGAGTCAATGGACTCTCCACCTCTCTCCTGATGTGTGGTAAGTGGGTAGGCAGGGAGATGGAGAGGAAGGAGGCGGAGGCCCCCCCCCCCCCCCTCCATCCAGACCACTGTCCAAACTCACATGAATACACAAAAAGACTTCCTGGGGAACGATATCTGGATACTTATGATTTCCTGGCTCCTGAATTCCTGAGGGACAATGCTTGGACACATACCTAAGGACTAAAAACTGTATAAAAGACCTGAGCAACACTGTCAAGTTAGAAGAAAGAAGACGGCACCACATGCTGGAAACATCACGGGGCAACACAACGGATCTTGGACTCTGAAAACCTCCCCTCTACCTCTGACCGTTGGTAATGTAATCCCTTTCCTAACTCCTTTCCTCTTCTCCCTCTCTCTATTTTCTTCACCCTCTCCCCTTCTTATTTCCACTTTATCTATGTAATAAATAGTCTAGATGTTGATATTTTGGCCTCGTTTGTGCCTGTTAATTTCACAACACGGGAATATTCAAAAGAACTAGTCTCTTTCCCTCTCCGGACCGAGACAGGTGGGTGTCAGTTTCTTCTCTCAAGTATGAGGTGAAAGGACAAGAGAAAACAGCCTTAAGTTGCACCAGGGAAGATATAGATCAGCTATTAGGAAAAATGTCTTTACTGCAAGAGTGGTCAGGCATCGAAACAGGCTGCCCAGGGAGGTGGCGGAATCACCATCCCTGGAGGTTTGTTCAAGAAATGTGTGGCCATGGCACTTTGGGACATAGTTTAGTGGCCATCATGGTCTTATGTTGATGGTTGTACAATCAAAACAACATGGTTGTTTCAATCAAAACAATTCTATGATTCTCTGACTGTGTTAATATTTAAATCAGACCAGTGACTAACCTGACATTAAGAAACTTCTTTCTCCTACAAATAAATGAGGATTAAAACCAGGAGCCAGACTATTAAAACACAGTGAGCAGAGGTGCACTGCCTCAGGCAGACAGAACAGTCATTGGAAAAGCCTGATTCCATGCAATTTTGCAGTGGTAATATCTGCTGCTCTGTAGAGATTAAAAGATTTTTCTCCCAGTTTTGCTCTCCCTTTCCACATGTTTGGAAAAGTTCACTTCAACATTCCACAAAAAGAGGTTGTTTGCCAAGTCTTACAAAGGCTTTTGAACTTAAATGTAAATAAGTACTTCAAGGATCTCAGAAACACTACCACAGTCCCAAAAGATTCTTGAAGAAATAAAGTTTTAGTCCTAAAGAGCAAGATGCATTTAGTGCCTTTTAACCAAGGTATAATTTCCTTGGGAGAGATATATCACAGAGAAATTATTCAAGCCTCATACCCTGAATAGTCTAACTCAAAGCTGGAAAATAGGGGCTAGGGGACACATGGACATTTTCCAAAGCCTCTGTACTGCCCCAGGGGAATCCTCACTGGACTGCTGCTCAAGTGCAGGTAGAGCTTAGCTGTCCATGGGTTTTCCTCACATAGAGTCAAAGCTTTCCCTTTGTACATGCTGGAATGATATCTTGCTGATAGCTCACAGAAATTCCCTCTTTCTTCTAAACCTTCCAGCAACTTCCTCTTGAAATGTTTAAAAGAAGCCCATGGTTTAGAGTTTGAGTATCTACTACCAAGACAGTAGTAGTGGAAAAATATCAGGTTTCTTCTTCTGTTCAGGCAATTAAAAGCTGCTAAAACAACATGACTAAGACCCAATCTTCCCTACCTAGTTTTAAACCTCAAGACAATACACATGCTTTCTTATCCAGTTCTCCTTCTTCTGTCTTCCCTCCCTTATTTAATGAAGCAGCAATGGGAATGCCTCCTCTGGATGCCCTTGAGCAATACATTTTCACTACCGGGAGATTCACAACAAAAATCCATTTTGAACAGTGGAGCAATAGTGTCCATATGCTGCATAATTGCATGGGAATTACACAAATAGACATCTGAGACATGTACAGCCAAAGGTGGACATCTGTAGAATAGTTTATTTTCTATAGTTTAGTTTTATTTCTGTTTCTTGGGGGCTGTTTTTCCTTGTTGTTGTTGTGGTTTTTAAGACAACCTTCTCATAATTCTTTAGAAATTTATTCTACTAAAAGAGCACTGAAATATCCTGTTACTGCAAACATTATGAATGTTTTTGAGGACTAAATACAATTAATACTTGAATATGAGTGTGATTTTATCTAAATCACTTCATGATACTTTAGTCTCTAACAAAGACCTAAATGACTGTGGAAACCAAGCACATCTCTCTCAAGTGTTGGCAATACCAAATCTCAGCTGTCTAGTTCAAGTCAAGAAATAGAATCATATAATGGTAGGAGTTGAAAGGGACTTCTTGAGGTCATTGAGTTCAACTCCCCTGCCAAAGCAGGATCATCCAGGATGGGTAATGCAGGAATGTATTCAGGAGGATCTTGAAAGTCTCCAGAAAAGGAAACTTCACAGTGTCTCTGGGCAGCCTGCTCCAGTGCTCCAGCACCTTCACAGCAAAGAAGCTTTTCCTCATGGAACTTCCCATGCTCCAGTTCATATCCATTGCCCCTTGTCCTATCAGATGACAATGAGAAGAGACTGAGCCCTTCTCCTTGACAACCACCCTTCAGATACTAGTAAGAATTAAGATCTCCTCTTAGTCTTCTCTTCTCCAGACTAAACAGCCCCAGGTTTCTCAGCCAAATATCCTATCATCAAAAAAACACCTCCCTTCCTTACTGTAACCATAATATTTCTCTAGGATTACTGTCCTGGAATCCAGAGCCTCCTGCATATTTAACTAATATATGACACAGTTCATCTAAGGCATGACAATACACATTTTTGTTTGCTTATCTGCAAGGAAGGCTAAGTGCTGGGGAAGATCTGACCAGGTGACGGTCCTAGCAGTATCTCCATTTGTGCTTGTTTACCTACTCCCAAGATAGCATATGCACATTAGAGAACAAATACCTGTGCCTGTTGATTAAATGTTTGAGTGACATGAACAGCCCCTACTATGTGCAGTATAATTTGAAAGGTTCTGTACTTTTCAGGTCTACAACATGTCCACAATATTCTAGTGTAGGGTTTTGGGTCTGTTTTTTTAGGGGACAGTACAGTACCAGCCCTACAGACTGAAACAGAAAAATCACCAGACCCAGAGGGGTGGCAAATGGAGTTAAACCCAGCTGGTGGCCAGTATTCCCCAGGGCTCAGATTTGGGCTAATCCTGTTTAATATCTTTATTGATGATCTGGATGAGGGTTTTGAGTGCTGCCTCAGTACATCTGTAGACCACATCAAAGTAGGTGGGAGTGTTGACTTGCTTGAGGGTAGGGAAGCTCTGCAAAAGGATCCAGGCAGTCTGAATAGATGGGGCATGGGCAACTATTTGAGGCTGAACAAGGCCAAGTGCCTTATTAATGTGTGGACATGGCACTTTGGGACATGGTTTACTGGACATAGTGGTGTTGGGTTGATGGTAGGACTTGATGATCTTAGAAATCTTTTCCAAATGAAATAGTTGTAGTTCTATGAATCTATGAATCTATGATCTCCTTGGCAGAATGAACACTCAAAGAAAACCACTTATTTATCGAAGTCTAGACAAAGATAAAATGTTAAAATACTGACTGAAATCCATCTGCTGCATTGGTCTAGCAGACACCAGGATTTACATTTGGGCAACCAGGCTCCATCCTGCAGTTGAACAATCAATGGAAATACTTCCAATCTACCTCCAGTGTTTATTTCAAAGCTTGTGATCTATCTGTACAGGTTTTGTAGTTACTTTTGTATTTGAAATAGTAAATACTTTTCTGATGCTTTATCAAGAAATAAAACAAATGTTAAATGTCTAGCTTGTACATTGTTCCAAATAAGAGCCTGCTCTAGGTGCTGTCACATCAGCAATTCCATCTGTCAGTGTCATCTCTGCATAGAGCACTGCTCTGTAGCAGGAGGAGCTTGCAGTTTCCCTTCAAGGGTTCCCAATCCAGTGGGTAAAACATTAACCCAACCAAGATGGAGACAACATCATGTCATAACTTGCACAAACTTCTAATTGAAGAATATTATAATAAGAGTGAGCTTGCCAAAGGATTGGAAATGTAATTGAAATATATTTGAATGAAACATTACAGATAAGCAGCATACCAACAAGAAAGGCCTCCTTCCTGTGGGAAAATGCCTCACTACTATTTCAAAAGCATGTGAAATATGCATAATGCTGCCTTGAAACCCAGTATTTCCATGAACAGTTGCAGAATACAAATGCTGCATTAATCAACCTAGGTAGTGCTACCAGCTCTGCAAATACCACAGATGCAGATCTCACAAAAATGAAGCTAAACTTAAGTATGCTACCGAAATGCTAATGTACAAGGCTACGGAGCCAGAAAACCCTCTTGTTGTTCACATACAGAGGGTTTAAAATAACATTTTGGTTCCATACTTAGGCTTCTTACACATGCCACTTACCAAAGGGTTGTCTGATTTCAGGTAAGCATTTGAGCAATAGACAATGTTCAGCTTCAGTTTCTTTGAGTATGTTATTACTAAGAATATACAGATTAAATGTCCTTTGTGTTTGGCTTTTTCGTGCTTGCAGTAAAGCATGCAATTATTAATTCATCTGTGCTTGGATTTGACATTAAAAGCCAAAGCAGCTCTGGCAGAAACTTTCGTAAAACTGGAAAGATTTACTTACACATCTCCCATCCTTCATTTCATAAATTGCAACCTGCTTCTTTCCCTCTGTAGCCCAAAGCCATGCCTCTTTTGACCAATAGACGAACTTTCCTGCTTTTGTCTGATCATAGAATCAGACTGGTTTGGGCTGGAAAGGAGCACTAAAGGTCATTTAGTCCAACCCCTCTGCAGTGAGCAAAGATATCTTCAACTAGAGCATGTTGCTCAGAGCCCTCTACAACCTGATCTTATTCAGCTTCTCCAGGGATGGGGCATCCACCACCTCTGTGGGCAAACTGGGACAATGTCTTGGGTGCGAAAAATACTGCTGAAGCTCATACTAAAGAACAAGGAGAGGTTCTGTGTCAGTTACTTCATATGCACTGCATCATTAGTTGTTGTGGGGGGGGGTTTTTTTGTGGTTTTTTTGTTTGTTTGTTTGGGGTTTTTTTTGTTTTTTTTTTTTCCTGGTGGAGCTTCTCAACAGTTAAAAAACACTCCAGGAGTGCTTCAGCTAAGTTTGATGAAGACAGCACATCTGGAACTCCTCACCCCTGAAAACAAGGACTTCTGCCACTTCCACATTCAGCTTCATCAATTAAGCATCCTTGGTTCATGTGCTTCTGGACCTAGTTAGTCACTCACTGGAGTTTTATAGAGTTAAAATACCAGTTTCATGTTGTTACTGAAGTTACTGCAAATGGAGTAAGAACTATTTTTTGTTAATTAGTCTCTCTCTTTCTAGAGAGTTCACTTGATTGTCATGCAACCTATCCAGCCAATTTGACAGCTCATCTACATACATGTCATCCTCAATTAAACTCCAAATATATTGCTATACCAACGATTTAAGTGGAGATATGCTGCAACTTGCTACACAGCCATAAAGGATTTGGCTGCTGTAGCCTGCAGGAATTCATATAAATTGTTCTGAGGCAACGCTGAATGAGGTAAACCTTATTGGTAACCTGACCTGAGAGGAACACTCTTTGCTGTCACATATAAGCTGAAGATGGGGAAAATTGCTCTTCCTATTGTCAGTCTCCTGCTGAAACAGGAATATTTTTTATTCCTCTCTCCATGTAAATGCTTCCTACTGGCTTCCTGTGCTATAGTCCCTGTCCTAAAAGCCCAAAGTGGCAAGCACATGCTGTTGTCTCCTTCCACTCTGTCCAACTGCCTGCAGAGTTGTTTGATTTTATCACAAATGCATGCTGTGTGCAAAACATAAGGCAGCTATTTATACAGAAATCAGAAAAGAAGTCATAAAACTTGTCCTGACTTGGCTTCACATTTTGACCTCAGTCCTGCCTCAAAATCTACAAACACGTCCATCATCCAGGCTCTTGGCTGGAGCCAATTGCCATCAATTGCTCTGCTTGCTCCTGTTGTGAGACTGTGCCTTAACATGGCATCACTATCCCTGCTTGCCTTGGTGTCACACATGGCTCTCAGCCTGCCTTCCCTTGTGGATCAGTGTCCACCATTGCTGCTCACCAATAGTCCTCAGACTAATACCCATAGCAGGTGGCCAAAACATTTCCTATGAATACCGAGGTTCAAGCAAATTTAGAAAGAAGGCTCAGCATTATGTTTGTAGTGTTAGAAAACCCACTGTCCTCACCGTCCTTGAAAACATGAGCCTTTATTAAACAGTCACAATGATATGCTAAAATTGTAACTGAAATTCTCAGAAAACAGAGAAAAAGGATCAGGGAGAGTGGGACCTTCCCAATTAGCAGCACGCCCTAGGTGGGAAGTGGCAGGACATTGTGGAGCAGCTGTTTTGGAAGTGGTACAGAGGACTGTGCACTCTCAGATTGACACAACCATCAGTGGTGTATAAACACCTTAAGTTCATACAGTGTGTAATTAAAAAGCCCATCAGATCATTTTGGTCTTTGAAAAAATTCATGACAACCATGGTCATAACCTCTTTACCACAGCGCTCTTCTTCATATGTTCCCCTTGCTTCAAAGGAAAGAGAATGGTACAGTGCATAAATGCTAGTCCCTAAGTGACCTTACAGTACCATGGAATATTTTAATAGTGTAGAGTGTAATAATAGTGTAGAGAATAAAACTCTCAATACACAAGAGTCTTGCTGCATTAATAAGTGAGTTAATCTGACTAGCTAGCATGATAAAAATTCTATTGATAAGAGTCTGCAACCATCCTGCTGACTCCTGTGATGAGCAGCCGTGTCACAGTAAACAGAAGAAAATATTAATGGGGAACATGGGAATAAAGAAATCTCTGGCTGAACATTGGCCCTGACTGAAGTGTCTTTTGTTCCAAGTACTTAACACTGCAGCTTGCACTTACTGCTACTTAAGGAGGGCAGAAAGAAATAATTCTAGTCATGCTAACATACTGATACAAATGCAAACCCAGTCTAATAAGGTATTAGAATAATATCAACATAAATAATAGCTTCTGTGTAGCCCCTAACAATGATAGGCAATTTCTTTTTAATTAAATGTCAGATGAAATATTCTATAAGCAACTGAAGGCTGTCTCAAGATCATCAGATCTTGTCCTAGTGGGTGACTTTAACTTGCCAGACATCTGCTGGGAACTTAATTCAGCAGAGAGGAGGCAGTGCAGAAGGTTCCTAGAGTGTATGGAAAACAGCTTCTTGATGCAGCTGTTCAGTGAGCCTACCAGGGGTCAGGCTCTGCTTGACCTGCTATTCTCAAATAGAGAAGGACTGGTGGGAATGTGATGATGTAAGGCTGTCTAGTGTTCAGCAATGATGAGATAGTGGAGATTTCAATATGCAGGGAAATAAGGAGGAGCAATAACAGAACCCTTACTTTGAACTTCTGGAGGGCAAACTTCAGCTTATTTAAGCGACTTATTCAGAAAGTACCCTGGGTAGCAGCCCTTAAGAACAAAGGGGTCCAGAATAGTTGGACATACTTCAAACAGGAGCTCTTGAAGGCACAGGAACAGGCTGTGCCCACATGCCGAAAGAGGAGCCAGCATGGAAGGCGACCGGCCTGGATGGGCAAGCAGCTCTTGAAGGAATTAAGGGGGAAAAGAAGAGGCTGTATCACCTTTGGAAAGGGGGGTTGGCAATGCAAGATACATGTAAGGATGTTGATAGATCCTGTAGGAGAAAAATTAGAGAGGCAAAAGCCCAGCTAGAACTCAAGCTGGGCACCTCTGTGAAAGACAATAAAAAGCATTTTTATAAATATATTTGTGCTAAAAAGAGAGGCAAGAAGAACCTCCAGTCTTTATTGGAGCTGGAGGGAAACATCTGAGCTAAAGATAAGGAAAAGGCTGGGGTTTGAAATACCTTCTTTGCCTCCATTTATCAACAGTAAGGCAGGAGGACTTCAGAACAAGTGGCCTCCTGAGCTGGGTGATGGGGTCAGGGAGCAGTAAAATCCCCCTGAAATCCATGAGGAAGCAGTCAGGGACTTGCTGAGCCACTTGGATACCCACAAGTCCATGGGACTGGATGGGATCCATCCTAGGGTGCCGAGAGAGCTGGTAGATGAGCTGGCCAAGCTGCTGTCCACCATTTTTCAGCAGTTCTCGCTCACCAAAGAGGTCCCAGATGACTGGAAACTGGCCAGTGTGATCCCCATCCACAAGAAGGGTCAGATGGAGGAACCTGGAAACTAAAGGCCAGTCAGCCTGACCTCAGTGCCAGGGAAAATGATGGAGCAGATCATCTTGGGGACAATCACAGCACACCTGCAGGATGACCAAGGGATCAGGTCCAGCCAAAATGGATTCAGGAAGGGAAGGTCCTGCCTCACCAACCTGTTCTCCTTCTATAATCAGGTGACCACCAGGTGGATGTGGAGAAGACTGTGAATGTAGTCTACCTGGACTTCAGCAAGGCCTTTGACACTGTCCCCCACAGCAAACTCCTGGCCAAGCTGTCAGCTCATGGCTTGGACAGCAGCACTCTGTGCTAGGTTAGGAACTGGCTGGAGGACCGAGCCCAGAGAGTGGTGGCAAATGGTGCCACATCCAGCTGGAGGCCAGTCACTAGTGGTGTCCCCCAGGGATCAGTTCTAGGTCCCATCCTGTTCAATATCTTTATTGATGATCTGGACAAGGGTTTGAATCAGTCATCAGCAAATTTGCAGATGACACCAAGTTGGGAACAGATGTTGATTGGTTAGAGGGTTGAAGGGCTCTCCAGAGGGACCTTGACGGGCTGGACAGATGGGCAGAGTCCAACATGAAGACATTCAACAAGTCCAAGTGCCAAGTGCCATACAACTCCATGCAGTGCTACAGGCTGGGTTCAGAGTGGCTGGAGAGTGGTCAACCAGAAAGGTCAACTCTTCCTCTTTCAGTATCACTAAGGTTGGAAGAGACCTCAAAGATCATCAAGTCCAACCTGTCACCACAGACCTCATGACTAGAGTAGGGAGGACACTACTGCCCACTGCAGGCTTGAACTCTCAACGTTCCCATTAAGGGTCTTATGTGCTACCAACTGAGCCACACTACACCTACCCCACACAAGACACAATGTTATCAGTCTTGTTTAATATGGAGCATATAAACGACATCAGACCCACTGCTTGCTTTAGCGTTCCTATCAGGAGCAGATGGAGGTATGTGCTTGGATATCATCTTTAATATAGTTCCTATCACCTTACTAAGCTTTTTAGCAGCCTTGGTTATGCTTTCAGAAGAAGGATGAGCAAGAATAACCCAGCTGCACTCTAGATGAGAAAAATCAAGGAGGCAGAAAAGTATTATTATAATACAAGTATGTGAAGGGAAGGAAGGCCAGAGTAGCTATACAGGGCACCTCATGGAGCCAATCTCTAATTTCAGAATTACAGTGCACTACAGCTCTTCTAGGGAGATGGTTCTTTCCACTTCAAGCACTACAGAGAGGCCTGCCAGCCATTTCATTAGCCATCTCTCTTGCAGTCGTTCACACACATTGAGTGCTCAAGACAAATAATCCAGGAAAAAAAAATGAGAGCAAGATGCTGCAGAAGAACACAGTAAAAATGCATGTAAGAGAGCAATTACACATTCTCATTTTCCATCAGAACCCTCTAAAGTATCCTGGCTTCTGCACAACGTTTATCTCACAACTGTCTTCCATAACAGTGAGTACCTTGTTGTGGTAGAACTGTCAGTACAAGAAACATGGACCAGGCTATAAAACAGGTCTAACCTGTAGAAATATAAAACATCTGGCAATCTGACGTCAGCATGAAAGGATAACTTTTAAAGTTGCTCTTAATGCCCTAACCCTTTTCCAAGACATTTAAATTTTATAGTAAAGTTTGGGGGTTTTAAAAAACTTTTTAGAGCTGTTTTCCAGATTAGTTAAACTCACTGGTTCACTTAAAGAAAAACCAAAACAAAACCAGAACAAAACACTACACAAAGCCCTCCACAACAACCTCCTCCTCTTAGTAAACACACGCATTTTCAAGAACAGAAATGGAGTTGAAGACAGAAGTTGCTGTTCACTAAAATGTTAACTTGCTAATGCAATCTCCTGAAGTTCCACATTCTTCAGAACAAAGGGTCTGAATAAAGCAACATTGAATGAGTGTTGATCAGAGAAGAGCCTCAATAGTGTTTCTATGGTTCTTTGATGTTTAGACATTGCTAATGATCAAGGTAACTAGCTGAAGTGAAAGGAATGTTTAATAGTATACAGTTTCTAGTTGCTGAGGACCTGAAAGATAAGCCTTAATTTCATCTGGTCAATGGTTGATTTCTTATTTAAAAATAAAAAAACAACAACCATCCAACCAAAAACTTTCTTTCTACAAAGAAAGAGATTATTAACATTTAAACTTGCCAGCTTTGAAAGAAAACTGCTTTGGAATAAAAGAATATGAAAAAGCAAGAAGTTAAAATAGAACCTATATGGATTATGTAAAAAAGATAAAATTGAAGTTATGAATAATATCAGGAGAAAAAAATAACAATTTGTAGTCTGAGTCAGAAAAAAGTGTTTTGTGTATGTAAGAGCACCTTAGACCAAAGACCATCGGGCTGTGTTGTCTCCCATGACAATAATAAAGGTAAAGAATAAAGTGATCTTCTCCCCAACTGCCAGTACATTCTGATGTCAAGCTCTCGTGCCCATGTCTCTCAAAGATTCTGAGGATGGTAAAATTAAAAACAAATGAAGCAAATAAAAGCTGCGTGTAGCAGCTTTCTCTTTTCACTGCAGAGAATAGACTGTTTAAGATGCAGGCTGCCATCCTCAATTTTTCATAACCTGTTTCATCTGGAAAGGCCTTCATTCTTCATTCAGAGAAGCTCCTACTTGAAATATAAACCATTTCTGCTATCTTTATACGTAGCAAGAGCACTACTGAACTTGTTTCAAACAAAATCAAAACCAAGGAAGGTTTTATAGCTTCCAAAAGAAAAGAGTTCAGAGCAGAAAACGTTTCTGCAGGGGGAAAAAAATACAAACTAAAACCGAAAAAACAGCACAAAAGCATCTGAACAACCCCACTGTTACAGACCGGCTGGTAGTGTTGGCTGCATGATTTCCTGTTAAGACCTTATTTTCAGATTCTCACAGAAAAGCCAGCATTGAAATGTTAACGTTGGTAAACTAACCGCACTGCGGGAACAGCTAATGAGAGGTGGTTGTATTTGGCTCTCTGGGCTGATAACACTCCTGCAACTCCTAACAAAACAGTTTCTTCAGGCATAATGTTTCAGTCCATTATCTTAAATATTCATTATCATTAGAATTCTGTTTTCTTTTTAAAAGGCTCAGTTAAGTCAGAGCTTTCTGAATAAAACATTTGCTGTTTTGACACATCTCTTAAAAGGCGCTACCTCCTAACTACTGGTTGATGAACCTCGCATTTCTAATGCTGTTTAGATATTATGATAAAATACACGCTTTGCTTGAGCATTTGCTCCTTACCTTCATTGAAATTTCCTTCTATGTAATTAAACAGAGATCCTTCTATTATAGGATTGATAGGGGAAGAACCTCACTTCAATTGACTTGGTTTAACAGCCTGCCTTTCTATTTCAAGGATAGATATGGGTCTGCTCACAGTAGCTCAAACCGCTCTTCTACTTTAACTCACCAAGCATTAACCTGTCACCTGCTAGTGACAGCCCTGGATTGCTCTGGAAATTCTAGCACAACCAAAACAGCATCTCTAAGAAAATCTCTTTTTGTTTGTTTTCTCAGCTGGAAAAATAGCCAGCAGCAGGAGAACAGACTTCCTTAACCATCTCACTCCAAGTGCTCAGGTAAGGTTGGTACTGCAGCACTCAGAAGGTCTGACCATCATGTTCAGACCGGCACCCTGTATCACTTATACTACAAAATGCCTTTCTTGGATGTCCTCCAAAATGGCTCCAGCTTGTGGTCACCCCCATGAAAATCACTGACAACCTATTTCCAGAACTCCAGCACCATCCCCTAGTTGGTAGCACACGCTCCACTCTTTCCATGTGGAGAGAGGCCAGTTTTGTCACCTTCTGTAAATGGTGAGGGATAAGCTTTGGAGCACGGATACTGCTGCTGTTTGTGTTCAGAGGCAAAGGTAAGCAACCATCATTTATACATCTGCTCCATGTTTGCAAGCCATTTCAGTGACCACAAGACTGTTTGCCTGTTCATAATGAAATGAAAAATCACCCAAGACTGGAGGACCAGCATAAAGCTCAACCTTCTGATGCCAAACAAGCAGCATAATGAAGTCATGGAGACTCGTGCTGGCCTCCGCCACAGCAAGCATCTTCTGTTTAGCACTGTTGACATTTCTCAATGGGATCCTGAGGCATTTTTACCCCCAAGGGAATAAAGAGACAAAAATATACAAAGCTTTTTTTTGCAGTACCTTATCAGAATCTCACAGAATCAGACTCAAGCCATCATTCTTTGCCATTATGCCACAGGCAGTAGTTATAATACTGTGATACAGAAAATTCCAGGCTAAAGACAGACACAAAACAAGATTTGGAAGTGGAATATCAAGGTCGTTAGTAAACCCTCTGTAAAGATTCAACTGCTTGAATGTAATTTGTGTTGCTTTTTGTAGAAGTGACCTTATATCTATTGCATGTATGTATAGAAATATATAAAAAGTTTATAAATTCATAAATGTGTGTGTATATATAGATACTTGGGTACAAAATAGCATCTGGGCTTTAAAGTCTAACTCATTTCTAATTTATACAACGTGTATTTTTTCTAGTAGAACACATGCAATCAAAGGACAGTGCAGAATCCTTTGGGGCTTTTTTTTAAAGCAGAAATGAATAGTTTATTAGAACTATTCAATAAAAGTACAAGAGGTTTATTTAGCTGGTTACTTTTCACACCAGCTTGAGGCAGAGTCCAGCACATACTAATAGCCTTATCTGCCAGCAACACCTAAGAGAGATATGAATTTGTCAGCTCTACATTTTCAGATGTCAGCAGCAATCACCTGCAGTTAAAGACACTGGTGCAATGTGACAGTGGGCTCAGGCTTGTTCATTGCGGAGCACCCTCATTACTTCCTGTGAGATGCAGCTTCCAAATTTCACAGCATTGCACAAAGATTTTTTACAAAGCCATGTAAAGATTATGCCCCAAATCTTAATTGGAAGCCTCACAAGTGCTGGGTCAGATCTCATTGTGCTGCTCTATTACTTTTGGTAACACCTGAAACCCTGCAAGCTTCAAGCAAGGATCCCACTGTCTTACAGATGAACAAAACAACAGCAGCAGCACCTGGACCACACACTTTAGAGAGGTTTTGGTCTAATTGTCAAATTAGTGCTCAGAATAGTAGGACTGAGCAATTTCATTTGCCTGCAGCTGTGTACCACAAGGCTTCTGGAAATACACAAGTTCTGAAGAAGAGAGGGAATGGAGTAGGATTGATAAATCCTCTCCAGTGTGGAGGTCTGCCTACACTGTTTACAGCCTGCTTCTAAGTTGAACTATTGGCTCAAGTAAGAAACTTTGTTAATGCAAGTCCATTTCCAGTTCCTGAGTTAGACCAGTAACCTTTCCATGGCACTGCTGTATGCCATGCTGATACATGCCACTCCTCAAAAACTCCTTCTGTTAGAAGCATTTGGAACATGAGGACAGTCAAAATGTGGAACATTCAGCTATACTAATGCAGGATCAATACAAATAACTCAGGGTGCCTCAAACCACAGAAAAGGGATTTTCTGTTTGTTTTAAAAAGCCACAAGTTAATTTCTTATGAAGTAATAAATAAAAAACAACTACTCAAAAATTATTACCCAATAATTTTTTCTTGGAAAACCTGGAAAACACTCAAAGATTCGAGAAAGCTTTCTGTTAGTCTGTGATACAGTGGGATGCCAATACAAATAGTTTAAAGCTACTTTCAAACACAGAACATTATGAAATATTTGATTAACTATTGAAGACTGTAAATATAAAGAAATACTTTGTTTTAGTGGAGATCTTAACATTATTAAAGAAGAAAACATTGAATGAGTGAAATATCCCAACACCAGCACAGTCCAGAAAGTAATTTTTCAGTTATATCAATTAAAGTATCAACTTTTAAAACCAGTTCAGAGGGAGACTATCCTTCAACAGTTCCTTCCTAGGCTTTTTAAGTAGACATAAAATTCACTCTATGAATTATCTAGTTATTTGCACCAGAAATTCACACTACATTAAAGGCCATGAAACTAAAGCACCTTGAGTGCTTTGCTGCAGTATCCTGCTTACATGTGCTAGGTTTGAGATGAGGAAGGAGCTTCCCACAAGCCAGAGGATCACAAGAATACTAGAGACTTGGCTTTTGTCTATTCTGTGAGGTATGCCTCCCTTCTGAGGACTACTGGGGCATAGTCATCTATAGAGCTCAATGCTGGCAGGCAGAAGGATGTCTTCCTCTGAGAACACCCCTGATCTCTATTGTGCCGTGTTATGATTTTCTTCAGGTCATTGAGAGATGTACCTTCTCATAAAGGAAACAGGCTCTTCTGACCATTGTGACTGTAGCAGAATCACCTGCAGCTGGAGAGGGTGGGAGATCACAGGGAACTGATGACACAAATAATGCTCTCTCCACCTATGCTTGCACACCTTGTTATGAAAACTAGACCCATCTCATGGGCTTCATACCTCCAAACTGACCAAGGAATCAGAGGGGCAGTAACTCAGCTCATGGTTTCTTAATGGACTGCACTGATGATTAGGTTGGAAGTGAAAAAGGAACTGCACTCACCCTAACTCTGAGAGCTTTACAAATGGGTGACAGCTCTGCTAAATTGGATTTAGTACCCTGTTATTGCATTTGGCAATGAAACAAAGTCATGGGCAAAGGGAGTCTCTGAAATGCACTGTAACAAGTTCTTCTGCCAGTTTTTTACTTTTGTAATTAGACCTCTTGATACAGGCAACCAAGTGGAACTGAGCTTGCTCTCAGAGTAACATACCCGCCTGTTGGTCCTGTATAGATGAGTTCATACAAAGAGAACATGGATCCCATTTTCTCATACCTACTCTATTTCCAGACAATTGGTTTTAGGCTCTCTGGCTGCTTTTTAAATTGGGCAAATGGACAGAAAGAATACTCAGGTCTCCTTTGCACTGTATAATGACATGCTTGGGTGAATAGTGAGTACCAGTGCTCAGCAGAACAGGGCAATGAGCTACTGTACTCCAAGCCACTTATAGGAAATGTTCACAAAATGGTGCAATAGATTTGACTGAAAGCCTACAAAAATTCTTTAAGACCTAAAGGATGGCTCTCAACTTCCAGGAGTGAACAAATGCCCTTAAAACAAGTATACCAATCTTAACAACAAATGGACAGTGGTCAAGGGGATGAGGCCAGTCTCTTCTCAGTGATGCTAAACACACTAGGACACAAACTAGAACACAAAAAGTTACACCTAAATTTAAGGAAAAACTTTGCTGTGAGGGTGCTGGAGTCCTGAAGCAAGCTTTCCAGAGAAGTTGTGGAGTCTCCTTCTCTGGAAGGATTCCAAAACTACCTGGACATGATCATAAGCACATGTTCTAGGTAACCCTGGTTTAGCAGGACAGTTGGACTAGATCTCCAGAGGTCTCTTCCAACCCCCATTATTCTCTGTGATCCTGTGACTCTGCAAGGATAGCTAAACCAGAAGAGTATTTCAGATCATTGGGGCTGTCAGTGAAAATGCTTCTGTTCTATCTATCCTCACTGAAATATTCATGTTACTACAGTTAGTTACTGATGGTTGAGACACTCAGATGAAGCAGGTGATATAAAGGTAACCAGAAAGAAAATTTCTTGTGCATCAAAACACATCCAGCTTCCTAACTGACAAGCACCTAACTCAAAAAAAGTATTCCAGGAATAGAAATAAGAGTAGGATTTTTATTTATTTCTGTTGCAGTTTGGGCTGGGTACCCTCTGCTACGTGAGGTGCTTCCTGTGTCCAGAGGTCCAGCCCAGTGGGCGGACACAGGAAACTAGGTACTTCCTACCATAATTCTCTGCACGACTATAAGGTCCAGCGCGGGGTCTGGCACTTCCTCTTTCTTCCTCACCGTCACCCCATAACTGGGGGAGATGTCTCCTGGCCCTGGGTCTGGCTAGGCCCAAGGCCACAGGGGGATGGGCAGTCTCTAATCTGGCCAGCTGAGACTAGCCTAGTGGGGGAGGAGGGGGAGGGGGGGAAGAAAGAGCTCAGGTGGGGATGGGATGTTCCTGGGTCTGCTTTGCGATTTCTTTTGTCACTGTGTTTCTGGCTTTCTGTAAACATTCACTGCTTTCCATTTAAACTTTCCACCACTTTTGCAATCCGTTTGTCTGAGTTGTTATTTTCACCCGTGGTGGGGAGGAAGTCTGCCTCAACCCATCACATTCTTGGTAGCAGAAGATGGTTCTGGTGGGGAGGGGGTCTGCCTCAAACCCACTTCAATTTCATTACTCTAAAATCAAATATCTTTGACAAATAAAAATAATTGACAAAATCTTAATCAGAGTCTGTTACTTCTTATCAGAACCTCCAATTTCATTATAAAGCTCGGTTCCCTCTATCCCAAAATGACATTGAGAGGTATCAATGACTTGTGAGAACTTCCTGAGGTAGTTTCTGCAAATGGAGTTTTGTTCCGCTTAACTCTCTGATAGACCTACCTATCAAACATTAAAGAAAACTAAGGTGACTATTTCTAATCCAGCTAAGAATGGTACAACACAATCCCTCTGAAAAAGCTGCTGACTTCAAGCATAAATGTGCTGTCAGTGAACATTTCAATTTACAGAATATGCCTCCACAGAGAATCAGTCTGCTGGATTGTTTCATTCTGCAAAAAGTTTCTCACTTCCATTGCTTTGGCATTTCACAACAAAGCAATTACTGCAAGTGTAAAATGTGCTGCCTTGCTGTCTAGGTCCATGTTTTAATGGGCAAAAATAAAAATAAATATTTGGAAAAGCATTTATTTCCCAGTTGTGGCACCATGCTTCTTTAGGGAACAATTTCAGATGTGCTCCAGTTGTCTCATTAGTAATGTCATCCCTTGCTGTTACTTGTGTTTCCCTTGCAATCGTGTTTGTCAGAGTTTTGATTAAAATCTCCTAACTCTGTGAGTACACACAATGTACAGTTTTGACTTCTTTTTAATTTATTTTTTTTTTCTGACCAGAGGTTTAATTTGCTTACAAAAATAAATAAAGATAAAGTAGGCATCAAAATATGATCCAATGTTAACTAAGGAGGCGCCCATAAATTCTGAAATATTGTTCAGCTCTGCAAGCAGAAGGATTCCATTAATTTTCAGTCTTTAAAAGTTGCATTTAGCAAGGTGTCATTTAAAAAAAAAAGATTAATTAACATAATTATATCACAAATATGCAAAGAGTTGTAAGGTGTGTAGCTGGAGTTAGGTTTGTCAAGTGAGGCAGACTTAAAGGGTAAATGACTGGCAGTAAAATTAGAAACATTAACAACTCTACCTCTGCTTTCTTCATTTCAGATTTTTTAATAAAAGAAAAGAAACACCACCTATTATAGGGATTTTATTTCCATGGCAAAATCAAATTCATTGTGTCAAAGCCATATCTTGTCTAAACTATAGTGTGGGTTTTTTTTAAAGGACCTCCAGTCCAAGTTCAATACTACATTGCATTTGCAACATTTAGGGAGCTAAGATATGTAATTCTGTGAAATGCCCTTCATCTACCTGAAAAGAAGCTGGAGCTTCTCCCTAGCAACAAGTGATAGGAAAAAAGGAAATAACCTCAGGTTGAAGCAGGGGAGGTTTAGATTGGATATTAGAAGAACCTTCACAGCTGAAAGGGTTCTCAAACACTGGAACAGGCTCGTCAGGGAGGTGGTTGAATTACCACACCTAGAGATGTTGAAAAAGAGGTAAAGATGTGGTGCTGAAGGACATGGTTTAGCACCAAACTTTGTAGAGATAGATAATTGCTGGACCTAATGACCTTGAAGCTTTTTTCCAACCAAACCCATTCTATGATTCTGTGATTTTGATGCTTTTTAATGCAGGAGAGGTACAGTCTTCAGACAGCAGGAACAAACCCCAAACCTGTAATTCTGCAGGCAGTGTCTTTCAGTGACTTGGAATACTCACCCTTGTGAGCACAAGCAATACAGCATCCAAGCTGTTTCTGCAAAGAAGGGACTAAAATTAAGGAAGAGAATGTAAAATTATGAATTGAAGAGCTGCTTCCTAGGACAGTTGTCACTGCTGCTTTTCTGTTACTGTGAAACTGGAACTAAAGAGACGGGTGAAGGTAATGAGCAAGAAGCACCGTGCCAACATAATGGTTAAAACTGCAGGCAAGAACAATGACTGCAACAGGCCGGCACTACCTGAAAGACCACCCTCAAAACAGCCTAGAAAGAGATAAAGGAAAGCATGACTGCCTTTGTGACATGCACTGAGTTCTTCCCTCCTCCCTCCCCACCATTTTAACCAAACTTGTACAGGTGAGTGAGACAAAGCTTACAGAATGCATAGCACCCGCAGCACTGTATGTGGTTTCCTTCTGACACACAGTTTGTGATGTGAACATAAAAGCCAGCTGAAGAGTGGCTGTGCCTCTTCTTATCTTGGCCTTTTCCCAAATAAGGGAAGGACTAATAAGACTGTGGTACCTGCGTGTGGATGACAGAGATTAATTGTTTTCCCAAACTATTCTCTGGGATTAATCCAAAACAATTATACAAATTCCAAGAGAAGATCAGACATGCTTTAGCTGATTTTTATGTGCTCCATCTTGGGAAGCTATCTTGGACCCAGGTGTATTCTCTGTCTTCCTGTGAAAGGGGAAGGTGCAAACAATGCCTCATCAACTCAGGTTTGAAGTCTGCTCCATTATTTCTGATAATATTGGAAGTTTCTGTAAGGATCTAGTTTAATTAATCCCATTAATTAGACTTAAGTGTGCTTCCTGAGATATAGAGAGTGGCATCACCTTGGCTAACAGCTGCTTCCTAGCTATCCATTATGAAAAACAACGATTGGACTAAGAGTGAACACTAATGGGGAAGTATATTGTTAAGGATATATAATGTAACAAGAAAGAAAAACACATTTTAACGAATGAATCCTCCTTTGAACTGAGGACTGTTGAACAGAAGGAACCCAGGAAAAGTTCAAACCACAGATTTGAAATAGTCCAATCCAGCTTCTGTGCATTTCATAAAAAGCCATTTTTGTAGTGATCTTTGCAACCGTACAAGTGAAACGCAATTAAAGAGAAGTAGCAGAGGAAGAACTGAAATCTGCCAGGAGCAAAATTACCATCACCTGAGTATTTTTGCAAGCCTGACTATGGAGCAAATATTCCTACTGTAGAGACTGCCTTGTCTATACAACGTTTTCCAACAATTAAAAATGAAATTTCTATCTAGCATTCTTTGTGAAGTTTTTTCATCACTAGCCCAGCTCTGTGCTGCTCCAAGTGTACCTTCCATAGATGCCCTCAATTTTTAATCCAAATGCATAACAAGCATTTTAACAGGTAGAAAAATGAAAATAAAACTCAACTGACTATGAAGTTTTGTATGTTCAAATTACATGTAATTCTTGGGCTTTTTGAAAAAAACACATTGTCTACTTTGGTGCATAATGAAAAATTAAAAGCTTCAATTTAATTAATTCAAAATAAAAGTTTAGTTTCTCTCTTGGTAGAAATCCATCAGAAATGTAACTCTCTTTTTTCTAAAGGTAGCATGAGAGAGCTTTCTTAGTGGAAATGGAGAATAACAGGAACTGAAAAACCACTGCACATGGAGAATCAGTTTAATCAAATGTTGCTGATGATAGGCCATTGCCAATAAGCATCTCTGCATGCACTGAGGCAAAGTTCAGGAGAAGCACTCACACATAGAAGGTGCCAAGAAATTGCTAATACACTCCAGCAGCACACCATAAAATTGCACAAAGTATATTTAGACAGTATTTCAGGAGTAGATGAAGGCAGGTTATCTGGGAAGGGGGGATATGCATCAGTCAGTCTAGATGATACTCAAAACTTCACTCTCATTATGAGATATAAAAAACCCCAAAGCTAACTTTGTCAGAAGCATTCATCCCTATGGTGGCTTTAGTAAACACTGCTTCAGAAATTCATTCATTACTCTTATCCATGTATTTTCAAGTAAATTGATTCAAAATAATTTGAAATTAAGTTCCCAGCCAAGGCAGCAAACCAGGCAGCAAACCAGCAAATTAGGCTCAGGCAACCTTTCTCAAACACAGAAGCATCTCTTTCTCCCAGGGCAAATCGGCTGAAACAATGCATAATTTTTATAGGGTCTAATGAAAATAAGCATTGGGCTCAAGAAACGTCCTTGCTCTTTTCTTCCACACCATCTAAAAGTATCTGTTAGCCAATTTTATGAGATTTCTCTCTTACATAAATTCTGTTTCAAAGTACCGTTCAGCCCTGCAACAGAGTGCTAAAAAGCTGGTACAACCCAGGAATCCCTGACATTATCATCATCATTATAATATACTAATTTTCCCTGTGCAATAGTTGAATATTCTTAAGCCCATGAAATTGTAGCTGGAGTAAGCAGACTGACGCAACACTTCCAGGACTCGAGAGATCTCTCCCTTTGAAAGACTTCTGTTCCAAGGCTAATCCAATATATCAGAAAAATAATAAAGACAAATGCTACTGTGGAGTCACGACTGGAAATAATAATGACAAAAACTGCAAAATGCTGAATTTTTCCTGACCATGTTAATCTTGTTATTCAGAACATTATACTTTAAATTATGTCAGTGGGGTGAAATTGTACATTCTATTGAATTACAGTGAAAAAGAAATTCATGAGTCTTTTCTTTTTCTCTCTATACAGGAGAAAAACATCTATCAAAGGTATACTCTTTGGGTCCAGAGAAGGACCATGAAGATGAGAGGACTGCCGCACCTCTGATATGAAGATGGACTGAGACAGATGGAATTGTTAGGTCTGGAGAATGGAAGGGTCTGGAGAGATCTTAGAGCAGCTTCCCAGTATTTGAAAGGGGCTACATGAGAGGTTGAGTGGAACTTTAGACAAAAGTATGGAGTGACAGGATGAGGGATAACGGCTTCCAACTGGAAGAAGCTGGATTGAGATTAGACATTATAAAGAATTTCTTCCCCACAAGGGAGGTGAGGCACGGGAACAGGTTGCCCAGAGAAACTGTAAAGGCTGCAAGCCTGGAAGTGTTCAAACAGAAGTTGGATGGGGCCATTAGCAACCTGGTGATGGGTTGGAACTAGATGATCTTTAAAGTCCTTTCCAACCCAAACCATTCTATGATTCCTATTCTTCAAAAGTTTCAAGGGCTCAACATACTTTTAAGTCAAATCACAAAAACTTACTACGTTCAACTAGTGGCATTAAAAATATTCACTCCTATTGCTCTACTAGTCCTACAGCACTTGTTAATGCTTAGGAATTACATGGGAGGTGGCAAAGGTGTTGTGAGTGATAGGAGCTCTGTCTAAAGAAACAACAGATAAGTGGCTTTGTCACTTGTTTTCTCACTGAATTTTGACATGCCATGTCACAGCAGCTGCCTTCTAGAGTATACCTACCAATAACATGCAAGCTACCCACATCCATAAGCCTAAATTTACTTTGCCTGCAAAAAAAAAAAAGCGGGTGCAGCAATTTTCCTGTTGCCTGTTTCCCCTGTATAGTGCCTGGGCACTCTGGGAAATCGGGAACTGATGGGAACCAAGACCATGCTGGGAAACATACCAGTGAAAACTGTTGATGGTCACAAGCCAATGCTTCATATTCATTACAAAAATAGCTGCAGGAGTTGATTTTATGAGCTCTGCATCCATATTGTGTTACAGTTTAACAGTTTTGCTCATGCAGCCTTCCAGTCCTGGGATAGCTGAGCAGTGGTGGTAAGTTGGTAAGACACATCAACACAGTTCAATAAAAGAGCAGACATAAAAAATATTGCTGAATAGACATTGCTTTGGTATCTGCACTCATATGCTTTCAACCATATTTTTTTTTTTTCCTTTTGAAAGTGAGTTTGCCCATTTTCTACAGCCCCACTTGTATTTTTCTAAGAGCCAGACATAATGGCTTTCATGCTTTTACACAAAGAGTGAGACTTGTACTGGAGATCTAGGATTGATTAAAGGATGTTTTGTCTTGAATCTTCCCTTTTAGAAAATACTCCAAACTAAAACAAACAAACAAAACCACAAACACCAAAATAAACAAACCAACCAATCACAAAAAAAACCCCATACTTTTCACATACAGAGAGCTGACAGAAAAAAAATCTCTAAGCAAAATATAGCATTTGCTACTCTATTCAGAATGGGAAGAAATGAGACCCTTTACATTAAATGTACATAATCATCACAGAACCAAAGAATTGTTTGGACTGAAGGAACTTGTAAAGATCATCTAGTCCCACCCCTCTGCCATGGACAAGAAAACTTTTCTTTAGATCAGATTGCTCAAAGCACTAATCAACATAGCCTTGAACACTTCCAATGATAAGGCATCCACAGCCTCTCTTGGCAACCAATTGCAGTGTCTCACCACCCTCAATGAAAAGATGATTTTTTTCATTCCTGAAATATGCCCATTTTCAGTTTAAAAATCTTTCTCCCTTGTCCTGTCAGTACAGGCCTTAGGAACAGATCTCTTTGTCTTTCCTGTGGGCCCCATTTAAGTATTGAGAGGCAATAATAAAATCTCCCAGGAACGTTTTCTTCTCAAGGCTGAACAAACCCAACTCTCTCACCCTGTCTTCATAGGAGAGCTGCTCCTCTGACCTGCTCCAACAGGTCTATGCCTCTGTTGTTCTGGGGAACCCCAGAACTAGATGCAGTATCCCAGGTGGGATCTCCAGAGATTTTGTTGTTTTATCTTGTGAAGGTGACAGAGCACTGGACTGGGCTGCCCAGAGAGGTTGTGGAGTCGTCTTTCCTGGAGGCTTTCAAAACCCACTTGGACAAATTCCTGTGTGGCATTGCCCTAAGTGACCCTGCTTTAGCAGTGGAGAAATACACTGGGTGATAACCAGAGGTTTCTTCCAATCCCTACTGTTCTATGATAAGCCAATAGACTTGGCTTTGCTGCAAGAACCACATTAAGAGAAAAGGGGGTAAAAAAAAAAAAAAAAAGATACAATGAAACACTCCTGGATGTCTATTGAGAAAATATGTCTTTTCCCAAATTTACATCTTATTTGCACTCCTGCATAAAAGACTTCTTCAGTTGTTCATTATATTCGTGTCATGAAATCTTTGTGATAGCCCTCCAAAGAAAAGAATGCCGTGCTCTCATCTTTTCCTCAGTTTGGACATGTTGTAGCACTGCAAATACGCCAGGGATAGAGACATAATTCAAAATAATGACATTTATATTCATGCACTTTAAGGGCTCCCTAAGCCACAATAATCACACAGGAGTTAATTTTAAATTATTTTTTTAAAAGATATTTCTTTGAAGCTTTTACCTGCTAGTCATAAGAGACAGGACAAAAACTGCTTAAAACTCGTGTATTAAAGTTCTGAACCTCAGCAATTTTCACAACATAGTTTTCTGTCACTTGAAATGTTTCCTGAAGAGAAGCAGACACACAGAAGATACTTTCCTTTGCATAAATGAGAAAGCTTGAGGGCTGGGGGGAATGGGTAGGAGGGAGGGGAGAGAAATTTTATTTGTCACTTAGCAAGGCCTGACTTTAATCTTTGTGAAAGTGCCTGAGATAATTCTAGAATAGTTTATTAACAGCACAGAAATACATGAATTTCTCCCCAGTGGCAATTTTAAGAGCAGCTCTTATTGTGCATTCAATGTCAAAACTCAACAGCTTGGGTTGAAAACCTTCCTGTCTTATTTTCTCCATTACTACAAGTGGTAACTATCATAGAGCAAACAGCTAGACAGTTCAAAGAAAGTTTTTTTAAAGACAGGAGAGCAACTTTTTTTTGAAAACTCAGTAATTAATGTAGTAAGTCCATCTGGGGGTTTTAATCAGAATTGCAAAAGCTGTTCTGCCAACGAAGGAACGGTTGTTTCTTTTAGTTTGCATTTGCTTCGATTACTGTGCAAGATCAGTGCTCTTATCCCATCAGTGATTGCTGCAGAGCAGAAAGATGAATAGCATGCCCTTCCCTAATTGGGATCCCCATCTCTCTGAAGTCAGCAGACTGTTTTGTAATTGCATGTCAGATATGCAACCAAGTAAAACATCAAGAGAACATTTATGAAGGTGAATGACACGCACTGTGTGCAGGATCCAGAGAAAGCAAACTACTTCCATATTTTAACAGATAAGCAGACATGAAAATGTGAAGTGAAAATAGTTTATTATATTTATATAATAGTGTTGCTATCGTATTAGTATTACAGCATCATTTCTACACAGATACAGATTTATGTGAATGAGTATGTATCCTCAGCTCAATTCTGCAATTTACAATGCATAACCATTTTTCTAGAGTAGTCCCCAGAGCTACTAAGTTTGTTCATGAATTTTCAACCTAGGGCATAGTGGCAGCTGGAGTGTTTCTCCAAAGAACGTTATCTAATATTTGTCTCAAGATGCTCCTCTAAAGAAACATTTTTATTCACTGTTTTGCCCTCTAAAATGGTAGGTTTCTAGCTACAAAATTTGTTTTGTTTACATAAAATGATGACATTATTTTTTATCTAGTTAGTTTTTAACACAAATTCTGAGCATTTCTGAATTCACTACAACTCAGTCTCGGTTGTCTTGTGGATGTAATGACTTGGCTAGCTGGCTGGCAGCAGCTAAGGCTACTAAGTTATTTAAGTTTGCCCAGAATTGCTACATGGCCCCAGCACAAAACCAGCTATTTTCCTGAACATGATGTATACCTGAGCCATAACCAATTTAATCTGCTCATGGAGAATTGCTGCTCTCACACGTGTTTTTGGTAAGAAGCCCTGACTCTTGCATGCAGAAGAGGGTGGTTCAGCTGCAGAGCTCATACTATATCCTTAAAAAGGGGTAGGGGGGGAAGTGGGACTTGTAAATAGGTATAGCTGAGAAGGATTTTCTAATTCCACACATATATAACAGAACTCAACTGCTTTTTAGAAACTATATTAATTTATATTTAAAAGTCTGTCTAGAATGAACCCAAGAAAAAGATATCAAGATCGTTCTAGAGATGTGAGAAGCTGATTGATGATTCAAATATTTCTCCTCTCTCCCCCAACTCCTACTTCTTCCGAGCAAACTATGGATTGCTCATTCCCAGAAGCACTGATCAAAAAGATTTGGCTTTCTGAAGTCAGGCTCTAACATCATACATTTTGATGTGATTTCTACAAATGCTCAGTCTTAGAGAAGCATTACTAATAGTCTGTTCAGGAGTTGTATTTGTCTCTTCAGTCAGTAAAAAGTTGTCAGCGGCAGAGGGTTACTAGAATAATATTGAATGCATTCCTTCACATGCTGCTTGCTGTACAACATATATCTGAAATCAGGAACACACTTTCTGCTCTCCTCTTTCAACTTGGATGGCATTATTCCTGATTTACACTTGTAAATAAAAAAAAAAAAAATAGACTTAGTAAAACAGCACTGCCAAATTCTTCACATGAATTGAATTAATTCAAAAGGGTTTAGGGCAATAAATAACACAGGTTGTGCATTCACAACAAATTGTTCTGGTTTAAGAATGGATTGCTCAGTACTTTCAAACAGATTAAGGAAAAATCAAACAGTATCAATGAGTTCCACCCCTCCCTCTTTAAATATAGCAATGGGGGGGGGGGGGGGGGGGGGGAGAAGGGGGGAGAAGGGAGAGACAAACCTATGTGTAAAACAAATACCAATAACACTTGGCAGTTGATGTTACTTCCATAATTTCAATTCACAGTTCTGACAATGAATCTGCAAGTCTGGATTCCTAGATATTTGCCTTTTTAATTTTTTTTATTCCTCCTTGCCCATGCTTAAGACATTTTATTCTGTTTTTCTGCTTCAGTAAATGGAAAGACTGCAAAATATGGAGGAGCAGCCAAATAAGAACATAATCAAATGTTCAGGGTTGTTTTACACTTTTTTTTTTTTTTAAATTTCAAATAGCTCCACAAAATATGGAAAACACCAGTCTTCTAATAGCACTGTTGATTATGCTTCTCTGTATGAAAAACAAGCCAGTGCATAAATGTCAGGTATGCAATATGAGAAAAATCATGCAACTGCTTGCACCTGTAAAATTCATGACGTTCTATACATCAGATAAGCTCAGTTGCTTCTACCCATGCTTTGGCACTAACTAGCTGTGCTCAGGTATACCTCACCTCAGAAAACAGCTCCAAGAGCAAACAGAACAAACCCTCCAGCAGGGGGACTGAGTGAAATCTATAGACTAATTCCTGATATTGGATAATTCCTGCTATCAATGCCCTCACCTGACTTTGAATTCACCCTCTCACTTTTTTCCTACCTACCAGAAACAACTCAAGTTTTGAATTGCTACCCCAGAGACAAGTGCTTAAAATTCAGTAAAACTGACCAATGTCCTTTAAAGAGAAGGTCAATATTTTATATCTGTACTTAGCAGCTCATAATAATTAAATGAGCCTTATTTCAAGATGCTGGCTTAATGAGAATGTGCAAATTAACTGTCAGTTAGTGAGACATTCTCTCAGTGTTTTTATGGCATTGATTCTCATTACTACTTGGTGTTTCTATTGTAAATTAAGACTGAAGGTATTGTTTTTAGTGGAAAAAAAAAGTTGATCTGCTTTACTTTTCTAAACTTCAGAATGATCTTTTAGGAAAATTACAACTAGATTGTCCTACACTTCATTCCTTAAAAAAATATTCTTTATTTTTGTGATGGTCCAACCAGATGCACCTTCACCAGGTGGGCTAGAGCCGTACATATCTGTTATGAGAAAGAGTACAAGGGAATGTGAAGCATCAACAGGTAATTTGGAAGGCTCAGGAGGGATGAAGCTTCAATGTACATTTTATGGAGGCTAAATGGCAGCAGTCTTCCTAAAGCACATTATTTCCAAGCCACCTCCCCAAGCCATTAAAAATAACTCTCCAAAATCCATAATTCACATTGGCTTCCCATACTTAATTTTCTCTCATAGGAAATCTGACACAAAAGTTTTAAAACTAATAAGGTATATTACATATCACAGCTCCCACTGGATTTAATCAGGCCCAAAATTTCATCCTTTAAAGTAATAGTATTTATGCAAAGGAACATAAAAGTGGAAGCTTGGTTTGTATCATTTATATCCGTAAGATAACTATAAATTATAGAATTAACTGTATTTCTTTTTGTATCTTTGAGAATTCTGCAGTTTGACTTTCACTTTTGGATCGCTTGAAGTACTAAACCGTAGTTTAGTACTTTAGTAAGATGAATTCGTAAATATATCCCACATGCAAATTTTTTTCCTTAATAGGATCATAGAATCAATAAGGTTGGAAAAGACCTCAGAGATCATCAAGTCCAACCTGTCACCCAACACCTCATGACTACTAAACCGTGGCTTTAAATGCCACATCCAATCCCCTCTTGAACACCTCCAAGGCCGTTGACTCCACCACCTCCCTGGGCAGCCCATTCCAGTCTCTAACAACTCTCTCAGTGAAGAACTTTCTCCTCACCTCAAGCCTAAACTTCCACTGGCACAGCTTGAGACTGTGTCCTCTTGTTCTGGTGCTGGTTGCCTGGGAAAAGAGACCAACCCCCACCTGGCTACAACCACCCTTCAGGTAGTTGTAGAGAGCAGTATGGTCTCCCCTGAGCCTCCTCTGCTCCAGGCTAAACAACCCCAGCTCCCTCAGCCTCTCCTTGTAAGGCATGGGCTTGAGGCCTCTCTCCAGCCCTGCTGCCCTTCTCTGGACATGTTCAAGAGTCTCAATGTCCTTCTTAAATTGAGGGCCCCGGAACTGGACACAGTACTGAAGATGTGGCTAACTAGTGCTGAGCAGAAGGGGAGAATGACTTCCCTGCTCCTTCAGGCCAGGATACCATTGGCCTTCTTGGCCACCTGGGCACACTACTGGCTCATGTTCAGCCAGCTGTCAATCAGTACCCCCAGGTCCCTTTCTATCTGGCTGCTCTCCAGCCACTCTGACCCCAGCCTGTAGCACTGCATGGGGTTGTTGTGGCCTAAGTGCAGCACCTGGCACTTAGACTTGTTGAATGCCATCATATTGGATGCCACATGGTACCCTTCAGTTCATTCTGTATGTTTTATCCACATTTCTAAGAGGAAGCATTAAGTAAAAACCTCTTTATTGCTACTGAATGCAATAGTAATAAAAGGAAACAAAACAAAACAAAAAAAAAACAAAAAAAAACAAAAAAAACCAAACTATGGCCTATATAGCACTAACATCTTTAACAGCCTGGCAATAAATACCACATCAAATTGTGATTCAGACCAAAAGAAAATGGAGTTTTCTGAGGCTGATGGTCAGTAAGTGTCTATAATATAATTACTGCACCAAGCCAAAAGTGTTTTCTTCATCCTCTGCTATTCACAGCAATTCATCTGTTTTAAAAAAAATGTAATTAAAACCTTTGTGTTTGTGCAATACAAGTAAGCAGATTTTTCTATTTAAATGCCTCAGACTCAAAGCCCCTCGATCACCACAGCATCTCAGAATAATCTTCTTCACTCTCTCATTGTCTTCTCTTTGGTGTAAAGCACCACATCATGCCTTTTAATAAAAATAAATAGATTCTAAATCTTTCGTGGCATTTCTAATGTAATGAAAGGACAAGGAAATAAATTGTCATGTTTCTTGTCATTTTCTAGCAGAGCCTTTGAAATAAACTTGTTCAGTGTAGACAGAGTAATGATGAAAAGCATATAATGAAAACCTCATCACTTTGACAGGTTTTCAAATACTTGTGTGGAAGCAAGAGAAACAACTTCTACTGTAACAGTGCTGGCAAGATCAAAAGACACATTAAGAGCAACCAGAGCAGCAGTACAAAAAGCAGAGACAGTAGGTTAAGCAATAATGGAGGAGGCTGTTGCCCTGATCTGTGCCACGCACGCAGAGACAGATTGCCAACCGTGTAATCAAACCTGCAGCATGTACAGAATCAAAATCCCAATGACTGCAGAAATAAGTTGCAGCTAATATTTGGGTAGGCCAGAGTGATTACTGCAGATGGCACTTTGATTTCAAACAGAAATCATAGAGCAGAAGCCTTTTTCCCCTCCTTCCTCTGCTGTAAACAAATAGCACAAGTGAAAGGTAGGTTCATTGATGGATAAATGATTCTTCTGGAACCCAAATGAAACTAGGTATGCTACGGGCATAAATCAGTGCTGCAAAACTTCTTGAAGCACAGAATGATTTTGGTTGGAAAAGACCTTCGAGATCATCCAGTTCAGCTGTTCTCTAACAAGTCTGGTGATAAACCATCTCCCTCATCACCACACCTCTGCATTTTCTAAATGCCTCCAGGGATGGGGATTCAACTGTCTCCCTGGGAAGAATGTTCCAGTTCTTGAGAAGGTTTTCAGTCAAGAAGCTGTTTCTAATATTCAACGTACAGCTGCCCTGGTGCAACTTGAAGACATTTCCTCTTGTCCTATCCCTTGCTACTAGGGAGAAGACACCAAGACCCACCTCCTTCTACCCCTGCCCCCTCACTTTCCAAAGCAGCAGCGTGGTTTAAGAGCCCATGTCAAAAGGAACAAAGGTAGAATGCAAATCCACAACTAGAAAATTATAAGAATAATTCTCTGGAATGCTTTAATGGAAATAGAAGCTGGCTGCACTATTGATCAGATGTTTTCTACTTGCCTTTCTGTAGATTTCATATCAAATACTCAGAGGATGAGAGGCAAAAGTTACTAGTTGCAGCAAAGGAAATTTTGCCTAAACACAGTAAAACACTCCACAGTGAGATTCACTAGGCACTGGAAATAGTTCTCCTAGGAACATTTCATTTAATATTTTTATCTGTGTTCAAATTTGCCTGTCAAAATTTGTCTGAACTTGGGAGTATTTAAAAATTCAGACAAAGCCCTGAGCAACCTCCTGTAACTTTGAAGTTGTCCATGCTTATGAGTAAGAGGTTGGAGTAGATGCTCAGAGGTCCCCTCCAACCTGAATTGTGTGATTCTGTGACTACTTTTTATTTCAGCTTTTCCACTGAATATATTTCCATGACTTTTTTCCTATTTGATAGTTATAAGCAACACACCTTTTATTTTCTACAACTCTACTCAGAAGCTTACTCATCTGCAACTACAGCATGTGATTGTTCCTCTATTTGTCTTTCACTATTTGGCCAAAACATTGAGAACGTTCCTGTACCTTTCTAATCACTCAATTTTAGTTCTCTTTTCTTTTAGTCCATCGGTCTGCTACTATGCACATTATTTTCCAGTGCTGCATATATTTCTAAGCTGTTTATTTTCTATAAATTATTTTGGCGTTGTCACAGAGTGAAGTGAATTTTGGAGCATTTTGATAACACTTTCCATAACATCCCATGTCAATGTGTAATTGTTCTCCTGGGCCTGTGGTTTCACAGAATGCACTAATATAGAGCATGCTAAGTTTCCATAGAGAAACCTTTCATTTCCATTCACCCACATTTTCAACTTACTAATAAAAACAACAAATACATTTGAAGAGGACTTCACTCTTGCATGCTTGGGAAAATGCATCCTAACCAATACCTTTCAACCACTAACAACAAGAATCTTTGGAGGGGATTTCATTCTTGGCTTGAGGCTCTCATATCTAACACAGCAGTAAAGTAGCTGTATTTTATCTCTGGGATGCAGCATTACAGACAACATGAACACCAAACTGTCTCCCAGAAAAATCTTTCCACACAGAAAGGTTTTTCTATGTATCTGTCTTGTATTAAGGGACGCAATGTCCCTCCAAGCTCTCTCTCTAGAGACACTGTTCTTGAAAGAACTCTCCTTAAAAAGGAAGACACTGGATTGATGGCAAGGAGTCTTACAGGGTCTTTGGAATGGAGTAATCACCTGAATTCACTTTTGTGATCTGATAAACATTTCCTGAAGACAGTGCAATAAAAACAGTGCATTTTGCACAGCTTAAACACTTTTCACTCATGTGACCATTTCTGCTATTACTGAATATGTTCTCTATGTCTTTATAGACATTAAATTCAGGGAAAATAGTCAGCTCAGGTGTAATACAGTTTTCTGTTTTCCTATATCATGTTTTTCTCCACCAGGCATTTATATTGATTTATTTCAAACTTTTACTCATGAACATGTTAAGTGCTGCCTCTTAACAGTTTTAGAACACAGAAAAATATTAATTTACAGTTTTTCTATTATACTGAAACACAGCATTTTTTTCACTCTGCCATTGATGAAAAGCAATTAATTCTGTTGGAAGTTGGAGTGTCAATTGCTGAAAAAAGCCAGAAATTCAGTTTAATATTAGTAGAGCTTCCCTGAAAAATTTAGGAATGGAAACCTGTGTACATTGTATTACCTACTTCAACTCTTTCTTCCTAGTCATTAAAAAATAACATACATTATTTCTGCTGTTTAGCTAAAGAGTAAGGAATCACTTTTTTTTTTTTCTCTCTCCCCCCAAAGCTAGATCTCATTATGCTTAGAAATGCTGGACTCATTGCAGATTCTCAGCATTTCCTGTGAAGTGCTGAATAATCTAAGGTCAAACTCAGTTTGACTAAGGAAGAAAATATGTTTTTTGCTTAACTACTTGGCTTAACTCCCTCATTATGTAACTGAAGACAGAAGGGTTTAATATTCCATAGTTAGAACTGTGAGAAGAAAAAAGTGAAAACCTTGTCACTTGCCCTGGTAATAAAGCAATATGAGAAGAAAAAAAAAAGAAAAAGAGACATTATAAAAAACAGTATGGTGAGAGCTCAAACAGAACTTTGTACATTGGAAAAACAAGCTTTTAGTTTTTATGCTTGGAAGGAATCATCATCCTCACAGCTGAGGGCACTGCAATGGCTTTATCTTAGCAGCAGGATCTTACACCTGATTTGAATCCATTCAAATTTTCATGTGGCTTTTTGATCTACATTATTTTGAAAGCCACATAAGCATCCATGGCTGCCCACCCCTTGCTCACCCATCTAGCATTATTACTTTTCAAACAGCTGACCCCTGAAGTAATGTTGTTTGCTGGAGTTTAAATTCATAATGAACATAGGGTGCAGATGGGAACTTTAACAGAGGTTATTCTTACAGCAGTAAGAATGCCCTGGCCACCACTGATAGATGAAATAGGTGGTTTTACTTTTCAATTAATATTTCATTAGCAATATTTGTGCTTTGGTTACCAATCTGCACATGAATGGATGGCATTTATAATTTAGAAGCAGTGCTGCAAGCCTGCAAACAGTTGTGTAGCAATAATCCTATCTGTGGAAAGGGCACAATGATGACATCCAGTCCTGACCAAGACGTGACAAGCATGTCAAGCTTTGAAAGCCCTACCCCTCAATTCTGTCACTCCATGTCTTTATCAGAAGTCCCTCTCCAGCTCTCCTGTAGCCCCCTTTAAATCCTGGAAGGCTGCTATAAGACATCCCTGGAGCCTTCCCTTCTCCAGTCTGAACAACCCCAGCTTTTTCAGCCTGTCTTCAGAAGAGAGCTTCTCCAGCCTTCTGATCATTTTCATAGCCCTCTTCTGGACCCACTCTAACAATTCCACATGCTTCTTGTGTGGGAGACTCCAGGGATGGACAAATTTATCCAGGTGGAGTCTCACAAGGGGAACTAGAAGGGGCGAATCCCCTCTTCTTCTGATGTGGGTGAGGATTTGATCAACTTTCTGAGCTTCTTGTCAACCAGCACAACCAAATCATTTTCCTTGGGACCAATCTTTACCCACTCTTGGCCCTGCCTGTATTTTGTTCTTGGGATTGCCCTGACCTAGATGCAAAACACAAGTTTTGATAATTTCCATTACTTAGAGTACTAGGACTCAAAATAATAAGCTTTTTACCTTGCTTGTCAAGAAACACTTTTTTTTTTTTTTGCTGATACTGCAAGCAAATTGGTTAGGATAATTCCACCAACTGCTCACGTTTCTTTAGTGAAGCCCTCAGGCCACGTTTGCCAAGCTTCATCACTAGCATTGCTGACCACTAAGAGTAGCCTTGCTTCATTTTGAACTGCTTTCACTTGTATGTACTAAACACATCCAGAAAATGGATTAAGAAATAATATCTGTGATTCATCTCTTGTGTTTATTTGCATAATGGCATGAAAATGGAAGGCAGTCTGGCAAGAGGCTATTTTCTTTCCATTTAAATGAGAGTACTTTAACACAACAGTTAAAATGAGTTGTTTCCATTTTTCCAGTTGATTATTTTGAAGACAGAGTTCAATGCATATGTAAAAGAAACCCAGTAAGTTTGTTTCTTTATGTCAAATATGGATTAACACTACAAGTATGACAGATACACCACTGTTCTCCAAGAGGTTTTCTTTCTCATCTGGGAATTTTTACCAAAACAGAGTTCTAGTTCTGCAGCCTCTATCACTTGCCACCAAAAAAAAAAAAAAAAAGAAGAAGAAAGTTGTACTGATTAACTCAGAGCTAGGAAACACAGTCTTTATGCAGTGTTTATGCCAAATTGGTTTGCTAGAAGACCAAGCACCTTATTCTTTCCTTTGGGAAAGCAAGGCTTTGTTTCATACAGTAGTGCCCAAGACATCCTCCAAGGACCTGAATGTTTAGACCCAGGAATGCTCATACTGCATTCTGTGCTGTATTGGAAAGAAAGCCTAATCTAACTAGGCTGCCAAAGCTTCACTGGTTTGGAGTTTCAGATAAGATAAGTGTTTCAGCCAGAATTTTAATGAAGTCCACAGTAAGGTCTGTACTACAGAAGTTGCTTCTAGAGATGAATTAGCTCATTTTCATGTCCTTCATCTGTCACCATGCCACACTACAGCTGATAATTCCAGTGTAGCTCTGATTCTGTGCCACAGAGGGTCTCTGCTAGCACCCTCTCCCTTCCCTCTATGCTTTTGTGATCTCTAGGGCAAGTGAACTGGAATAAATCTGGAGATGGAAGTCAACTACCAAACATATCTGAAAACTTTCCAAATGAAGGGTAATGAATCTAGACTATATATACACATACATATAAAAAAAACATGTCTATTTCACAAGGATGTGGTATCTCTACAGAGTTTAACAATGTAATTCTAGCATCAACAAGACACATTTTGGTTTTAAGCAATTACTACTGATAGAAGTCTGCCAAAGGTTATACAACTCTCTGCCATATTCCCAAGCTTTTAATCTTGTCAAGTTTTGCTTATCTTGAGCCTCCCTGCTTCCATCTTTTCCCACCACCAAATACATTAAGAAGAGTCTCAACTTCATGTGAATCCTGAGGTTCTCCAACATCTCTGTGAACAACCATTTGTTTAATTTGCCTTCCTCCCCCACCTCTACTATTGATTATCAAATTTCTTTGGAGATGGGTAATGAAAACACAGAGACAGGAGCACTTGATGATGATACAAACACTTCATTCAATAGAGGGGAGAGGAACATCTGAGAGAAAAAGAGACCAAGATCTCTATATGGAACAGAGAAAAGCTTCTTGTCCTGTCCAGATACTTAATATCACAGAATCCTTAGGAAAAAGGAGGTTTAGAGTGTCAGGAGAAGATAGCAACATGATTTCATCTTTTGTAATATTACACTGAAGTGACAATAAATCCACTCAAATACAAGCTCCCCATCCCTTCTGCCTACACAATGCCACATGAGCTGAAAGATTCTTTCAGTTGTTCACTTATTAAAATAAGCCCCAATAAGTTAGCACATCTATTTTGTTGGTATCCCACATATAAATATACTAAACCCCAGAAATTAAGTCTCGTAATGCATAAAATTTACCTAACATCCTCGTTGCTTGTGCTAAATGAGGGTAGCAAACTAAATAATCTTGCCATAATAGCATAGTATAACAGTTAAACCAAATTCCTACAGAAATCATGCTATTACTTCCTATGCCAGCCCCCTAGTTTTTGTTTAATAATTGTATTCTCTTAATTTCTTCTTATGACACGAGTCCTCTCTTGTCTATGCTATAACTTGTGGTCAACCATCTTGTGACCCCAGAAAGAAAGACTGCATGACATAATTCTGTTGGACAATGTATTTAAGGGTCACTACAGACCATTTGCTTACAGTCTTTCTAGAGGAAATCCCACAACTGTCCTGCTCTTTTTAAATGAAATCCATCTGATAGCACCAGCAACAAGTTTCCCAAAATCTATTTGGCAGCGCCAAAACACCAAAAGAAACCACTGCCACAAAACAACCACCCACAACACAAAACCAACAAACCAAAAAACCCCAAACAAGCAAACAAAAAGACAACAAAACAAAAAGTGGTTTTCAGATTGAAAACTTAACTTTTACCTCTTCAGGGTAACCAGTTATGTTTAGGATAATACCCAGTGCTACAGGAGACACGGGTTAAAGTCTGTATTACTTGGGGGGTTGGGAAGAACTTTCCATTCCCATGCTATTGATTCTTAAACCCCTATTTTACTCAACCCAGCCCCACACCCTAATCACCAGGCTGTAGGGTCTTCATTGCCCATTAAACATGACAGAGCTGTGAAATTCTTTTGTTGTGCCAAAACTAAGCGCCAGCTAACATTTTCAGTAAGCTCTGCATTGCTTTTTCTGCAGAAACTGCAATTAAACTTTGAAAAGCAAAAGCTATCTTTGTTTTTCCAACCACAGAGAAAATACTGTTTAGGTTTTGACTGAGGGCTGTTGCAAATTTCTAGCTTACTTGAAATTTGGTCAACAATGCACAGTACAATGACTCATTATAGTCTGCAGAAAGAACACAAACAGCCTACTGGAGGTCTGGCTAAATTAAAAATTCTATAAGCAGTAAATGTTTCTGTTGCAAAGTAGTGAAGAAACATATAAATTCAGTTCTTAAAATTACTGAACTGTAATCTTCTATATTCCTGCTCTATTTTGGTTTCATTTTTATTGCTGCAGTTTTGAAACATTCTTTCTTTGAGCATGACTCAATAGCAGGGGAAGCTAAAAGAAATACCGAGTAGCATATTACACTGAAAAGCAGATACATTTTGATTCAAGAATACTCAAGAAACATTATCAACACCAACGACATCAAAATTCAGTACATCCATTTATCTTCCTGTATTTGTTTTTATTGCTGTCATCCTTTTGTTCAATACCTCTGTAAATAGAGGTCAGGTTTTGACAAGTACAGGAAGTGCTGACAAGTTCTGGGTATGAAAAATAACCCATACACAACCCACAGAAGGGCAGTGGGGGTCAAGAGATGCAGAGACAGTTTTGCTTATCATCCTGCAGAACAGATTACCCAGGGTGGTGATAGAGTCTCCATCTCTGGAAGTGTTAAACAAAAGTGTAGATATGGCACTTTGGGACACTGTTTAGTGGGCATTATAGTGTTGGGATGACAGTTGGAGTTGATCTTAGAGACCTTTCCAAACCAAAACAATTCTGATTACTTAATAATTTATTCTAATTGACTGAAGTGGTTAGTCAGATGGATCTGTTCCACCATGGTGTGGAACCAGATAGTGTAACTTTTCTTCCTATGTACTCTGTCATCTAACCATCTGAAGAAATCAGATTCTGAACTCCTTTATTACTTTAGATGCAGGGTCATCGCATCCCTCTTAGTCTGATAATTACTTCCAAAACATCTAGAAAAGTCCTGTGAAAGCCAAAGATATCACAAGGATTTATCATTGCACAGTCATACACCGCAGCTGACAGAATAGGACAGGAAGTACTGCATTTTGATTTGCTTGCACTTCTTTCCAGGACACACAACAGAAGCTAGTGCAGTTTGGATATCCAGTGTAACCCTGTTTGATTAGTTAGCATTCACCTAAACATCTACCTTGTCAGGAACTCGGCAAGATTTGGTCCAATTCAATGACCTTGGAGGTCTTTTCCAACCGAAATAATTCTATTATTCTATAAGATGTATTACAGAAATGACCAACCAGACCTAAACTTCCATTTCCTTTAAGCAACCTATGCAGAACTGCAGTCCCTGTTTTCATCTTTAGGAACTATTCTTTTTCTCCCCTCATTTTCTCTAATTTTGGAATTACACACAAACAACTTCAAACTTATTTTCTGGAAAAAAACCCACACATGCTCAACTAATTTGCTATACCTAAAGGCGTAAGAGTTCCCGCAAGGACAAGATGATATTTCTGCACACAAAGTCAAATGACACTAACAGTATCCCATTACATTCAACTGGTTCAGATGCTTTTCCTGCAAAATTCGACTGGTACCTCAAAAAAGGAGGTTGTGTGACTAATAGAATCTGAGTAAGAGCTAAATTCTGCCCCTGTACACTGCACTGGTTAGGCCATGCCTCGAGTTCTGTGTCCAGTTCTGTGCCCCTCAGTTTAGGAAGGATGTTGACTTGCTGGAACATGTCCAGAGAAGGGCAACAAAGCTGGTGAGGGGTTTGGAACATAAGCCTTATGAGGCAAGGCTGAGGGAGAAGCCTGGAGAAGAGGAGACTCAGGGGTGACCTTATTGCTGTCTACAACTTCCTGAAGGGGGGTTGTAGTCAGGCAGAGGTTGGTCTCTTCTCCCAGGCAACCAGCACCAGAACAAGAGGACACAGTCTCAGGCTGCACCAGGGGAGGTTTAGGCTGGATGTTAGGAAGAAGTTCTATACAGAGAGAGTGATTGCCCATTGGAATGGGCTGCCCGGGGAGGTGGTGGGGTCACCATCATTGGAGGTGTTCAGGAGGAGACTTGATGAGGTGCTTGGTGCCATGGTTTAGTTGTTTCGGTGGGTTGGATTGGTTGATGGATTGGACTTGATCTTGAAGGTCTCTTCCAACCTGGTTTATTCTATTCTAGTCTATTCTAAATATTAAAAAAAAAAAAAGTTCAATGAAAAGAAGTTAAAACCACTAAAGTCAAGAGTTATAGGTTTATCCTGCCTCCAAGTATAATTACAAATGAGATGCGATTTCATACTGAAAATAAATCAATGGGTTCACTTATTATGTGCAGGCAAAAAAGGACATTTTGCAGTTGACCAGAATTGCCTCAGTGTCAGCTGTGATGCATACGTGTCTCTTGTTAACTACTGAAATGCACAGATAATGAAAAGCAGGGAGGAAGAAGCCTCATGGTACCTTCTCAACACTAAGACAAGAAAGCAAAACTGGATCACACACCAGTTTCATTTAGTTGTGATTTTTGTTTAGTGTTTTACAAATATTTTAATGCACTGGTGTGAAATTTGATATTAACCAGTTTTAATACTACTCCAGTTTTACTATAGGACTATAATCTTCAAGTTACTCCAAAATAATAATGAATAAAATAGTCAGGAAAATGCGCCAGCCTACAGTATTATCATACCTTCAATATTAAGTAAGCATATGTCCATGAACATTTTGTTTCCTGTTCCCCTCCCCCCCCCCGAATTTTTGAGGGGTAAATGCCACACATGCACCACGCACCGCCCCTGACACTAAGGAAAAAGCAAAAAGCTACAGCAGCTCTCTTTGCAGGCTGCTCTTTGAGTTGTGACAAGCCCCTGGTATTTTAAGACTTGGAGTCAATACCAGAGGCTTTGAAGTAAATCTAGACTGGCTAGACAGACTGCAACAGACTGGCAGGCTCCGGAGGATTCTTGGGAAGTTACTGAGCATTCACTTACAGCCATTTTATCCCACCGCACCCATATGTGCAATCAGGTTACTGATTGCAATGAAGGAAAAAATTTCTTTTTAATGCTTAACAGATGTTTTGTGGCTTTATCATCATTAGCACCCCTGGGCTATCTTAAATTATGAAGATCCATCTTGCAGTCTTAGACTTAGACATATTTAATATACTTTATAACTACAACACTTTATTCAGAGAAAGGTTAGATCTTGAACTCTGGATTTCTGTGCTGAGTAATCATTAAAACCATAAATTGTGAGGATGTTGGTTCTCTCATTGATGAGTTTTAATTTGGTTCCATCTAGAAGTCCTCAGATTGCCTTCTTTAACACATATACCACAGTCCCATTTTTAGTGCAGCTATTTTCTACAACTGAATTAAACTTTCATAAGGATAGCAGTCTATTGGATTTTTGTTTCCTTTCTGTAAGAGCACATGCAGAAAGAAATAATTCATATTAGCTAGACAGTGGGACTCCATGGCAAATGTCCATCTTCTTACAGCCATGGTGTAGCCATAGCCCATTAGTAGAATACCATATTATAAAAATAATTCAAACAGCAAAACTTAAAAAAAACTAATGAAGACCTTTAGTCCCTGAAGATCAACCCAGATCAAAGGTCCAAAGCTATGAAAGTGAAGGATGAGTAGAAGGGTTTTGTGGGGTTTTTTTTCGTCTCCAGTGACAATAGCTATTCGTCAACACTGATTGTATCCAAGAAGGACACAAGCAGACCAAGATCACTTACTGGCTGCGGCACTGCTTGTGGACAGAAGCACACCTTAAAGTCAAAACATTTAACCAGGTAACCAAGAAATCCCACCTGTGACATCAATTGAATTTTAGGTTTATCTTCCAACAATAAAACAAAGCAAATCTTAGTGTTTGATCTTTATATTTAGTTTAATCTTAGAATTGTTCATTTGGGTTTTTTTCTGAAGCTTTCCTGCTATTAGCCTGTGCTAAGAGTTCCCCCTGTTTCTAAATCCAGTAGGAATATGTCAGCTTTCTACATTGCAGACTTAGCTTTGTGAGAGATCAAACAAACTGTTCTCCAGGCCAGGAAATTTAAAAAGCAAACAAACAAAGGGGAGTGGACACTTCAATGAATCCCTTGTTGTATATGGAAAATTTTAATTGCCATGTGAAACCTGGCAAAATGCACTTCCAGAACAAGCAAAGTTAGAGTTGTATCTGTCAGCATTTATTTGGCATACTCTGAAGGAAACAGGCACAAATTAGATCAGCAGTCTGTCAAAGTGTAAAAAGACAGAAGAATGCATACAATAATTCATGTCTGTAGTTGGGGGTAAATAAGGTATCCTCAGTTAAATCCCAAGTTTTGGACTTCCTAAGGGGCTAGATTTTTCTTTTTTGTCTAGTTCAGTAGTTCATATTGCTAAATAAAGAGTTAAAAGCAAGTAAACATTCTTGACTTACAAAACAGATACTAAACAGAGCCTAGATCAACAGAGGCAGACAGCAAATCTATCACACTATTAAGTTATAGCTATAGTAATTAGGTTGCTTTTTTAACCAACTGAACCCCAAATCCAGAAATCAATAGCAGAATAAGTTTTCATTTAATTTCAGAATTTCTTGGTGAGGATGAGCTCTTCTGTCACAAATACTGTATTGTTACTTGTTAGTCAGAGGATGAGATTTTCAGTACGTCTCTTAAGAAGCTGTATGCATCTTTACAGAATGTTTTAGATCTGTGAGAAATTCAGGAGATTGTGACCTGAGGAACTCTATCTTTATCACTTAATTCTTTCAAAAATATTTTGTTTAAAGCAGCTACAGCTCAGACTTACCCCCTCATTTCTAGGCTTAGAATCACAGTATCATTTGGGTTGGAAAAGACCTTTACGATTGTCAAGTCCAACCATTACCTAGCTCTGCCAAGGCTGGTGCTAAACCGTGTTCCTCAGCACCACATCTCTGCCTCTCTGAAACACCTCTGGGGATGGGGATTCAAACACCTTCCTGGAAAGCCTGTTCTAGCTTTTCAGTGCCCTTTCAGTCAAGAAGTTTCTTCTAGTATGCAACCTAATCCTTCCCTGGAGCAACCTGAGGCCATTTCCTTAACTGAAAATACTGCATATAACTACAGAGGCAAAGAATGAATTTTTTTAATTTCCTGGAGATACTTTGAATCCACTTATCTGATCGTATTTCAGCCATTTCTACAAAGTACTGAGGATGTTAGCTGCAACAGGACCATACTTCCTCTTGAAAATGTTTGAAACAATATCCAGCAATGCTTTGTAGAAGACAATTCTACTGTACATTAAGCCATTCAAATGGAAAATTCAAGAAGCTCTAGCACTAGATCATCTCATTATTTACATAGTCCCCTCTCCAAATATGGTCACTTCATCCAGTGACTAGTGGTGTGCCCCAAGGATCAGTGCTAGGCCCCATGCTCTTTAACATCTTTATTGATGATCTGGATGAGGGCATTGATTCCATCATCAGTAAATTTGCTGATGATACCAAGCTGGGGGCAGGAGTTGATCTGCTGGAGGGTAGAGAGGCTTTGCAGAGGGACCTCGACAGGCTGGACAGATGGGCAGAGTCCAACGGCATGAGATTTAACACATCCAAGTGCCGGGTTCTGCACATTGGCCACAACAACCCCATGCAGTGCTACAGGCTGGGGTCAGAATGGCTGGAGAGCAGCCAGGTAGAGAGGGACCTAGGGGTGCTGGTTGATGGTAGGCTGAACACAAGCCTGCAGTGTGCCCAGGCAGCCAAGAGGGCGAATGGCATCCTGGCCTGCATCAGGAACCTTGTGGCCAGCAGGAGGAGGGAGGTGTTTCTCCCCCTGTACACCGCACTGGTTAGGCCACACCTTGAGTACTGTGTCCAGTTCTGGGCCCCTCAGTTTAGGAAGGATGTTGACTTGCTGGAACGTGTCCAGAGAAGGGCAACAAAGTTGGTGAGGGGTTTGGAACACAAGCCCTATGAGGAGAGCCTGAGGAAGCTGGGGATGCTTAGCCTGGAAAAAAGGAGACTCAGAGGTGACCTTATTACTCTCTACAACTACCTCAAGGGAGGTTGTAGACAGGCAGAGGTTGGTCTCTTCCCCCAGGCAGCCAGCACCAGAACAAGAGGACACGGTCTCAGGCTGCACCAGGGGAGGTTTAGGCTGGGTGTTAGGAAGAAGTTCTATACAGAGAGAGTGATTTGCCATTGGAATGGGCTGCCCGGGGAGGTGGCGGAGTCGCCATCATTGGAGGTGTTCAGGAGGAGACTTGATGGGGTGCTTGGTGCCATGGTTTAGTTGTTTAGGTGGGTTGGATTGGTTGATAGGTTGGATACAATGATCTTGAAGGTCTCTTCCAACCTGGTCTGGCCTATTCTATTCAAGTCTGCTGATACTGCCTTGCTCAGTTCAACACGCTGCAGCCTGCTGTGAAAGATGAGTAAGACATATGTCATTCACAAGTTGTAATCCATCACATCTGATTTCTCCTTACTGCTTTTGATGGTTTGGATTTTTGTTGGTTTTGGTTTTTTGCTTGGTTTTGTTTCAAAATTCCTTCTAATTTAAACAGGATTAAGGCAACAAATCTACACCACCACCACCCCCCTTTCAATTTCTCCATATTTCCATTTTATGTATGTTTAATAGTTATGTAAGTATGTCATAATGTGATTTGAGTCAGAGACTGCTGAACTGCTATATGGCTCATCAAAGCAAGCAGATTTGCTGTCGTCCTAAAAAACATACATGAGACAATGTGTCTTTAAAAGTCTGAAATCTGGCTTTAGGTATCATGTGATGGCAGTAAGACATTCACAGATACAATTAAAAAAGCAAACAAACAAACCCACAAAAAACCCCCGCATACCCCTCCAAAAGGGTTGAATTGAAACTGTTTTGCTGGATAATTAAAAGATACTGAAGGAATAATATTTTATCAGCCTGGGGAATATCTGATGCTGTATTAATTTTCCCTTAGAGAGCTGATCACTATAAACCACTTCAATATCTATCTAGTTTACTTTTTGAAGTACTACAAGTCACAGACAACAAAGATATCAGTATTTGGGCCAGTTCTCTTTAACATATTTACCAATGATTTGGATGAAGGGATTGAGTGCACCCTCAGCAAGTTTGCAGGTGACACTAACTTGAGAAGGAGTGTTGAAGCCTAGAAAGGCTCTGAAGAGAGATCTGGACTGGTAAAAAAGTGAGCAGAGGCCATTGTGATAAGGTTTAACAAGGCACTTTGGTCACAACAACTCCAAGCAATGCTACAGGTTTGGGGCAGAGTAGCTGGGGAGCAGCAGGAGTTTAGGGTGAGGCCAATTTTGGTCTCCTCTTCCAAGTGATAAGACAAGAGAAAATAGGTTTAAGGTGTGCCAGGGGAGATTTAGGTTTGATATTAGGAAAAATTCTTTACTGAAAGAGTGGTCAGGCACTGGAACAGGCTACCAAGGGAGGTGGTGGAGTCACCAACCCTGAAGGTGTTCAAGAAGCATCTAGATGTAGTACTTCAAAATATAGTTTAGTGCTAATGGTAGCTGAGTTACAGTGGGACTTGATCTCAAAGGTCTTTTCCAACCTTAATGATTCTTATTCTGTACTTTCTTCTTTGAGAACATCACCTTAGTTTGGATGTTGTATCTGGTTGTGTGACAATTATCTTAATAAACCATTTTCTAACATTGTTCTGATGTAACCTGAGCGCAAGTGGTTGCAAAAACTCTTCCTGGTGGCTTAAGTTCCTATTCTTAAGCTGTATTATAATGATTCTGGTGGTTCACAAGATTCATTGGTGCCTGGTGGTGCTTCCCCAATTTCCACTACTTAGGTGATGTGAATTCTCTTTCATGACATACTACACACTTCTGGCAAGAAATGAAGTCTTGTAAATCCTCTACCACATCAAAAATCCTTAGCCATAACATACTGCTGATATTTTTTTAACATGCACTGAAATAAAATCCTTTTAAAGTGGTAATTGTTAGAGAAGATCCTTTGTAAACACATGATATGAGTAGAAGAGTCTCTCTTGGAGAACACAGCTAGCAGCATTAAGAAAACAATTTCTCTCATTCTAAAGACATAGTGCAATTCCACAATCAGACCCAGGCTTGCAGCTCCTACTGGAGTTGACAAACACCTGACTTTAGCCTGAGGGTAGTGATGCATTTTACATGTTGACAGCAGCCACAGGGAAACTAACAGAAATGAAAGCACTTCTGAAACTTGGCATACACAGTTCAACATTGACAACAGCAGGTTATCAGGAACAGGCCAGCATTAAACAGTGTTATCTTAGTCTTTCCTCAGAAACACATCATACCTTTTTCAGGTACTAGGTACCAACAAGCGAGAGAAAAGCAGCTGATCATTCATCTTCTCAGTGATTCATGATGGATTGGGGGGGGGGTGGGGGTGGGGGTGGAACAGCCTCTAGAAAGCTCATTTTTGTCCTTTTCCAACCTAGAATAGAATACACCAGGTTGGAAGAGACCTTCGAGATCATCACGTCCAACCTATCATCCAATGCCACCTAGTCAACTAAACCATGCAACCTAGGCCAGTTACTGTTTTTCATTTTATTGTTCCCCAAAATTGCACTGTTCCCCACCCTCCTCTCATTACTCTTTTTCTTGTGTAGCATTTTGCAGAATAAAAAAAAAATGAGACCTGGAAGTTTGCACTCAGTTCAGCATTTCTTTATTATGTGTTTATGTCTGCAGCACACTGGAGAGCATTTGAGTGCACCCTGGGATGACAGGAAGCACACATTACTCATAGAATCATGGAACTGCTTTGGTTGGAAAAGACCTTTAACATTGAGTCCAACTATCAGCCCAAGATCACCACAACCATTAAACCCTGTCCTGAAGTGCCATAGCTACACATTTTTAACACCTCCAGGGACAGCGACTTCCACCACCTCCCTGGAGAGCCAGGAAAGTAACAATGCTAAGGGCCCACCTGTTTCCAAGCTTATCATTGCCTCTTCTCCCTGCCCTACCACTGTACCTAAACAGTGTAACGCTACTGCCACATCTCAGAGATATGCAACAGCACAGTATTATTTCCTAACCAGCTCCACCTTGGTATGAACAATTTCAGTAGAAACAGCTTCCTAATCAGAATGATTTTTATGGATCATAAGAGGTTATCTATTGTCTTCTTGCCTTGACTCAGCAGACATCAGGAAAGCATGCCTCAATGCAGTCTATGAGTCAGAAGATAAAAATGCTCCAAAACAAAGATGTTCTTACATTTGAGAACTTCCTGTTCTATACCTCTGGCAACTTCACTTCTGCTTCAGACACTTGACTTTGCATACTTGAAGGTGATGATATTTCACTTCCCTTGACTCCACTGGCAGCTAGCAGGATCAAGCTTTCATGAAAGTTACTGCATGTCAGTGTCACACAGTTTAACACACTTACTCATCTGACAGTTAATAGATGGCTGATGTCACACTGCAGCTCAAAGAGAAGTAGTATGGGTTATGTAAACCTCTATTGGACATGCCTCACTTGACACAACATTTTTATTTATGACTACTTTATAAAGAGAACTGTTCCTATCTTGTTTAATTCGGTTGCAGCAAGCAAAGAAGTTGAGGCATAAGGCATAAGATCAGAAACACACGTGGGAATTTATCAATGCTGTCAGTAGTAATTTTAAATACTTTTAAAGAAAGTCTATTGTTTTGAGTTCACTTCCCCCACTCTTGTATAATAATTTTCAAAGGCAGCATTTTTAAAATGATGATTTCATGTGCATATGAGCAGCTCCTTGAGTATGTCAGCATTGCAACATTGGCACAAGCAAGCCTAAGTAAAAACACAAACCAAAAATGACCAACTACACCTCCATTCCCTCCCCCACCCCCTTGATTCCAGGCTAAGCAACGTTACTTTATGAAACATCTTGTGCAGCCCAAGAGGTTTGATCCATTACAACATACAAAAATATTTTCACAACAGCTTAGCACTAAGCAAGTGAAGAGTCCAGCAAACACAGCAGGAATCTGTATCAAGGTAAGTCTTTTACAGGATAAACCTAAACCATGCAGAAAAGGTATTTGCTTTCACCAGCCTGAGCAAACATTGTAACATCATCTCAGCACTTGCCAGTATGAACTGTGCTGGCATGACTAAAAAGGGGAAAGCTATTGGTTAGGTTAAGAGATGTTTTATTTGCAGCTTCATGAGTGGAGACTCACTTGAACAATTACAAACCCAGCAGCCTGTCTTCTTTCTGGCAAGGGTTGTCAGGTTTGGTTTTCTTTACAATTTTTTCCACATTGAGTACAATGTGATTCATAGATTCCATCTGGTTGGAAGGGATCCTGAAAGGGCATTTTGTCCAACCACCCTGCAGTGAGCAGGGAGACCTCCGACTACATCAGGCTGCCAAGGGACACATCAATGTCTAGGGATGGGGCTCCAACCACATCCCTGGCTATCCTGTTCCACGATTTTAGCACTCTCATTGAAAAGAGTTTCCTCTTCATGTCCAAACTAAATCTACTTTGCTCAGTTTCAAACCATTGCCCTTCATCCTACTGCTATAAACACTTCTAAACAGTCCTTCCCCGGCCTTCCTGTAGGTCCCTTTCAGATGTTGAAATGTAGCTATAAGGTCTCCCTGGAGCCTTCTCATCTCCAGGCTGAACTCCAGGCCCAATTCTTTCAGCCTGTCCTCACAGGAGAGGTGCTCAAGCCCTCTGATCATCTTTGCGGCTCTCCTCTGGACCCACTCCAGCAGGTCTATGTGTTGGGGTCCCCAAGAGCTAGACACAGTACTCCAGGTGAGGTCTCATCACAGCAAAGTGCCAGAATCAACCTGACAGCCACACTTCTTTTGATGCAGCTCAAGATTTTATTTGCCTTCTGGGTTGCAAGTGCACGTTGTTGACTCATGTCCAGCTTCTTGGCCAACAAGAAATGGTTGAAAAGCACCAACAAACATGTGCTTACTACAAATTACTTCTAGAATCAACCTTACTCCCCCTCTCCAGATGTATTCAGCACTTGCAAAATTGATTTGCTGTCTGCACTAAGGACTGATGTGCTTTGTTTATCCACAAGAAACAGAGCAGCATAGACTTCCCCTCCTACAATTTTGACTGTAATATACTGAAAAAAAAACCTCACAAGATGAAGCTGTATTTTTTCTGTGTACGAAATATTCCATGTATGAAATATTTTCTAAAAGTGCCAAGATGTTCAATGTAAATCCTATACAGATGGAAAGCACTATACAGATTTTTCTAGGTAAGTCTAATCTCACAAAAGCACTCAAGAACAAATGAAATTCAACAGAGAACTAGGACTTCACTAAAGTTTTTGATCTTCCCATAATTTATTGCTTAAATTACATGCAAATCTGAAAGAAAAAAAAAAAATTAAAAAAAGCAACACAGACAACACCACCACCACACCACCACCACAAAAAAGAAACTCAAAACCAACACACGACTGAAGCCACCATCCACCTTTAGTAAAAACAATGAGACATAAGATGAATCTCCACCAAGGAAGATTTAGGTTGAATTTTAGAAGCAACTTTGAGAACCCTTCCAGTCAGACACTGAAACAGGTAGAATCTTAGAAGTCTTTTCCAACCAAAACAATTCTAAGATCATGGAGTCCAACCATTAACATAAGAGCACCATGGCCATTAAACCACATGCCCAGGTGCCAAGTCCATATATTTCTTGAACACTTCCAGGGACTCCACCACCTCCCCAGGCAGGTGTTTCAATGCCTAATGACTCCTTCAGTACAGACATTTTTTGCAATATCCAATCTAAACCTCCTCTAGAGCAACTTGAGGCCATTTCCTCCCATTCTATCACTTGATACTAGGGAGAAGAGGCCAACCCCCACCTCACCCCAACCTCCTCTCAGTGAGTCGTACAGAGCAATGTTGTCTCCCCTCAGCCTCTTATTCTGCAGACTAAACAATCACAGTTCCCTCAGCCGTTCCTCACGAGAGCTGTTCTTCAGATCATTCATGACCTGTGTTGCCCTTCTCTGGACCTGCTCCAGCAGCTTAATGCCTTTCTTGTAGTGAAGAGCCCAAAACTGAAATCAGTACCCAAGGTGCAGCCTCACCAGTGTTGAGTAGAGGGGCACAATCATGTTTCTACTCCTGCTGGCCACACTACTGCTGTCCAAGCCATGATGCTGTTGGCCTTCTTGGCTACTTGAGCACATTCATGGCTCATATTCAGGTGGCTATTGACCAACAATTCCATGTCTTTTTCTGCCAGGCAACATTCCAGCCACTCTGCCCCAAGCCTGTAGCAAGATTAAAGGAAATGGTTTCATGGTGCACCAGGGAAAGTTCAGGCTGGATGCTAGGAAGTATTTTTCACTGAAAGGGTTATCAAACATTGGAATAGTCTGCTCAGGGCAGTGGTGGAGTCACTGTCCCTGGAGGTGTTTAAGCACTGTTTGGACCTGGTATATACCTGGCAGTGCTCAGTTGAAAGGAACTATATTATAATGGAAGTCAGAGCAGCTGAGCACATGTTTAATACACCACAAAACAAAAAACAAATCCCAGATCACAATCCTCTCCTGCATTCAGTACAGCAATATGTTCAATTAAACGTGTAAGAGCATTAGCATTTCATCACAAATGTTGTCAGAGCCTTTCAGGGGAAACAGCCAAGAAGAGTTTCTGTGCAGCAACCATACCGGTACAAATGGTGAAATAATTATTGGAAGCTGCTGATCTTGAAATTGCGAGCCAGGGAACAGGAAGAGCAGAATGATTGATTTTCTTTATTAATAGTGACAGAGATATTGTTTTAATGCATCTTATCTTTATCCTAACCTTGGGAAGCAGCACAGTAGTCACAAGGAGCATTCAGTGTAACTGTATCATAAAAGGTGTATTATATTAGTGACATGTAAGGTCAAGTACTAAAGATGCATAGTATAATAATAGAGCCAATATTTCAGAAGACAAGTTAATGTATGCCCTTTATTTTGGTCTACACTATTTCATAAAACCAATTTCATTTTCATGCACATGATGAATTGCATGCTCTGAAAGCAGTCTGACAACATTTAAGAGTATCTCTTCTTATTTTCTGGGAATTAGGGAAAAATTTGATTACTACTTTAGTTAAAACTATAACTCCTGACTGCAAGCACATCATTCATAAGCTATATGAAATTATTATTTAAAACATGGCCAGATTAAATTAAAAAAAAAAAAACAAAAACCAACCCACAAACATGTCTGTTTTCCTCAAGGAATGGGGTTTTATTACAAATTATTTCCTCCAAAATTAATAATAAATGACTGTTTATTACTGATTTACTCTGTGGAATAGCTTTCTTGGCACAACAGAGTACCTTGCTCTTTAATACTTCTCGTCATTGTGCATAGTGCTATGAAAAGAACAAAAGACAATTGACGCAACTTGCTGGACCAGATGTGTTGAAGACATTTCTTAGGTATGTTCTGTACCGTGTCAGAGTAAGACTAGGTCAAGGCGAATGTTTTTGCTCTAGGTATCAGAAAAATCTGATTATTTTTTAATACATTTCTAATATAGAAATGAATTCTACATAGCATCAGCAAGAAGGTAAAGAAGTAGGATGCAGAAGTTCTTCAGAGGCTTCCCTGAGAAATGATTTTTCTTTCGCCATATTTGCTTCACAAGCCAGAAGAGTGATAGAATTCCAAGGTCTCACATTATGGGTTTCTCTGTCCAATAACTATGAGCAGCTCTAACATCTGAATTGACAGGGTCCAGCAGCTTACTCCAAAGGGTGAAAGGAGAAGACAGAATAACACAGGTTTCAGTATTGAGAATGATTTGGTTCATCTTTATGTGTAAAGTGATGTGAAGGAGCTCCAGTGCCACAAGATGGCAAAACATGCCTAGCGGACAGGAACAGGTGCAAGTTCTGAAGAGGACTTTTATCCCTCCCTCCCCCTGCCCTGAGCTGAAACCAAACCAGAAGATGCACACAAAGAACAAACATCCTCCCCCAGAGCCCTAGCAATGTATCAGAGGCCTTAGAGCAGCCTTCCAGTATTTTAAGGGGCATCCAGGAAAGATGGAGAGGGACTTTTTACAAAGGCGTGGAGTGACAGGATGAGGGGTGATGGCTTCAAGCTGGAATAAGTTCAATTTAGATAAGACACTATGAGAAAATTCTTCCCCACGAGGGTGGTGAGTCACCAGAACAGGTTGACCAGAGAAGTTGCAGAGTCTCTAAGGCTGTAAGTGTTCCAAGCCAGGTCAGATGTGGCCTTGAGCAAGCTGGTCACATAGGAGCTGTTCCTGCCCATGGCAGGAACTAGATTATCTTTAAGGTCCCTTTCAACCCAAACCATTCTGTGATTCTGTCAACACAAGTAGGGAAAAATGATTTAAGATTGGTTATTAGGGAAATCTCTGTATGAATATGAACACCTACTGTGGTTTAGAAGTTAGAGGGATGTTAGAGAAGAACAAAATAAAGTAGAATACCGCAGTGTGTACATTTTCACTCTGATCACAGAACCTTTTACTTGATTTTTTACCTAGCTTCAGCACTTAGATTTCTTTTCCTTTTATCTGCAGTCACACACAAAAATTTGTTGCTCGATGTATGAAGCTGTCAGCATGTTGCTCAAATATTTGTACTCTTTTTAACGGAAGTAAAAACTTTTGTAGTACAGCTTGTAAAAAAAGTTAAGTAAACTCCCCAGGGTAGAACAGTTTTACCATTGCTATTTGAATATAAAGCCATAGTTAAGGATAACATTATGCAATTCTAATTTCTTCATTGTACTACAGTCTTTCACACAGTACTTTTTTTTCCTCTATAGTGGCAATGGGTGTATTGTAAACTGCTGACTGCAGAAGTAGCTCTCAGAGCCCGTATTTCCTGCATCCAATCTGAACTGCAACAGCTAAATATAAAAAGAATCCTTAAAATTATATTAAGTCAAGGTGCTATCATATGGCAGGAAGTAAGCAACAAGTCTTCCACCACTTGCAGCTATTTCATACCTTGCGTTACGTTTCTGTATCCCAGTGGTTACTGCTTGAACGCAACTATCTTTTACATGATGTTTCAAGACTCATTGAAGACCTTTCCTGCTCCAAATCGTTGCCAGAAAATGAAGCTGCATCTTCCCTCAGATGGATAAAATATGAAATGCATGCTACACTGCTGCACACTATTTTCATTCACTCATTAAAAGGAAATGAAGACCAATGTTAGTTATAGCATCTTAACCACTTGTCCACACTCCCACAGCCAAATTAGCTCATAAGAAAAGTAATTTTGACTCAAAACACAATCTTTTGTTGAATAGATTGGAGAATACAAATGCAATCACATTCTGATGTTCTTTAGTCGCTCTGCAAACAGTTTGCAGCTTAAAATCCCATTGCAAGACACAGTAATTGAGTTTAGGAAAGAAGAGAGGTGGATTGAGGCATGGCTCCGGTAGACTTAGATTCTCAATCCTAACATTGCTGTCTCCTGGTGTTTTAAACATATTTAAGACATATACAATATTTGAAAACCCACTGAAATTACAGGCAGTATAAAGATCACTAGGAAAATTGAAATCATGAAGCACCTGAAGCATTAGAAAAAAAAACTATAAAAGTGGTGTAATAGGAAGCAGGGGTTGATCACAACAGGTGCCTTTAAACAAGATGAGATTGTTGAGCAAAGCAGGTGGTTTATTTTGGTTGTTCCACTCCCACCCCCCCCCAAACATAAACATATGATAGAAGAGAACAAAAGTACAGGAGGATATATGGATACAGACAATTAGAAGACCCTATCTCACCACTTGCCTGCAGGATGCTACAGTCACAGAACCATGAAGGCTGAGAAGTATCTCCAAGATCTTGAAATCCAACTGTTAACTCAGCTCTGCCTCATCCAACACTAAGCCATGCCTCTGAGCACCAAATCTACATGTTTCTGATCACTTCCAATGATTATGCTTCCACCACTTCCCTGGGTATCCTGTTCCAATGCTTAACCAATCTTGCAGTGAAGAATTTTTATCGTAATACCCAACCTAAACCTCCCCTGGTACAACTTAGGACTATTTCATTTCATTCTGTTGCTTGTTCCCCCTTTCATGCCCAAGTGAGCGTTGTGATACTCGAGTCATGTATATACACTCTTTCAGAAAATGAGAAAGATCAGAAAGTCCTCAGAGTAATTTTGGCTGGCAAAGACCTTTACGTTGGAGTCCACCCATGATCTGTACATACACTTCAACAGAACAAATTATGTTTAAGGTGTTACTTAGTCTATAGACCTGGGCAACTGGAAAGTAGGCTGTTCTGGTCAGGATGGTACAGGGAGGAGGAGGAATAGAGAGTTACATTGCTGTCTTGATAGGTAGGCAAACAATCTATAGACACAACAAAATCTTTATTATGATCTACTACTGAAGAAGACCCTCTTATATTAAAAGAAGTCAATGGGCAGGATGCTCTGCCTTCGCAGAGACAGCTCTTTAATACACTACAATAGAGCCTGGTATTACGGATCTCATGCCTCAGGAACACTTCCATTAATAGTGTGAAATGTCAAATAGCTATGTGCCGGGTGTGAACCATTAGGTCTCTGTGATTTGGTGCACTTTGATACATCCATTTGATGCAGGGTGCAAATGTAATCAACTTTGATTATGATGCGCTGCTGTGGGCACTTTGGAAGAGGCTGATTTATTTTTAGATGACTGCATCTCTTGAACCATTAGCGTTCTCTTCCTGAAAAATCACTTTGTGAAACTAGTGCTGGAGGGCCACTGATACATAACTATCATGTGCTGGTTTTACATAGGAGGCCTCAACCAGGCAGTATTGATGTGCTTTGATTTTTCTGAACAGCTTTTATAGTTTTATAGGTGGATAATTTATTAATTTACCATCATGCATCTGGCCATTTAACGTATATCTTACCAAAAAAAAAAAAAAAGAATGTCATAGACCAAACGAATTTCTGAATAGATCCACAGATTACATTTTAGAAGCAATTTGCTTGGCTTCATTTTGACAGGAACTTGTAGGATTTTTATTTTTTTTTTTTAAATTACAACTTTATACCTTAGTGGTAGATTGCCCAGTAACTAGCTCATTAAAACTCTTGCTAAAGGACTCCACACCAAGCAGTGAGCAGAATGTTCGCTACCACAGTTGCCTCATGCAGAAGACTATGAGCTGGATGGATCACAGGAGAATCTGGCAATCACACAGAATCACCAAGGTCGGAAGAGACCTCAAAGATCACCAAGTCCAACCTGTCACCACAGACCTCATGACTAAACCATGGCACCAAGTACTACATCCAATCCCCTCCTGAACACCTCCAGGGATGGTGACTCCACCACCTCCCTGGGCAGCACATTCCAATGGCTAACATCTCTCTCACAGAAGAACTTTCTCCTCACCTCAAGCCTAAACTTCCCCTGGTGCAGCTTGAGACTGTGTTCTCTTGTTCGGGTGCTGAGTTGCAAGAAAGGACCTACTCCTCACCATCACAGGAGCGTACATAGTAGTATCATCACTATTTGACACCATTCTTCTTGCTTGGAAATAAGCTACTTACAGTCATAATCTCATCCCACATTCTCAGCTTTCAAAATAGGCCCTTGGAGAAAAGGGCAGTGGAGACCCTTTGCCACCTGTTCTTTGACCTCTCCCTTTCTGCCATGCAGCAGAACCACAAAAGGTGACTACTATCACACAGGGAGACAAAAATACTGGTTCTGCAAATTGAAAGTCACTATAAAATATTTATAGATCTAGAAGAATGAACGCACCAAAACAATCTCAGGGCTACATTCCAGCCTGCTGTACTCTTCTTTAGCCAGCATTTCAGAGAAAGACGTAATATTACATTAAAGCTAGATAACAGGGTGACAAAGCACTTGAACAGGCTGCCCAGAGAGTTTGTGGAGTTTTCTCTGTTGGAGACTTTCAAAACCCACTTGAACACAATCCTGGACACAAACTCTGTGTGTCCCTGCTTTAACAGGACAGTTAGACTAGACAATCCCTAGAGGTCCCTTCCAAGCCCTACCATTCTCTGAACAGCTTGTGCTGAGCCAAAGATAATCATGAAGCATGCCCACCTTTATCTGGAAAGGTTAAAAACTAACAAAAGATTTTTCATCATGAGAAACTTCAAACCACATTTTTCCTGCAAAGAATCAAGCATTACTAGAACAGATTTCAGTAGCATTTTGTACTTCTGTAAAATATTCAACCCCTCCAGTTCACTCTTGCTGAGCACTGGGAGACATCTGGGAAATGACACTACAAACTCTTATCATGTGGTAAAAACAGTCTAAGGCCTTTCACAGAATAAACTCAATTGCATTTCATAGAACACGCTATCAAGAAAGTGTAGTATCACTAAAAGCCAACTCAAACACAATGGGGGGGGGGGGGGGGGGGGGGGGAAATCACATTAGGACTGTGCAGAAGACTCCAGATATTGGTTTTATCCTTTTGTTACTGTTTTTGTCCTACTGTTTACTGCTGGTCAGCATGCCTTTGCTACCCTCACTGTGAGATTAGCCATGGCTTTGTTCAAGAGCAATGATGAAATGGCTAGCTAAATGCACATGCTCCAAGATCTCTCAGGAGAAGACATAGATGTAGAAACTAGAGGGGTATGGTTGATCCTCCATTCCACAAGCTATCCAAGAACATTTTCATATACTCATTGATACAGATTCCTGCACCTGGGCTGCTCCTCGTGTGAGGAGGATGCTGTTGGATCCTCTTAAACAGATACTTGTAAAGTGACTGCTGTTTAACAACAGTTTTCCCATTTCTAAACTCTCTTGCCTTTGTTGCAGCTAGCTTACCTCTCAGAAAATTTCCCTAAGCTTCAGGGGGGGTAAAGAAAACACCTTTTGAGCAGGCTTCAGTTGTCTAGGGTTTCTAATTCTTAATTTTTTTATTTTTTTTTTTAAATACCAATTGAATTGCCACCCTCAGGTACTTATTCTTATTTTAGTTGAGTTATTAATTCCTTCTTGATCAAGTCTGTGTGTCGGGAAGAGAAATCCATCGGCGAGGGGGGTGAGGGAAAGACTCGCAGCAATCAATATGATTGATAAGCAAGCTTTAACTTTATTGTTCCACACTTCCTTATTTATAGTCTTATACATAGTTAATTCTATTCTAATTTAACACACACTATTGGTTACTTTCTAAAAGGTTACATCATTGTTTTCACTACTCTGTGGAATTTCCTAATTGCTCTTTTTCCCAGATCTTCACCTACTTCTTATCTTGTTTGCCTTCCTTCTCAAGGGCAGCTTGACTTCAGCATACCAAGCATCAGACTTTTCCACAACTCCTACTCCATTGCTATATTAACAACAGAAAGTCCTTCCAGGCCTAATTTGCACAGATGTTCAAACCATTTCCCAACATCTGTGGCCGGGGTTCTTTGGATTCATTACAAGTCATCTGCTGTTCTTTATCAGGATGGCTTGTGGGTTTTATTTGTGTGTTTTTTGGTGTTTTGGGGTTTTTTTTGTTGTTGTTGGGTTTTTTGTTTGTTTTTAAGTAAACTCAACCACTGTCTCAAAAATTGGAAATAGTTTAATGTCATGAAAAAGAATATTTAAACACTTAATCTCCCCCCATTAATGTTCAGTGATTGGTACATCACCAAGAAAGACTTCATCCTGTGTAAAGAAAGGTAAGCCAGTGCCACAGTCAACCTCACCCTAGCTGAAGAAGCAACCTAATTGGACAGCTGGCACTTCTTGAATAACATAACATCCATCTCACAGCATCACCCTACGGCTCAATGCCCAAAGCTTTTATTCATTCCAATAGTTTCAGGGTTCTGGATGTTCCAAGTTTGCAGCCTCATCCTGATTCCTAATAGGTTATTGAAATGTAACAAGAGCTACACCACCATTCACTTTCATCTAAATAAACCTTATGCTTTTCTTGGAACGCTAAACCTGCAAGAATTCTGGGTTTATCTGCTTCAACAGCCAACAAACAGCATTGGTGTTCACAAAATTGTTTTGCACACATTCTCCATCCTACCAACTGCTAAGCTGCTTTAACCCCTTTCTGAAATGTGTTTTCAGGGAGGCAGTACCAGCTTCACCGAGTGACTCAGCTTTTTGTCTGTCACAGGGCAGCTTCAAGTCTCTAATCGGAGGCCTATTCTCCCTCCTTACAAAGTCATTGCCATGTTAACCCAGCAGATGAGCCTTTGTTTCTAAATTGATCCTCTTATACTAATGGTAGGGAAAGAGTGCACAGAGGTGAGTGATAAGAGTGTGACTTAAATAACAAAGACTGTATAGACGTGGAGTTGTAGCACTTCAGGACATGGTTTAGTGGTGAACTTGGCAGTGCCGGGTTAATTGCTGGACTCAGTCTTAAAGATCTTCTCCAATCTAAATGATTCTATGATTCTACATGTTATTCCCCAGGCAAACTGAAAGTCCAGTCTCAGCACAGGACTAACAGTTGCTGCAACTGGCTGCCTGGTGCTATGATCTTGTGCTAACCCAATTCCACAGACTTGTCCAAAAGAAGTTTATTCCAAGATGTAGATCTTTCATTACTATTCAATAATAAAACCAAGGCACTTAGTTGAGTTTGAATCAGAGGCAATACAAAGGTCTCTTTGGCTGCATAACACTGAATCAGTTTGAATCACAGGCCAAAGAACTCAAAGGGGAAGGGTCACAGCAGGGATGGACAGACAACAGGAAGGGTCCTTTTCAGTGCCTTAGTGTGAAATAGGCCTAAACACATTCGAGGTGGAGGCAAATGGAGAAAAGCTAAATGCTACTATAGCTTTTTATGCTCCTGAAGCTATTTTCATACTTGTACAGTTCTAAATGTTGACCTAGTTTAAGAGCAAAAAATAAAAAGCCAAGCATCCTCTGTTGCCAGTTCTCTTCGAGTTCAGCATGTAAACTCAGAGGTACTGAAAGAATATCTCAAACAATCTCCATAAATAAGAGTTAATATATATTAAATAGCACAACATCAGTTATCAGAGAATCATACTACACTGTGAATAATTTTTGCCATGTGATTTGGGAAGTAACGGACAAGTAAGAGTGCTCACTACTGTATCACTACATTGAATGACCTTGAGGACACTGTTTGACATTCCTTGCCCCCCTCTTTGAGCACTTCCATCATGGGATAAGACATATAAAAATTATTGATGAAAAAACTGGGTCATAATAACTTCTTTGGTTTATGATTTAACATTATTGTGGGAATTGAGATACTTGGTCTGAATTATTTTTACAGACTAGAAGAGCACAGTTAGAGAGATTTCCAGTAATACATCTTAGTGTCCTGTAGCTATATTAAATAAGCAACACTTACTTTATATTAAACAGAGCTTCTTTTAAAGGAAAAAAAAATATCAACATGAGAAAGTAAAGTTAGCAATGTAAAGGCAGAACACTTAAAACACCTGATTTGGCTCTTAGCTTTTGGATTCCATGTGCCCTAACAGAGAAGCACAAATGCAGAGGGAAAAAAAAAGACTGAGGCTGGATACAGGAAGGCAAAGTATCAATTGCAATACTATGATAGCTACTACAAAACTGAAATTTGGCTTAGCAAAAAGATTTTTTTAGTAAAGACTTCCCCTTTTTTACATCCACATAAACAATGCACTTAAACTGTTCTGCCCTTCTCCTGCAGTGCAGATAAAACAGCTCAATTAAATATTTTGGATAAAACAGAGTACAATGACCTGCTCAGTGATTAAAATTAAAAAACCTACAAAACAAAATAACCCAATATTATAATGCATACAATTAATAAACAAACTAAAGCTAACAAACTAAACAACAAAAAGCCATGAGGAACAAAAAAAAGCTCAGGAATTGCTTCTAAGATGGAAGGATGTCACCAATGGTGCTCTCCCAAGGGGGCAATTCAGCACATCCAATATGGCCAACTTGGCCTACAGTACAGCATTTATTTGGGTTATTCAAGTCTGAAGAAGCTTATGAAGAACAGTAGTAGTCTTTTAAAATACTGTGTATGGCTCCTTTCCTCAAAGCAGTGTGCAGCTGCCCAGTCACAGGACCATGTAGTTTAAAAAGAGCTTTGACTTCCCATATTTCAGTCTCACAAATCCATAACCTATGTTACATTGTGTTTTGCATGATGTAACAGTCCCACAAATATTTAAAGACTGAAATACTAGGAAGAAAAGTATTTGGGATGCTTGCCTAAGCATCAGCTTGCAAATTTTGTAGCCTGTCATTTCCCTTTATTTCTTTTATTGTTTGTCTTTCCTTCATCTCCTGTGTTGCCACCAATAAAGCAGGACTAGAGACCTGCATTTAATGAATGCATAAGACATCTTAGTGGAACATTATTAGAGAAAGCAGCTGTGGGAAAGAAGAAAGTCCTTCCCCCAGCTCAGAAATACCCAGCCCCTAATGAAATAACCTGATGTCACTTGTACAGAAGCACAATGCTTGTCCAACCCTGGTGTCCCAGGTCACTGAAACTGCATAGAAGAAGATGCAGATTTAAAGATTCATTGTCTCTCAAGTTTTACCATGGGGACAGAGGAGTTAGGAGCCACAAACAGGTTCTTGACATGACTAAGAAGGATTCTGTCAACATGAGATTCATCCTACACTCACAAGAATTCTGTTGCACAGCCCCACCTCTGGTCCATATCAAAATCAAATCACCTCCAGGACTGTCTATCCAAACATCATTCTGGGGCAGTTGAGAATGGTGCTGCCCTATAGCACAAATATTCATGCACACAGGTGCATATATAGCCCTATAACATTCAGCCCCACCAGTGTCATTAGGGTTACTTACCTGTTTGGAACAAGCTATAAATGTTCTGCTAGAGCAAGGTTAGATTACTGAGTAAATTATCAGTTGCTCAGTGTGTGAGCAACATAAAGAGAATTTATCTGAACATCAGCCCAAATATTTAGTTCAGAGTTCATAAGCTCCTGACAACAGAGTTATGGTTCTTGTTTAGTATACTTCTGTACATTATAGAGGACCATTAACAGTTACAGTGCTATAAAAATGATAAATGACCCTGAACACTAACTGTCCATATTTATGCCAATGTATTTATTCAGGATGAACAAGAATGATAATTTAAAAAAAACACACCACCACATCACTGAATGTATGTAATTATAATGAGCTATTTGGAACCAAACTCGTGTTCTTATTAAATTTTGTCATTTAAGCTCATATTTATTTTACCCTCTTTGAAAAACATTTACAGTTCTTGACAGTTAATTCCCCATTTATAGATTATCAAGCTGTGTGACCACTCCAAAGCCTGTAGTTAAATATGAGCAACAGAACTCTGTATAGAAGTACTTGGCAGTTCAAGTGAACACACCAATATAAGGTGGATATGAAAACAAGACAGCTACTTTTCCTTTTCAACCCTTCACAGACCAGGATTCACAGGGTGCACAGAAAAAGTTTAAGCACAAGACAAATCCAAACCATTCAACCTACAGCAAGCCACTTAATGAGAACACAGAAATAAAACTATCCTCCTACCTCTGCTTTGTTTAATGTACTGAGAATGAGGTACCCTGCCCAAACCATAGGAACACCAATAAATTATACACTTGGAATTCATTCTGCCGTTACTAGCTTTCATCTTTATTTTAATTTCTTAAGCCACCACTACAGATCTGGCAATGAAAAGCAAAAATAGACAGAGACAGGCAGAAAGGGAAGGTGTGATAAAGCGCAGCAGCTGCAAAGGTGAACACTGTGGTCTGGCTGGTATAGATGACATTATTAATTCACCAAAAAGACAAAAGTTAGAATGGAAATAAGGAATCATCTATCATCCTTTCACTATTCATTAGCTACATGTTATCTTAAATGGAGGGTTGCTAATTTGAGTTAATTTTTGTAAGGTATATGCCCACAAGGCCTCAGCTCAATGACAGCACCTGATTTTCAGTGAGGTTCTCCTTTTTAATCAGTTCACCAATAACTTTAAAGTGAGGCACAAGGAGGTCAAGTGACTCAGCCAACAGTAGGCCATGAAGTAGCAGCTCTGCGTGAACACAAATCCAAGAGTTCCTTGGCCAGCTGTGTTCAGTATAATCCTCACTTGCCCCAAACTTTTCCTCTCCCAGTTGTTACACAAAACCTCAGACTACTATTTTTCATGCTTGACAGTATGCTGAGCTGTATCTGAAGAATAAGTGATAATCAAAACGATCACTGTAAAGTGAGAACATTCCTGCCCCTGTACCCTTAGTTCATAATTTGTTGCAATGGAGAATATTTAGGGACATCTTGACCTTCCAGGGTGCAGACATTCCCCTTCCTCAATTCCCACAAAGAGAACTTCATAAGCTAATAACCCCAATTGTTTAAGGTCTACTGTAAACAGTAATGTAGTTGTCTCAGAATTTTTTAACCCACTGATTCATGATACAGTGTATACAGTAGGATTCCTAGTCAAGCAAAGCCTTCAGCTGGAAATTTTAAGTCCTCTACTTCCAGGGAATACACAAAAGCAAATCAAAAGGCTTTTTAAAATCAGACATAGTTTGGGTTTATCAAAACCAAAGCCAGGATATTTAATTCCTTAAGTACAAACCTGAAGTGACTCTATGAAACCACACCAATATGAAGGATAATAAGCAATTGCTTTCCTACCTACAGGGTCTTTGCAGACATACCTCTTCTCTCAGGCTTGGTCAGAGCTGATTTGCCAGCACAATCCATCCAGATTCTTATGTTCTTCTGTCTCTTTTGAGATCTTACATGAACAGGAGATTTTCAGCTCAACAGCCTTTGCCAATTACTCCAAAATATTTTAAAAGCTCCAAACAAATCTCTTTCCAGAATAGGTTCACCTGCCCCACTTAACTTCGAGGCAAACATCACAAGTGTTAACAGTTTTCCTGGGAGTTTTTCCTCACAGGCTTCTAAAGTGACACTTAGCATTTGATTCTACTACTGCTTGAAAACATTTGCAATTCTAATTCACATTTCTAAAAGTAATAAAAAAAAAATATTCAAGTGCAGTCTGATTGAGGCATTGTCAAGGATGCATTCACAAAACAGACAGCAATAGCTACCCAAAAGGCAGATTTATTGCCAAAATTACTCAGCACTCCTTCCAACAAAATTTAAGTACAAGCTTGGAAGTCAGTCACTCCTAAGCTTTAAAAGAATGTTCTCTCCAGAAAGATGAACCAAAATGTGCACACACTTGCTCGTAAAGGTGACAACTTCACTCAAAGGCACCCAAATAATATCCACTCACCAAAGGAGGGCTGAGGGTTCACTCAAGGATAGAGCCAGAAAAAATAAGAGAGGGAACAAGTACTCACTCCATCCACAGAAGTACCCTCAGACGGTGTCCCAGTCTAAGAGGAGGGCTCTGGCTGAGAAGAACTCTTTACTCTGAGGGGAACCAACTCAAAATGGCAGCCTCCTGGGCGCCATTTTATATCCTAACCGAGCACATGCTGGGGTCACTCTAACGACTTGGCGGGAAGCCCACTGCCAAAGCAGGGTAAGAACCTGGAAGCCAGAGGGCTCATTAATGGCAATCAGATGTCCACTTGGTCTTTACGAGGCCTCTGGAAAGGCCTGGCCCTTCGTCAGGTGTCTCTCGGAGTTTTGTGTTTCTCTGAGTTTTGTCTTTCCACCAGGGCTTTGTTTGCCAGGGTGATTGCACCTTCCACAGACATTTATTCTAGCTTTAGTCTATTTGTGGTAAGAGTGAATTTATCAATGCTGTTAATTATTCATATGGCATCTATATAACTTTGTGGAGATGTATATCTTGTGTGTAGAAAACCTAGCATTAACTTTACATGAACCTTAATCATAGATTGAAGATAAACATTACTACTACTTTTCCTTTTACAAATATGCTTTACCCACACTTCAGCTTGGTTAAAGCCCCACTGTGAACAGAGCTGATCTAAAAGTACATTAGAAGAGGTATTATATTTTATTAATACCAAAAAAAAGAGCATATTTATAGTAGAATACATTATAAAGTGTAACTCAATTGCATCTAAATAATGCCCCATAATAGATCTGGCCATGTTTGGCTTTCCTGGGCAGAGTTAAAAATATCCATGGCAAAGTGTGTGACTGATCATTTTTATATACTTTATTATCTATGACACTATACTCCTTGTAATTCACAACTCAGAAACAAGTCTTTGACAGTGCTTCGATATCTACTGCTTAATATTCAGCACTGACACAGACAAATGCAATGGTAGTTTAGAGGTAACTTGTGCTTAATGGCTTTTTTGGTTGCATCCAAATCACTGTTCCAAAAATGGCAAATGTGCAATGCCACTGTATTCCAGATCAGACTAACTCCTTGCAAATTCGATCTCTTTTACTGAAAACATAAAATAAACCCAATAATAATTAAAAAAATGTATTGCAGCAGAAAACTTTGATCAAATATTTCTTAACAAATGCAATTGAAATGAGTAAATCCTTCCGTGATACTTCATTCATCTAACAGAGGAATTCTTTTTTGAAGACAGATAGTTCCAAAATGAATTAATATGGTTTGTTTAATGGTTTTTATATGCTCAAAGACTGAGGAGACTTTGATAAGTGAAAATAGGCTGATATTTATACACATTCTGAAAATATTTGAAAGATCAAGTGTCATGATGTGATAAAAGGCTTCAGTGTTTTCTCTTTAGGATTCTTGAGCACCAGTTTGCACAAAGCACCCCCTCCTGGTTGAAATCCATAAACTGGGTTTAGATCAGGTAAAATGGTAATTTGCAGTTTATTTATACACTGACAATCTGACTGTAATACTTTTTGGCAGGCTCAGCTTCCTCTAAATGCTGAAAAATATGGGGGAAATGTAAATGTGATCATATGTGCATATGCCTTTGTCAGATGGATTTCAGATATTTTGATCTTTTGCTCACTGATAGTATCTCACATGAATATAAATCTTGTAAAAAAAAAAAAGCAATAAAGGATTATATTTCACAAGAACTGTAAGTACTCATACTTAAAGAAAAAAACAACTGGGCATTTCCTTCTAGGAAACTTAGCTTAGTGAAAGAAGAAAATTATTTTGAACTTATCTAGAACTCATTTTTTTCAGCAAAATTTAGATTCTTAGCATCTTCCTAAAGCGTTTCTTCCATAAAAATAGAAACAGTATATTGCCTAATTTACCCTGAAGATGAAAATATTGTGCAGTCTCTATCCTAGTAACGAGTGTGATTAGGTTATAATGAGCATTTCTACTACTTAAAAAGAATCTTTGATTCTGACCCTCATAGCTTATGCAGTAATTTTAAGTAATTGTCAAAGCATTTACTTTTTTCCTAATGGAAGCCTATTTTTGTGTTTTCCAAAACCCAGATACTTACACTTTCAAGGGTTATTTGCATTCACTCTAACAGTTTCCACCTGCATGTGATCTGTTGCATTCAAAATGCAGAAGAAAATGAGAAAGCAGAAGATCAGCACCCAGTGAATTCTACAAGAGTAGGAAGGATCCTGACAATTTTTTATTATTTTTTTTTGAGTCTTTTGACAGGAGATTTCAATAACAGAGAAAAAAAGATCCACACAAACCACTGCTGTTACCTGCAGTGGCAAATAGCAAAAAAATACAGAGAAACAGCACTGGGTGACAGCGCCCTCCCTTACCAACACAGCCAGGCAGAGCTTAGGAAATATAAAATCCTGATTATCTTGAGGAATTGTGTTCAGTCGTTTCAGAATTACCACCTTTTTCATCATGAGCATATCTCATGCAAGGTATTTAGATGGCCACTGATCCACACAAGACTCAGGCATTATTAAATGAAAACAAACCAAGACATAGCCAGTCATATGAATGAAATAAAAAGGAAGGTTAAGATATAGAGAGAAAAAAATCCATATTGGCTTCAGATCTGGAAATGCTGGTACAGCTGTTCTGGGAGGCAGCCCATGTAATAGGACAGCACTTAACTTCCAGTGACAAATTACATCTAAGTCAGCTGATGAAAATAAGGTTAAACTACTCCTGGGTTGACCTCAGTGTTAAGACTAAGTATCTGATAGCAATTAAAGTGTCTGCCCAAATTGCAGGAGACTAAATCAGTCAGCTTCATTCTTTACTGTTGAGGTAGACCTCTTCAAATACAGCAACAGAGTTCAAAACAACATACCATCACAGAATGTTAGGGGCTGGAAGGGACCTCAGAAGGTCATCCAATCCCCCTGCCAGAGCAGGATCACCTGTACCAAACCACACAGGAATGCATCCAGGAGGGTTTTGAATATCTCTAGAGTGGGAGAATCCACAACCCCCCAAGGCAGCCTGTTTTGTCACCCTGACAGTGAAATAATTTTTCCTTATGTTTCCATGGAACGTCCTATGGCTCAGCTTCCACCCATTGCCCCTTGTCGTGTCATTCAGCATCAGTGAGCAGAGCCTTACTCCATCCTCTTGGCACTCACCCTTTGCAGATTTATAAACATTAATGAAGTCACCCCTCAGTTTCCTTTTCTCCAAGCTAAAGAGACCCAGCTCCCTCAATCTCTCCTTATAAGGAAGATGTTCCACTCCCCTAATTGTTTTTTGTGGCTCTGCACTGTAGTCTTTCAAGCAGTTCCCTTCTTGAACTGAGGTGCCCAGAACTGGACGCAATACTCCAGACACGGTCTCACCAGGGCAGAGTGGATGGGGAGGAGAATCTCTCTCCCCATCTACTAGCCAAACCCATTCTAATACACCCCAGAATGGCATTGGCCTTCTTGACTGAAAGGGTTCAGAAAGACTGGAACAGGCTCCCCAAGGAGGTGGCTGCATCCCCATCCTCGAAGGTATTTAAAAGAAGGAAAGATGTAGTGCTGAGGGACATGGTTTAGTACCAGACTTGGCAGAGTTACATAACGGTTGGTCTCAATGACCTTAAAGGTCTTTTCCAAGAAAAATGATTCTATGATTCTGTTATTATTACATAACTCATGGGTTATTTCTGAGGCTGTGCAAAGGAAACTCACTTTGGAGCCTTCTGAAGTTAGGAGACTCTTCTAGTTTCAGCAAGTTTCCCTGGGCTGCTGATAGATTCATCAACTGCTGATATTCCCATATGTGTCTCTGGACTGGCAGGCAAAAAAAAAAAAAAAGCCCTGTAGTGTTTCTCATGAATAGGAATGATGCTGAAGAATAAATGCTGAAGGATTTCTTAAGTAAGAAACTGCTATTGAAAATGCAGGAGTAGGGAGGCTTATGTGCACTAAAAGAAATAAGTAAACCTAAACAAGATTAAAAAATTTTCTTCAGAAATACCTCACATCCTACACATCCTACCACTCTGCTTCTCCGTTCACCCTAAAACCTAGTTACTTTGCATGTCTCTTAAATGAAGGTAGCCAAGCAAATGTGGAAATCTGCACTGAAGGGCAAATGGTCTGCTTGCAAGGAGATACTATGCACTGACACTGTTTTAAAGTTGTTGGGTTTAGAGAGAAAATGTTTTCTACATGCTGTATTCAGCAGAGCACCAAAAGAAGTATCTGATGATGCCATTTGCATTAGGCTTTCTTCTCTATGTAAATGCAATCAAGCTGCATTGTATATGACTAGGTTATTGTTAATTAGCATTTGCTGAACATTTTGCTAATATATCATCTCAAGTGAACTTTAAAGACTATGAAGTTATTTGACATTTTTTAGCTCACTGAACTCAACTAAGGAATAACTTCATGTGTAGTAAATACACTCAAAGTAATAATTAGCAGTAGAATATCCTAAAAGATCTTGTGTTTTCATAAGGTGTCCTACCACGGCATAAATGTTTAGCAAACAGAAATACTGAAACCAAATGTTACTGCTGAATGAAGTTTCCATATTTTCAAACAGTAAAAATCCATCTAAGAGGTCTGCATTTGTACAGCCTGCTCTTTTTCTCTGCTAGTGAATATTTTCAAGAGGAACTTCTGCATTCAAACACAGGGCTTTCACTTCCACAGATGAAAGGTTGTTTTCTGCTTTGAAACACGTCCTAGCATCCATTGTTACAATGTTAGAAGAGCTTTCTGCAAGGTGGTGCACGAAGGGGGCAGATACTGATGCAGAAATCAATGGGCTTTCTCATCTTTGCTACCAAGATCCTCTGCAGCTTGTATAAATCAGGTCACATCTGTGACAGTTTCTCCCACAATCTTTTCCTTAGAGTACATTCTTTAAAAGCTCAGTGGGTGTACAAGGTAGAGCAGGATGGGCTGGGGATGAGCTCAGCTCCTATTTACATCTCCTTCATTACCTGACTGGGGCAGGCACGTGCACGCATTGCCACAGTTCTAGAAAGCCAGTGAGAGCAGAAGCAGACACAGGGCAAAGCAAGGTTCAGATTATGTCCTGTATCTGCAATTCTCCTAAGGTGAGGAAGTTATTTTCAGCACCATGAACATTTTGGGTGAATGGCATCTAAAGGAAGTGCTGTATCACTGATCTTGCTAGTCCCAGAAGAAGTTATGCTATCCCTCTTTTGAGGTGTCAAGATTTCCTTTTCCTAATTTTGTTACTGCTAAGAAGTGTGGAGCTGACCCTGAACACTGCAATGAGAAAAGCAATGCACAGGTAAATCAAAAAACCAAGGCACACTAGAGCAGGAGGGACATTTTTCTTCTCCTTAGTATTTACAGCATAGGATACCAGGGGACTCTGGTTACTAAATTCATGCCACAGTAAGTCATGTATCAAATACACAATAGTGATGATGATAACGATTAAAAACAAAAATGCATGTCTCAGCTTAGATCCCCAATCAGTAAAGCCTTAAAGTATAGGTAATTGGAAGCATCCATATGACCTCACTGAAGTAATATCCCTGATTAACTATCATGTTGAGCTGGGGTCACAAACAGCTCATAAATTTAGGACAGGAATTTTTTGCTGAAAATTCAAGTGAGCATTGCAAATTATTTATGGAAAGGGAATTTTAAATTCAGGTTTATAAATCTGTGCATAGAAAAGCTGATGAGAAACTAATAAGTCTTTAAATAAGAGAACAGAAAGCTACGATGTGAATTCTCCAGTTTCAAACACCAAGTCATTATGAAAAACTGCCTACGAATACCTACCAGCGGAGAAGTGTTTCTAATAGTGTTCAGCAAATGCTTGTTCTTCAATAATTTAGACTTTGTAGTATCTCCTCACATTCCTTCCAGAGACCAGAGAGATGGTGAAGAGACAAAATGTGTTAATAAGTTATTATAATGCAATTAAGTTTTTAGACATATCAGTTAATGATCTAACCAATTTGTTTAGCAGTTAAAAACAAAACTGTTGCTGAGTTCTCCATTTTTCCTTTTTTTTTTTTTCCTTTCTTTTATTAAGATTGAATCCTAGCCCCTCCCAGTCACCCATCTCAGACACTCTAAGTTCATAATCACAAGAACTCTAATAGGTTTATCTTAGTGACTTGCTGCTAGGGTTTTATGTTGGTTTGTTTAATTGTTGGGGTTTTTTTTTCTCCTTTGACTGTCTCAGGTACTGTGGTGAATCTGTGGGCCTTCTGAAGAGCTCTGGTGAGAAAACATCACTGTGTTCCCATGAGAAGTTAGAAACTCCCTGGACTGGATGTTGGAGGATGAGAAACCACGAGATAAGATAGGAGGCCACCTGGACTAGCTTAACAAGTAACTATAGCAATGCTATCACTAACCCACGAGAATCTTGAGAAGAGGCTGTTAACCAATCACATGCAGCCACACTAACAAGATAGATACAAATATGTGTTGCTTGCTGGAATAAACTGTCTTTTGTCTTTCTCTATACTCTGCTTGTGCTTTATCTTTGTTGCTCTGACCATCACCCTATCCCTATCTCTATCCCTATACAGTGATAGTTACATATTAGTAACTATTACACCTTTATTGTTCTTTATCTTTTTTTTTTTTGGGGGGGGGGGGGGGGGGGGGGGAGGAGGAAGGGTTGCTTGGTTTTGGTTTTGAATTTATTTTTGGTGTGATCAGAGATGAAAAACTTCTGCTTTTTAAAAACCTCTCCTCTTCTCAATAAAAACATTTGCACTAGGCAGGGTTTCCCTGAAAGGTTAGATGAAGTTGTGGTGCATTATACTACAGACAGGAATCTCAGAATCTCTTTTGCCCTCGAATCCTGAAGCTTCAGTGGTGTTTGGCTCCCTGTGACAAGTGAAAGATGATGCCAGCCATAATCCCTTACAGCCTTTCACAGCCTGCCATTGGAAGGAAGAACTGTACCTAAGGGCAGCTTAGGGAAAATGTATATCCTCTCTTCCCAAAACCAGGGAGTGTATGTGAACCGGAAACGAGGAGAACTCTGCAAGTAAACAGGTTTTCATTGGAAAATGATGGTATGCTGAAGACAAAACAATATTCAGGAATGAATAAGGGGAATACATGCACATGAAATGCACTGTTTCTTAAGAAATTGGAGATGGTAGATATCCCATCCCTGAAAGCATTCAAGGTCAGGTTGAATGAAGTTCTGAGCAAACTGATCTAGTTAAAGATGGTCCTGCTCACTGCAGACGATTTGGACTAGATGACCTTGGAAGTCATTCCACCCCAAACCATTCTATGATTCTGTGATTCTAAATCTTTGTTAGAAGAGGTCTTGAAGACCAAGAGGGAATTTCTGGTGGATAATATTTGCAAGGTCCTAGCCATTAGATAAGAGATGAGGCATTCAGCTCAGATTTGCAGAGGCATTGAATCTTCTGCAAATTGGTGGCTGTCCTACTCACCTCTTTATGGGGTCATATGTTTTAGCTCCTTTCCTGGGTTTGTGAATTTATAATTGTTTATAGAAAGATTGATGCCACTATAAGGAGAGTTTGACTCTGTAGACCAGTGACTAAGGTCTGAGAAGAATTCTGCTCTTAAGTGTTTGTTCTGAGTAAAAGCACAGTAAAGATTAAGTATTCCAGATGAGTGTTGCAACTACTAAATTATTGGCTATTCCTGTATAAAAATGTCTCATTTTTCATTATTTCTTTGGTTTGCCCTAAAAACAACCCCAATTCTGAAACTATCAATAATTTACAGAAAACAGTGTTTGATTTCTAATGATCCCTGATGGAAATCTTTGCCTCATGGTTCAAATCATCTGAGGTGGAGATTGATTAGTGAACAGCAAAATGTACTTTGAGGAAGGGTCTTTAAAAGGGTACAGGGCTTTAATTTCTACTCTTTTTTGGCTGGCAGAACTGACTGCTAAGTTCCATTATTTCCCCACTGAAATTATACTAGACTCATAGTGTGCAAAGCCACCTCCCAAGTGCCCCCACTTTCCACTTTAATTATCACTTTCTGCCTCTCAGTTGTCCCTCGCTCTGTCTCAACAGGGCTTTTCTCTTGGCATGGGAAACTATTGCAGTCATCCCTTTCCACACTGGACCTTGCATCACCTTTCCAGTTTAAAAAGTTACTCTGCTGGCCATCTGAGATGGATCAAAAGTGCAAACCAGAAGCGCTTCAGGGATTGAAGTTTTTTATGGATTTTTTTATACATTACCCTTGAAGCATTCTGTGAAGAAAATGATCTTGTCTCCCTTTTCCAATCACCTGCCTTTGACAACTTGCAGAATGTTCTGTAACCTTTCTGCAGCACACAAAGACAGATCTTTTCTAGTCAGCTAATGATGTACTTCTTTATGGTGGTGGTGGCACTGGGATAAAAGACACCAAGTTCAACTTAAAAGTTGAGAGCAAAACCACATCTTGTTTTTTCTCAGTTCTGCTCTCAGCTATCCTTTTCTCCAGAAAAGACTTCTTCAGTAAGCCAATGTGTATAAGGCCTTAAGCACAAGTTTCCAGGTGTCAGTCACTTCCTTGTATTAGGTAAAATCAGAGTTTCATTTCATAGCCATGAAGGGATAGATAAGAATTGAGGAGAAACTTTCAGGGAGTGTTACAACATGCTTTAATTATTCAAATAAGGGATGACTCCAGCTATGGAGTACATGCTTTGCATGCCTTCTCCAGCCATCCTCTTTCTACAACACCTTCTGTTCTAGCTTTTACTATGAATGAGGAGAAAGACAGCTAACTTTGCAGTAGGCTTCCTGAAGACATCCCTGAACCTGTACTCCTGAAGGTTTTAAGAACTTTTACACATTTGTCAAGAATTATCTAGCCCTGGTGCAGGTGAATTGAACTGCTGGCTTCTTGGGGACTGTACCAGTCAGGCCTAATCTTTAAACCATTTTATTTTTTCATCAGGATCTAAATCCATCCATGCCTTATGTATTTCTCATACATCCCTTACCCCTGTATGTCCCGAGAGCTGAAATAACGGATTCAGATCTCCCTTTTGTGCACTTTGTTCCATCTCTCTGCTTTTACTAAATGCATTAAACTTTTTTCCTCTACATCAACACCGCTTCATTGTCCTTTACTGCATTTTTTTTTTTGTTTAATTTGGCTTTTCTCTATATAATTAACCATTATCACCACTTAAACATTAGCAGATTTGTCTTGTGAGTTCTTTTAATTCCCTATTTTCTGACTGTTAGGCTCACATCCCTCACTTTTTTATGCATAATTTGACTGTGGTTCTCTCTTTGAATCTGTCCATCAAAGACACACCTCTCCTTTCATTTCCTCCTCTAAGTAACTGCAGTTTCCTTGAGTATTCCACAACACAGTTGAGCACATACTTAGTTTTCAATAGACACTTAAACGTCCTTGAGTTCAGACAATATAAGCAAACAATCAACTGTAATTATGTGGAAAAGGTCTTGAACAATAGACTGAGCGTGGCCATAAGCATTATGAACAATACGAACTGTAGCATTTAACTTCCACTTTTTCCATAAAGATTTGGATAAAAAACTTGATGCACCAGGCTTAAATCCAACACTACAATATCTGGTAGGGCACTATTCACACATCCAACCATAGTTACCCAATGCTGTCCTTCAGAGGCATCTACCTTGGACTCATAGCCATGATAGAAAACCTAGAGGAGACCTGCTCTTTTATATGAGCAGATGGATGTCTCCACACTTCTAAAGTGGCAGTAGACACCTTTTTTAGGCAGTTCCATGCACAGCAGCTTCAGTTGTACCTGATTTCCAAGTGTATTTTGATACTTTTATCAGTTTGCTGACAACAAAATACAAGTCTTTGCTCTAGTTTAGAACTCCTCCAAAAGTCAGAAAGGTCTCAATTTGGATCCATACCTAGGCTGGATGCCCTGAATCCCATACTATTTATTAAATAAAAATGCACCCTTTATTTGTCTTATAATAGAAATAACAATAGAACAATAGAATAAACCAGGTTGGAAGAGACCTTCAAGATCATTGCATCCAACCCATCAACCAATCCAACCCACCTAAACAACTAAACCATGGCACCAAGCACCCCATCAAGTCTCCTTCTGAAAACCTCCAATGATGGCAACTCTACCACCTCCCCAGGCAGCCTATTCCAATGGGCAATCACTCTCTCTGTATAGAACTTCTTCCTAACATCCAACCTAAACCTCCCCTGGCACAGCCTGAGACTGTGTCCTCTTGTTCTGGTACTGGCTGCCTGGGAGGAGAGACCATCATCCGTCTGTCTACAACCTCCCTTTAGGTAGTTGTAGAGAGTGATAAGGTCACCCCTGAGTCTCCTTTTCTCCAGGCTAAGCAATCCCAGCTCCCTTAGTCTTTCCTCATAGGGCTTGTGTTCCAAACTCCTCACCAACTTCACTAACTTCACCACACTGGATGGATATAAGAATGTTTATAACCTTGTCTGAATCCATCAGCAGACACCATCATGGAACTACACAGCTGATACCAAAAAGCAAGCACATCTCTTCCACACAATAATAATACTGCTTGCTCCATTTCCCCAAATAATACTTTCTTCCCTGTCTCTTACAGAGGAGTGTGTTCCAGACGGTCCACACTTGGCTGTGCTGAATAACGTAGATGACAAAGCAGAAGAGACATGGGTCTATCAGGAAGATTCCACAATATATTCCTATAAAAATAATGAAAATATTTCAATGAATCCTGAGACTTTTTCAATTAAAATGAAAATGAAGTTATCTTCACTTTTCTTGACTGAAAGCTTTTCTTTACTGCATGATATCAACAAATTGCTACCTGGCAATCACTACAGGTAAAGAAGCTATATGGAAATTTCAGTTACAGAGTAAGAGGGGGGTTTATTGTTATTATTTTCTTTAATAATTTTTTATCTTGATCCATACAGTAACAACTCTCCTGGAACAGACCATGGATGTGAAATCTACACCAAATCATGAGTTTAGAATCACTATGGAATATTATTTCAGTACTCTTCTAAGAGCAGCCAAACCCTTGCACATTTCTACATTTGTCAAATATTTTAGAAAAATATTCACATTCCTGGGGAAAAAAATTCTGAAATCACAGAAATGTGAAAACGTCACCTGACAAATAATAACCAAACCCCCCCACACCCTGCTTAGACTTGCTTTATAGTTAAACAATAGTATAAAAGAATATTTGGTTTTGGTTTTGGATAATACAAATATTCTTTTTACTATTTCAGTGTTAAATAATACTCTGCTGCTTTTCTTTTAGAGTCAGTTTAGAACAACCTTGGAAAACAGGTAGTGTGCCTTTCAGACAGCATTAAAGAAGCCATAAACTGAGTGAAGGTATGAATAACTCAAATGTATTCACTTAAGAGATATGAATGCTAAAGAATGCATGCACAAATTTCAGTATATTCTTCTTACAAATTCCAAACTTTATTGGACAATATGCTTCTAAGCACACATATTCTTCAATCCCTGCTCTCAGTTACATCTTTTCTGCATGAAAAATTTCATTTCACTGATGGCAAAAAGGTAATTGTGTCTCTTACAGCCTAAGGGGTCTGCTCTCTTCTCCCTGTGCTGATATAGCTCTCATCCACATGAATGAAAATTATGCACACATGAGGCAAGAAGAATTGGACTATTTTCTGACATGCCATAGCAGAGCAGCTACCAGGAAGTGGTATGTGTGTATTCATCCTCCTGTGCCCTCTTCTTGTCTTAAACTGCTAATTCTGAAATGGTAATTACAAACAGCTAGTTATTTCAGGCTGACAAAAAATAAACATACTGCTTCACCATCCAGGAGAAGATACAACATTAAGTTATGCAGAAGACTGTTATGAAGATCTGCAAATAATGATGGCACAACTTCTCAGTTCTTTGGAACACAGAACTCCCAGAAGGAATTGTCCAAGGGAAAATGCAGACCATTGCAACCAATACATTTGTTTCCTACTCCTTTCAAACATCTACTCCTTTTCACTATCTGAGCTCCCTCCCCGCATAAGAACCAAATTCCTCTCTACATTTGCTACCAACATTAATTTACAACTCTATTATATACTTGAATGAGAAAAATACATGCTTAAGCATTTCAAAATGCCATCTTGGAAATGATCACAGCAACAAAGAAATCTGGGCATCCTGTAGAACAAACAACAGGAATTAATTTCACAGTATGCAATACAGAAGGGTATTTAAATATAATTGAGACTGAGCTGAGCAAGTGACGTAATGAAAACAACAGCTAACCCTGAATGCTTTAAAATACTTTTTATTTGTTTGTTTGTTTGTTTTTCCCTTTAACATTCCAGAGATTTCACAGTCTCCAGCCACTTGTCTTGGAAGTTAAGGCCCAATCAGCCTTTTCATTTCATTTTTTTTTCTATGTACAGAATTACTTGTCTACAATTTTAAAGGGATTCTTTGCAGTGTAGTCAAACCTTAACTTCTTTATAGCTTTTGTATTTCACACATTACATTCATTTTTAATGATAAGTATATTAAGAACTAGCCAGAAAAGTAATGCAGATTTTCACTTCCCAAGATAAATGAATCCCTCAGTATTTGATTAATGAGGAGAGAACAGAAAGACACACATAATACACCTCAGCCATCCACCTTTCTTTATAAACATATCTATTCTTTCTGCCTTAGCAGGGAAACTCACTTCAAAAGTCAACCAAAGAACGCTCTAAGAAATACCTGTGGGAGAAGGCTTTACCATCTCATAGTCACACAGCAGCCAGCTGAGGTCCCTGGTTTCCAACAATCCCTACAACTGACTTTGAATGACTTTTGACCAGGCTCTAATATCACTAATTACATCAAAGAAGATCTTGCAGCAGTTTTACTGGATCAGCACTTTCCCTGATGAGGTGATGTATCTCTTAGGTGGATTTAACACTAACTTGCAACAGGATATTGTGTCTTCTCTGTTGGAAGAATTCCAATAATTGGTGGTGGGAGGGTGTGTAACAGGCACTCTGGACTTCAGCTCAAAGCATTAAATATATTGGCTGTAGTTTCATTTATTTTTAAAATGTGGTTATGGCTGCAGGAAAAACAAAACAAAACACCTAACCAATAATAAAGACAGAGGAAAAAAGAGGAATTAAACATTAAATAGCATACTTACAACACACTAACAATGCTTAGAAGCCTCCTGGCTTGAGGCATATTGTGGGAAGCAGTTACCAAAGAGATAAAAGAGCGTCAATGAGTGCTTCTGCTGGCTGTCACTAAGTAGCTAATACAGCTTGAAACCATGTTAAGAATTTTGTGGAAGTTTTCTGCTCGGGGTGGTGGCTCCTCAGGGACAGATTCAGCAGCAATCACAACCCTGGCAGTTCCATCAGACTTGTGGTGGCAGTGGTGTGGAGGAATAAGTTCTCCTATGAATCATTCAGCCCTAAAATGGCTGGCCTCCTGCTGTGCACTAAATCAACTTCTTAAATTACTTTTATCAAGGGAAACTTCTTTATCAAAATGAACATTGTGAGAATGTCTGAGAGTGCAAATGAAAAAAAGAAAAATTAACTCCAGAAAACAAAAGTAAAATTTCACCGCAGCAAGTCTAAATCCTATGTCTTTTAATTGCTCATTCAGGGTTTCATTAAAGATTCAGGTTATACAGGTAAGACGCTGATGTTTGGTCAGTGGCTTGATTACTAGAAAGTCTCTGTGGACTTTCAATATAATTTGTACCTGAAGCAGTAAAAATTATTTCAGCTGGCTAGCTGCAGGACTTGAATTAGTTTGACATTAATCAGACTACTATTATTCATTAGTTGCAGATTCCTTGGCTGCAATTGATTTCACTTGTGTGTTTTTGGGTGGTTTTTTCCTGTGGTGAGGTCTTCAAAGACATTTCAGTAAGAGCTCAATAAATAATTTGAAGAAAACCCAGACCTTTCTGAAAGAAAATTAATCAGCACACAGCAAGTTCCCGACCGAGCAAAAGGATTATCTGTAACCACCTAGCAAATAAGTGATTAATACTGGAAGAGTTTTCCACCAGAAAATGCTGATTTGATGAAAGCAGAACATTTTGCATATTTGCATCAAAACCATAATGATAATAATAATAAAGCTGATAATTTCCTCTCATGTTTAACCAGATGACTTTCTTTCATTGTCAATTTATCAATGTTATTTATTGCAGTGGTCAAAATAAGATTTAAGTAATAGTCCTGGGAATATCTAGGAACAGTGATGCTTCAGTAGTGTGGGGAAGAAAGAAGGAGGAAGAAAGAAGAAAGCCTCTGCACCACTCTTCTATTCTGCTTCTCCTTAGTGTGAAACGTTGTTTTGACACGTTAGCAGACTGAACGCTGATTGTACCATAATAATATTTAAGAAAGTGAAAATATTTTGCTGGCTTAATCTTTTCTAAACAAAATGTCAGACATTCTGGTTTACTAGTATTTTCTCACTGTATTTTGTTGCTGTTACTATTTAGATTGAATATTTTTATTTCTATGAAGTAAGAATTTCAGGCACCATCTCTAAGATCAGATCACCGCTGTTATGTAGCATCTCAATGGCACACAAGATTTCAGCCTACCATGATATTCTGATTCTTCTGCCTCAAGATAAGAACATGTCCTGCTGTTTCAGATTATGCCATTGTTGTCATTAGTGTTACTAGGCTCCAAATTGTGTATCTCATACTTTATCCACTGAGGTATGAAAGTCACCACGTGCCAACAGCCAGCAGCAAAATGTGCTACACTCAGAATAATTCTTGTTCCTTAGCATGCCCTGCAACCTCCAGTATGTTCTAATTATTACTGTTCCAAAAGGCCTGGCATAGAGATGTAAGAATAATGAAAGAAAAAATAAATTCTATCCAAACTTGGCACTAGTGAGGCCACACTTTGAATACTGTGATCAGTTTTGGGCCCTCATTAGGAGAAGGACATTGAGATGCTCTAGTGAGTCCAGAGAAGGCAAATGAAACTAGTGAAGGGTCTGGAGAACAGGTCTGGTGATGAGCTGCTAAGGGCGCTGGGTTAGTCAGCCTGGAGAAGAGGAAACTGAGGGGAGAAAGTTTTGCTCTCTACAACTCTCTGAAAGGAGATTTGAGCCAGAAGGGGGTCAGTCTCTTCTCCTTAGTAGCAAAGGGCAGAACAAGAGGGAATGGCCTCATGTTGCACCAGTGAAGGCTTAGATTTGGTATTAGGAAAACTTTTTTACTGGAAGAGTGGTCAGGCATTGGAACAGTCTGCCCAGGTAGGTGGTGGAGTCACTGTTCCTGAAGGTGTTCAAGAAATGTGTGGACATGGCACTTTGGGACATAGTTTAATGGTCATGGTGATCTTTGGTGGTCTTTTCCAACCAAAACAATTCTATGAAAACTTAGGAAAGGCTAAAGATGGTGGAAGCTACTTAGTTCTTACAAGTGTGTGATGGATTTCTTGAAGTTCAGTTTCTTTGAGGTAAGAACCTCAAAGTTCAGACAGACATGTACTAGAAGTTAAAATTCAAACTGCACAGATCTCCAAGGTGCACAAACTGGACTGAAAACATCATGCAAACAGATTTCTATTCTGTGTAATTTTTGAGCTGCTGAGAACTCAGTTTAAAAGCTCCAAAATGCAAGCAAAACCTTATTTTCTTCAGTAAAAAAAGTATGCTAGTGCTTTTTTGCATTAAGATTTGAGAGAGACAGATGACAGATTTTTGGTTCATCAAACTGAGCTGACTCAGTCTGTAAGCTATTTGTTATTTCTTTCCCTCTGTACTTCTTTGACAATCCCAGAACATTAACAAGCTTGAAGAAAGGTCTAGGGCAATGAAAATGAGCAGTTGTTTTCTGTAGGTTTTATTGGTATGCTGTTGCTTTATGGTTGTAGTTGCCTTAAGAGAAATTTGCCTCAAGTGGTGAACTTTCAATAGGGATCATTTTACAATAGCTCATTAATTACATTATGCCATCACTCTTTCATGTGCCACAGAAGTGTGTGAAAGTGACAAGCGGGACTTTGATTGGGCAGTCACAATATTTATTTGAAAGCATTTTTTAAACAAACAAACAAACAAAAAAACAGAAAAAGAGTCTGTTGGGAAAATATCAACTTCTCTGAAACCCACACTTTTCCTCTCCACATCGACAGACAGTTTAACTGGCATGTTAACAAGATCCATCAAGACCTAATAAGGCAGCTTCATTAACATGATTATCACCTTATTAATAATTCACAGGTTGGTAGGAATACAGTACTTATGGGATTATAATGCAGCATTTTAAACATGAAGAGAATATTATTGTAATACTCATTAGGGTGATCTCTTGCTGGAGTGAAATTGGTAGCATATATATTTGTATTTTCTTAATACACTTAAATAGCTTCCATCCTCTAATGTAGAAACAGTGCTTAATATAATGTCTTGCTATTATGCAGGAATCTGTGATTAGGCTTTCAGGGCTTCTGGAATTAGATCCAGAGAAGGTCTTAAGTACCTCCACTTGAGCAAAATACAGATGTTTACAACTAGGGAGACAATTCACTCTAAGGAAACCTAAAATAAAACCAACAGTCTGTATTTTACATTTAAGTGAGCTCTGATAAAACATACCATCAGTTTTAGAGAAGGAATTGAAACTCAGGACCTCTGCTCTGAAGGATCACTTGACCACACAATCAGATTCTTCCTGGTTTATCATGGACGAATCATACCCTATTTTCTACACAGGGCACAATTTTAGCCAACTGAGGGAAGAATGCAGATGTTGAACTAAGCCAGGAGAATATAGTAAAAAGACTAAGTGTAGGTCTGAACCCCTTTTAACTTAGAGGGAAAAATAACAAACACCAAAACACAAAACCCAGATCTAGTTTGATTTCAAATAATTAAACCATTAGAGTTTAAATTAGTTTTTTACACTCATGCTACACAAAGAGGTGGTGTGCTGTATTACTACAGACTGGAATTTATGCCTTTATTTATAATGACCTGGAGATGTTTTGATGCAAAACCTATTTAAGTTTATGGTAACAATCTCCTTGAATCCACCAGGCTGTCACTTGGGAGATAGAACAGTGTGAGAAATAATTAAGAGATTATCTTATTTGGAGATAATTTAGAAACCTCAAAATGAGATTTATCTCATTAAGAGGTGGAAGACTTTTGCTATCCTTTGCTACTGAACATAAAAATAAATTTAACTCTTAGTGGAATCTTTCCTGGTGGTAAATGTTGTGACCAGTCATGAGCAAATGTGCATTTGCGAGCAATTACAGGCAACAAGTTTACAATCTCTCTTAAACAAATCACTTTGAATGGGTTGTTGGTCTAGGAACTATGAGCGTTGGGCTGGCTTCAAGGTTTGCTAGTGGAAACAATTATTAACCTCTTATGCCCTGCTTCTATTCCCACATCAAGTTCATTGCAGAATGGTGGCTATAACAAATTCACCATCTGTGACTCTTTGGGACTGTGTCTGTCCCGACTCTCCATGTGGACCTCTTGTCTGTTTAGGAGAATTCTCCATGGAAGAAAAGAGTCTAATCCCAAACTGTGTGCATTTTTATCCAGTTAGCAGAGTCAGATGAATAGGTCTGAAGACAGAAAGGACCTCCAAGAGGATAACTGGTCATGCCAGATGGGCCCAAACCAGCTCTCAATACAGGAAAGACATAGATCTGATGGAGCAGGTCCACAGGAGGGCCATAAAAATGCCCAGGGAGTTGGAACACTTCTGCTATGAAGACAGGCTGAGGAAGCTAGGGTTGTTCAGCCTGGAGAAGAGCAGCCTTCCAGTACCTGAAGGGAGCCTACAAGAAGGATGGGGAGAGACTGTTTACAAAGGCCTGCAGTGATAGGACGATGAGCAATGGCTGCAAACCAGAGAAAAGTAGATTCAGATTGGATGTTAACAACAAGTTCTTTACCATAAGGGTAGCAGAACACTGGAAACAGGTTGCCGAGGGAGGTGTGGCAGACGGCCCATCCCTGGAGACATTGAAGGCGAGGCTTAACAGGGCTCTGGGCAAACAGATCTAGTTGAGGATGCCCCTACTTACTATAGAGGGGGTTGGACTAGATGACCTTTGAGGGTCCCTTCCAACCCAGACCATTTTATAATTCTATGATTCAAGGGAGTGAAGGTTAATGCCACTGCTGTTTGCAAGATCCAAACTTCTTTAAACTGGACTTCAATGGCTGATCTTTGTGCCACATGTCAGCTTGCAAGACATGGGCTTAAGTGGCATGTCCTAGTCACTTAATGCACTAGATTAAGGTCTACTCTCATTGAGATAAAATCAAACAGAAATAAAATGCTCATTAACTTTTCAAACTTCGTCTGGTTAGACATGCAATGACCCAAAACCTGAAAGGCAAAATTCCCACTGGTTTGAAATCTGGTCATGACTATGAAAACTAGGAAAAGCAATAATGCAGCTTTGGCAGAGAAAGAAAAGAAAAGGAAGATCACTTCTGAACATGAAACAGTATTGCAATGAAATGACAAAATAAAATTGCTATGTCTAAAAGTAAAGCATTTATCCCTTCTGCAAAGAAACACTTCCCTTGTGCAATGAGTCTCTGTTGAAGGGATGCATGCTGGTTTATTTACTGTCTTCTCTGAAATATGGTGTGGTCGCTGTTGTGGTGTAAAATCTGACACACATGCATAAAGCTAAAAAGATAAAGCCACCAGGATACAAAAAGAACACATCTGAAAATTGAAACCGAACTTGAATTAACCAGAAAAACAGAACAAAGTAAACAACAACAGCAACAAAAACCCACCAAATAAAAACCACCAACCAAAAACCAACACATTTTGGGCATCCAAAAGAAGTTAAAGTTTTTTTCTGGCTTATTTGTCCTGAACATAAATATTAAGGTTATATTAGTATCATCAACTCTAAATGGTTAATCAAGATGCCTATATCTGTAGTTCACCTTAGATTTCTGATGTAGTCAGTAGAAGAAAGGTGACTTAGGAAAACCAATTTAGACTTCATATGGGAAGATGCATAGGAAGTTTTATTATGAAATCAGTCTACCGTCTCACCAGACCTTTAACCTGGACACCTTTGTTTCTTAATACCAGATTTTGATTGCAACCACCACTTACAGTAAGTAGGGACTCTGGTGAAGATGCCTAGGTCAGTTATTTCAACCTGAGTGCTGCAAGTTGAATACAGCATTTTTCTGTGGTGTGCATCCGGGTGCATTTACTTACATATTTTTAGTGCAAATGTATTTTGGGGTTTTAAGTCAATAACTCTCACTTTTTCTTGTAAGATTTGAAGGATGCAGAGGTGATACTAATTCCTGTTGGATGTCTTTTAAAGGGAGAATGTTGCCTGGGCTGTTGGTGGTGGAAGACAAAGCAGCCTGTCAACACATACGTGGATCACACTTCTTATTCCCTCTTTGAATGGCACTCATAGAAAGGTGTAATTGCCAAGTAGGATATTAAAAACATCTAACTAATAAAGCAACATATTAGGTGTTTCCAACATTTTAATCAAATGCTACATGAATTTAATATAAAATACAGCAGTAACTTAGGTGCTGTTCTTATGAACAATAAATTAATTTTTAATAGAGGCATCGTCGTTGCTTCATAAATTTGTAGTTCCTTAAATATTTGGCTGAAAATGTTCCACTTAGCCACACAGCTGCTGGCTACTGATTATTTTCAAGAGCTATATTATCCTAACAGTAATTTCCTTCAGGGAGCACCTGAGGTAAAACAAATCAGCTTCCCTAAACTATCTTCAGAGCTCTACCAAACAGAAATAGAGCAGAGGCAACCCTGGATATCAATACAGGCTGGAGGATGATGAGATTGAGAGCAGCCCTGTGGAAAAGGGCTTGGAGGTACTGGTGGACAATAAGCTAGACATAGCAAACAATGTGAACTTTCAGCCCAGAAGTCCAATGGCATCCCAGGCTGCATCAAAAGAAGTGTGGCCAGCAGGCTGAGAGAGGTAATTCTGATACTCTGCTTTGGTAAGACCTCATCTGGAATACTGTCCAGCTCTGGGGAGCCCAACACAAGAAGGATAGTGACCTGCTGCAGTGGGTCCTGAGGAGAGCCACAAAGATGATCAGAGGGCAGAATCACCTCTCCTATGAAGACAGGCTGAAAGAATTGAGGCTGTCCAGCCTGGAGAAGAGAAGGCAATGGTTTGAAACTGGAGCAAGGTAGATTTAGGTTGGACATAAGGAAGAAGTTCTTTACAGCAAGAGTGCAAAATGCTGGAACAGGTTGCCCAGGGATGTGTTCGAGGCCCTGTCCCTGCAGACATTCAAGATCAGACTTAATGTGGCCCTGAGCAGCCTGATCTAGTTGGAAGTGCCCCTGCTGAGAGGTCCCTTCCAACCCAATGCAGTCTGTGAATACGACTGTCTCTGCCCATTCTGTCTTTGGGAACCAGACAGACATAAATAGCACTGGAAGCACTGGCACTGGCAACTCACAGTGTAAACTGGAAAGAATCAGCACAGAAACCTCATTTGTATGCTGTATTATGAATTGCATAATTGCACATTTGTGGTTTCCACCTTGTTTCCAGGTAGAAAAGCCCAGTTCTCCCAGTAGGTAAAAATCAGAGGGTTGTGCAGAAGAACTGAGGACTCTTAATGCTCCTTTATCCTAGTCTAATAGGATTGAAGTCCTCATGTACACATACACCCAGCTATGTTATTAACAGGAAACATCCTCCAAGTCTCCTTTGTGTTTCACCACTGTGGGATGACAAGAGAATATATAGATGTCTAAAAGGAATAGTCCTAGCACAAGCCAACATACTTCCTATTTCACAGCTCTACTGGGGCATACACTCCACAGTTGTTAATTTGAGCAATCCTGTGGACTGGTTACTAAAAGGACAGAGAAGCAGTTGGCTTCAGAGTGCTTTAAGGTCTTGCTACAGCCAGTGGTGGGCCAGCATTTCAACACTCTAATGGCAGTTTGCATTTTTGTTAGTTGAAGCTTTCACTCTCTTTCTTGCAAACTTTCAGGGACTTCAGGACAGCACAGCTGTGATCCTTTCCTAGCTCCAGTTAACGTGGGATACACATATGGAAAAACTCCATCTCAGGCTTCAGCCCCATATGCCAGTGAACCTTACAACAACATTATGGTGAGTATCCCTCATGAAAACATGAAATCTATCTCCTCCAATGCATTTTCACTTCTTTCTATGAAGCAAGTTGGAAACAGAATATCACACAGATATGCAGTTATTTATAGAAATTATCATAGAATTTCCTGGTTGGAAAAGACCTTAACATGATTGAGTTCAACCATAATCTAACACCTCCCTGTACACAACTGCTAGACCACATTTCTAAGCACCTCATTCAAGAGTGTTTTAAACACCTCTAGGGATGGTGATTGCATCACTTCCCTGGGTATCCTGTTCCGACGCTTGACCACTCTTTCAGGAAAGACATTTTTCCTAACATCCAATTTAAACCTCCCCTGGTGCAACTTGAGGCTGTTTCCTCTTGTCCTATCACTTGTTACATGGGAGAAGAGGACAGTCGCCACCTCTCTCCAATCACCTTTCAGGGAGTTGTAGAGAGTGAGAAGGTCTCCCCTCAGCCTCCTGTTCTCCAGGCTGAACAATCTCAGCTCCCTCAGCTGCTCCTCATAGAACTTGTATTCAAGACCACCACCAACTTTGTTGCCCTTCTATGGACCTGCTCCATGTCTGGGTCCCAAACTGAACTCAATACTGAAGGCCACAAAACTGAACCCAATACTCAAGGTGAGGCCTTACCAGTGCTGAGGGCACAGTCACTTCCCTACTCCTGCTGACCACACTATTGCTGATCCAGCTCAGGATGCTGTTGGCCTTCTTGGCCACATGGGCACACTGTTCAGTCATCTCTCAACCAACACCCCCAGGTCATTTTCTGCTAAGCTAATTTCCGGCCACTCTGCTCCAAGTCTGTAGCACTGTGTGGGTATTTTGTGACCAAAGTGCAGGACTTGCCACTTGGCCTTATTTGATAGCACAAAAACATAACAAACATTTGCTAAGTATGGTTTGGATTTTGATGACACAAATGTAATACTTTTAAAAACAATTTCTTTTCCTGATAAATTACATGTAAGATCACAATCATCATCAAAAATCAATTGGGAAAATAAAATACTATCAGGAATCATCTTCCTGGAAAAAAGGCAGCTACTTTCCATGTTAATGCAACATATGCTGTGCCAATGTTTTCAACATATTTGTTACTCTACATCTTAAAGTGGCAGGTTCAAAGTGGTGAAGAATCACAAGGATGATGGAAAAGTACAGGCAATGATAGAGCTTCTTACTGTTGAAGGGTTTGTGGATGGAGACATATGGTCAAAGTATCTGAATCAAAATCTAAGACAGATTAAGCTGACTGGGGACTAAACAATAAAGGTTTATTGCCACAACATTTTTATTCAGTTCTCAGACTTAGTGGCCAAGCACTTCAATTTATGAAGGCTACAATGGCTTTATTCTTCTCTGAATGATATCACTGTATTCCTCACATTTACATTTCAGCAGAGAAAAATGCTTTTCTCCTCTTGAAAGCTTCGAATTGTTTTCAGAGAGAGGAAGATGGAGACCTGCTTTCTCTGCCTGAGAAGAACTGATATTGACAGTAAAGTGTGGCAGCAGCATAGCAGAGCTTGTTCTTGGACCAATTTCCATAGCCCTGGGGAATGTACTGTAAAGAATTTCAGTAAACAATTATGCTTGCACAAACAGATTCAAGCTGCTACAAATCACTTCATTTCTTGTTCTTAAACAAAACTATTTAACTCACCCACCACATGCTTTTGGCAGGTTGTGGCAGGGAGAGCAAGACGGAGATAGCTGAATTGCAGTTTCCCTGTCCTTAAAGCATTTCATGGGTTCCAATGAAACACTGCATACTTCAGACCACACCTCAACAGCAGTTTTTGCAGGCAGTTTGCAGTAAACATGACATGAGTTGATAGACAGATGGATAGAGTCAGAATTCAGAAGGGACCTTGAGCTATCCATGATACAGCAAACTGCAGAGGACAAGAAGTTGAACTATAGCTCAAGAGATGACAGTATTAAACAAAAAAGCATTACATATTATTTATCTTTCAGGAATACCACTAATAAAAGCCATATTTGCATTGTAATGCTAAGTAGAATAGTGAAACTAAAAAAGAACACAAGCAAAGAGAGGACGAGCTTCCTTCCAGTCTGATGATAAGTGTTTCGCATTTAAGGAGAAGACAGAACTTTGAGTGTCAGGCACTTTGAGTGACAGAACTTTGCTGTCAGGCAAAGGGAGTTAATGTTGATAATAACATTAATAGGGAGCAAAGCAAGGTTAGCACAGAGAGGTGGTATTTTTCTAATACTCTCTAGTATATACTGCTGGGAAAAAGCAGACAAGTCTATGCATACTTGCACTCCTCCTAAAGATTCATAATTCAATATGAAACCATTTATCAAGTGGTTCAGTATTTGAAGTGGCTGTTCTCCCAACAAAAACACTTCCTTCTTACAGACACTTTAGAGAGCAGAAGAACAGTTATATGACCAAAAAAAAAAAGAGGGGTTTGGGTAAAAATGATACTGTCTAACAATCTGATGCTAGGACAGTGGGAGCAAATCCACTCAAATTACTGCCTCATATACCTTTTGCAAATAAAGTGTCTTCTTAGTGTCCATTTATTTCCTTGCAGCAGGAGCATCACAAGCCCTAAATACTGTAAGAGGGCATTATGATTAAGTAATGCATGGATTTGATCCTTTATTCCTTGGGAATGTAAGTATTTTTTTATTTACAGAAGCATGGATGATTTCCAGGTATTGCTAACTTGAGTGATGATGATGACGGTTTTGAGTACACTGTACACACTACGACTGGATTCCTAATCATGGAATTCTAACAAATATTATTAAAACTTAAATTGCACACATACTAGTTATAGGCTAGTGCAATTGTCTTAAAGAGTGACATAACAGATTGTTACAGAAAAGCAATATATTACAAGCAATATTTTCTGTTAAATCAGAATGTGAAAGTAGGCCAAGTCCCATGCCAAAAAAATACGTTGGAAACTGATTTAATCATGTGCTGGAATGTGAAAATTAAAAATGCTTGGTTTCACCAAAATACACATTCCATGTTATAACTTCTTCACATAGTGGTTTTTGCATATTTATTCTTAAAGCAAGCAGTGCTTTCAGATGTCAATTGATGCAATGGTCTTGATTCTAAGTGCAAAAAGAAATGTTTTCTTAAGTACAGCCCTTCTGATGTACTTAATTAGCAGTTCCAATCACAAGTACTTTGAAAAAGCAAGCAGTGCAGTAATTATTTTTCACTCTGCTTCACTTCATTCTTCCCCCCAATCTTCTGTTGCTATGACCTGACTTTAGTGGAAATTAGAGAAGGCAGGAAAACAAAAAGATGTCTTGCAGATATCTAGAACAAAGATTAACCATGAAAAGGGTTAGAAGACTGACTCAGATATGACAAGATATTATTAATATGATCAAAAATATTTCCTTCCACCGCAAAGCTATTCTAAGCCAAATAGAACTGAGGCTCTGCAAGGAGCTGATAATAAATGTCTGTGGTCTAATGTACCTAAATGGGCCTGGCGCATCTTTTGTCAAGTCATTTGTTTACTACAACCAACTAATGCACAATGGAGCATACACTTGCTAAATACCAGAATGAAGCAGGGAATATATCCAGGATTGCTTTTCTGAGATGACAAACTACTAAAATATAGCATTAAGGGTTAGCCCAGATCACTGCCATCATAAAGTTGGAGAAGAAAATATGGTCTTGATGTCAACATGCTGAAGATGAAAAGGAAATAATATGACAAAGGAAAACGAACCTGTGCCTTTGCCTCCAGACTTAGAACCTCTTGGTCTAGAAAGCAAAAAATTATGTAGTTTCAAAGTGTGGTTTAGGATATGCTTTTTAATGTCTTCTCTTTGAAAACTTTTTGAAAGAGATTTAAAACAGTAAATTCGATTTTTGCTTTGTTTTGGTTTTCTTTTTTATTATGAAGAGCCAATTTATATAAGGCAGGCATGGGGATGAGAAAACTACTCAAATGGATGATTCAGGTCAACCCATCTTCCTCATTTGCTTGCAGATGAATTTTAAAGGCAATTACTTTTCAAGTTTAGCTGATAATGTGGTATTTAAAGCTGGTGTTCTGGAAAGCAATATTTTTATTTCTGCACTATTTTATCAACAGGGGCTCAATTTTGTACGCTTTGGGGTTGTAATCATCAGGTTTAAAGAACAAAATTCCATGATGCTCAGCAATTAAGAGAAGTGGGGACTAGGAGTGAGGCTGGTTTAGTATTTGACTATTTTTAATTAAAATTTTGTGATCCAGAAAATAGTACAGTTGTAGTTACATATTATCATATCAATGGGGTTCTAATTTTCTATGCTTGTTTACTAAATGATCTGTTGAATGCAAAATAGTGGTTTGATTAATTTTCTGACTTATTCCTTGTACAAAGAGCATAATGTCCCTCTTACTATTTGAAAGAGAATCTTGCTTTCATGTATTTGTTACAAAAAGTAAGTATCCAGATGAAAATGAACTACTAACTGCCTGGGGGGAAATGTTGTTTGTTCTATAAATTGCTAGAAATCACTCACTAAGAGAACTGTGTACACAGATTTTTTTGTAAACACCCCAGCTCTATGACATATTGGAATTCAGAGATGACTTGAGGATCTAATGGCCCACATGTGCACTGAAAAAAAAGAAGTGCCAAAAACAGAAAACATATTTGGAGACACCTTCATTAGTTCATGCAGCAGGAACCCAGACAGTCGTGGTAGAAACCTCAACTTCCTCGGTTGCCTCTCAGTCCAGGGTTAGAACAGGATAGTACAACCCCCATATGATTGTTAAGAAGATGGTGACAGGTGTATTTATTTACTGTATGTGAAAGTAAGAACACCATACCTGAGAACATATAAAATCCCTTTTTTTTTTTTTTTTTTTTTTAAAAAAAAGATCAAGTCCAATTGTCCTCTAAGATCAAGTCCAATTGTCAGCCCAACACCACCACTACCATTAAACCATGTTCCAAAGTGCCATGTCCACACATTTCTTGAAGATCTCCAGGGACAGTGACTCCACCACCTCCCTGTGCAGCCTGTTCCAATGCCTGACCACTCTTGCAGTTTAACCCTCAAAACGTCTTTAGGTTAAGCATCCAATTTACTTCTAATTCCAGTTTATTTAGTCCTGGACTGTGAAGATGTCCTCTGAGAAGAATTCATGTTATGGATGCTTGCCAAGAGGAGGTGGCTGAGGTTAGCTGACCTCCTTTCCCAAACCCCTAGTTGCATTCATTTGCAGTTAACAATCCCCTGCTTCATGTCAGTGAATGCATATCCAGTCCCTGATCAAATAAGCACACCCTAAGGATTCTGATTAGGCTTGATATTAGCTCTCACCTTTACAAAGGGAAGCTAAACATTCCCCTTGTGTATTTATCATTTCCTTCTTAATCTGTGTCTGCTGGAAAACTCCCTGCCAAAACTTTCCCTGAAACATTTCAGACCATTTTATAATTACTTCTGGAAAAAGGTCCTAGGTCTGCCCCAAAGTTCATACCAATCAGCTTAAAATTCCCAATTCTTCACCCCACTGCGTCTAGGACCCACCCAGGATGCTCAAGGAGAAATAGGCAGCATTTAGTAGGTGGAATGAAGAATATTATGCCTGATGATACTAACTGCAGCTCTCATGGACTGTTCCCTTGCTCACAGAAATTGAATTAACAGAAAAATTAGTGAAGTCACCCAAAGGACTTTAATCTGCAGCTAAAAAAATAGAAGGCTCATGTATATTCTGTGTACATCTGAATGTCAGCAATCAATTAGGCATATCTCTTAAGTCCTTACTGATCCTAGGAGCAGTCACATAATTCATCATCAATCTGAGTCATTCATATTGTGATCCTGGCTCCCTGTGAAAGCATTGTGTTCCCTTCAAAGTAAACCAGGCCCTAATATATATTTATCCTATTCTTTAAGTAACTTTGAGGTTGTTTTTCCACAAGTGAACATGAGCACTTACTGCCCAGCAGATGTTTTCTGTGCCTGCAGAATGTCAGTCATACCCAGGCAGAGCTGCCTCCACCACACTGCACAGCAGTGAAGCTCTGGAGCAGTTAGCTGCTTCATAATATTCACCACATTGTGCTGATGCATCTACTCGCTGAGATAATCTCCAGTGTTTTAAGTATTTTAAAAGCTGGTAAACTTTTGACAGCATAAGGGATTTTCAGACACGATAAAGATGCTCATGGCAAGTTACCTCATCAGCACATGAAACCTAAACCTTAATACAAAGGACAGTAAGTAATCCTTGATGTATGGATATGCAGTACTTTGTAAAGTAGCGGTACATACTATGATACTAACACTGAATCATATACAGGAATCATATACAAATCACACAAGATATTAAAAACTCTAGGCTTTTCAGTGTGACCAAAGCATCTCTTCAACCCAGTTACAAGTTCCATCGCTTCAAGAAAGCTGGCTTTCTGGAGCTAATGTTTGGACTATGCAATCTGGTATCATCAAGTAATTTGTTTTAATTCAAGTATAACATGAATTTAAATTAGAAAGATATGGACAGCCAATCCATTATAGAACAGGAGTCATTCTGACTTGCAGATCAATGACTGAAACATTTTTAACTGAACATGTATTAATAACTATTACAACTGTGGGATGCATCTTACTCTGCTGAGTTTATGGACTGAAAGTGCAGATGCTTTAATGAACACTAAAGGGTAAATAATTTATAGTTGGTCTGGAGAAAGATATTGACCACTAGTTCAAATGATCTAAATATATGGAAGCTTTCAAAGACCTGAAGCCATTCTGATATCAAAATATTATTCCCTAAAGTATCTATTTTTTACAGCTTGAGTTTCTAGTCAATTAATTAAATTTGATACTGTATTTTTTTTAAACCATCTGATGTCAACCAAAAAGTCACACTTAACAAAGAAAACTAGAAATTAACTGACAGCTCTAATGTCTGGGTGCCATTCACATCACAGGCATTTCATGGCTTAATTTGCTGCCTTTTAAAACAATTCTAACCAGGTGATTAAGACAGACAGATTTTGTGTGTTCTACAATTCCTTGTTCAGTACCAATTAGATAAATCAGTGTCTCTATCTGACTTGAACAGCACATAACCCTTGGAATGAAAAATCTGTAAGAATTAACTTCTGACAGATTCATCCTACCTAGAAATCAACCAGATATTTCCATCAGAAAGTCAATAAATGAAGAAATCAATAAACTCTTAAATATCCGAATTTCTATTCTCCCTGTTTCTGCAGACAGTGAAGCACACTGTACTATCCTAATTCCCCCCCCTACTTCTGTGAAATCATCAGCAAATATCTGTTTAACAGTTCAGCCTTGAGTAAGGTTGTTGGTGTTTATTTATTGTTATGTCCCTAGAAGTCAATGTCTGTTATTTCCATGTTATCTTTTTCCCTATCTTCACAAAGATTATGAGAGTAAGGTTCCTTATTATTTCAAGCATGAAATTACTCCAGTTACAGAAATTACACTAGCTGAGGAGTTATTCCCAGGAACTCAGGCTCTAGGTATGAAGTCCATCTGTCAGCCTGATCAAAAGGAGACTCCAGGGAGACCTTACAGCAGCCTTCCAGTACATGATGGAAGCCTACAAAAAACCTAGGGAGGGACATTCAACAAGGGCTTGTAGTGATAGGACAAGAGAGAATGCAATGAAGCTTGAGGAAAGTAGATTTAAACTGGATAATAGGAAGAAATTATTTACAACAAAGGTGGTGAGACACTGGAACAGGCTGCCCAGGGAAGCTGTGGATATCCCCACCCAGGAGGTGTTCCATGCTAAGCTGGATGAGGCCTTGAGCAAGCTGGTCTAGTGGAAGGTGTCCCTGCCCATGGCATGGAGTTGGAGCTAAATGATCTTTAAGGTCTCTTCCAACCCAAACCATTCCATGATTCTATGAATCTATGAATTATGTACATTAAATTCAATTTAAAGAAATCTGGAACAATACAAAGCTTACATTTGAAGAGTGAAACTGTGGTTGAACCAGGTTCCTTCTCTGAAAATTTAGGCTGCTAGTCTACAAAACTCAGATACCATAAATGCTCCTAAATGACCTAAGGGATATTTCACTGTATACAATGAGGTTGGCCTATTTTAATATGGTATACAAAACTTTTGCTGTTACTGAAAAGGATCTGGATCTTCATCATGGAATATTTTTGCTGCCATCAGTTGTGTGGCAAGCATAGTTTTATGCACATCAGTCTCTCTATTATTAAAGGCATATATAACACAGGGCCAGATATGCATTCTCATGTGCATGCTCATTCTTAGAAATTATTTTAATATTCATTCCATTTATAACTACAAAAATGGTCAAAACACATTATGTGCAATAAAAACTGCAGGGAACCAAGCAGCTCCAGGTCCTCTGTCTTCACCCACAGACTCTGAACTGCTTTAGAAAAGCTCCCCTTCATGCTAGATTTTTTTTATACCCCAGCTGCAAATGACTTGTGTGTTGTAAATGTGCCTGCTAGTCCATTAAATCTCACTTGAAATGTATCAAGAACATTATACAGAAGGAAGTTCTGATCCTTGCCCTTAAGATGTCCACATCCTTTTTATCAAAAAACATCAGGCCAAATGTATTTAAATGTTTTCAGCTCTTTATGGTTCAATCTCACATATTGCTATGGATTTGCCCTCTAGAATTCAGGTGACAAAACAAGAGGAAATGGCCTGAAATTGTTCCAGAGGAGGTTTAGACTGGATATCAGGAAAAATTTCTTTCCTGAAAGAGTGGTCAGGCATTGTTCAAGAAGCGTTTGGACACGGCACTTTGGGGACATGGTTTAATGTCCATTGTAGACTTATGTTGACTTTTGGACTAGATGATCTTAGTAACAGAAACAATTCAATGATTCTATGTCTGGTTTTCCCCTCTTGCTTCTCTGCCAGAGTCAAAGGACTGGATGCTGGGACAACAAGAGGACACAGACTCAAGCTGTGCCAGGAGAGGTTTAGGCTGGATGTTAGGAAGAAGTTCTTCACAGAAAGAGTGATTGGCCATTGGAATGGTCTGCCCAGGGAGGTGGTGGAGTGGAAGTGTTTAAGAAGATTCTGGATAAGGCACTTGGTGCCATGGTTTAGTTGATTAGATGGTGTTGGGTGATAAGTTGGACTTGATGATCCCAAAGGTCTTTCCTAATCTGGTTAATTCTATTCTATTCTCCTCAAATATGATGTAATTATATTCAATTAAATTAGTTGAAATATCTGCTAGGGGCAGAAGGAAATCAGAAAGAAAGAAAGCAAAAGTTTGCAAGCATTAAATACCAGTGCTGAAAAATAACTCCAGTCCCTGTTTCTCCTTTGATGCATATGGTTTATGTGTTATTAGAAGCACTTATATCTTTATCTTCTGACTTACTGTGAGATTCATCATAACCGCATGCTCATCTCTTTCTGTAACCAGTGTTATTAAAGCAAAGCATGGCATACTCTGACTTATAAGGACAAATAACAGGCTAAGATTTTAAAGATCATTTTTCTTCTTGGGAAGTCGAGTATTGTCTTAAATGTATGAATGGTGATAAAATGCCAGGCGTGCCACTGAAAGTCCACGGAAAATTCTCTGAGCAAGTCTCAGCACTTCTGCTTATCTTAGCAGCTTCTGCCAAAATCAGACATTTCTCAATAGATTCTTTTCACTCCTACAAGCAGACTTGGAACAATTGTGGCTTCTCATAACTATGATTTCATTTACAGTTCAGCTGACAGTCTTATGTTCTTTGATTTTACATCGATCTCCTTTTATTCAGCTACTTGAGCACTTTTTGTGGAGCTGCTCCTTGCAGCCAATATATTAGGGGTTGTCTTCCTACATCAACACTGTACAGTGTATATGACATGAAGAATCTTAAACAATTCAAAGGAACACTATATGTGCACCCACAGAATCACTATGATTGGAAAAGACATTCAAGACCATCAAGTCCAATCATTATCTAACTCCACCATGACTGGTACTATACCCTATCCATGAGCACCATATCTGTAAGGCATTTAAATACATCCAAGAGTAAGGATTCAGAAAAACAACAACAAGCTAGGAACATATGCAAGGACATGTCTGACCTAGAGGGACTCACCTCACTCCCCTGAATTTTGAGCTTGAGTCATGTTTGAAATTTCAGTACTTCTGTCTCCAGGTGTTTCTTGTTTGGTTGTGTCTTCCTTTTCTAGACTTGAATCAGAAGTAAAAGGAACTTTTATGCCATAAATTTGTGGACACTCATTAGCTTTTTTTTTCTTTATATGTCTGATTTTGTGGTGTTCCTGGAATTTTGAGTGTCCCTGCTTCATAAAATCAGAACTGGCTTACCTGGTCCCCACTCTCTGCAACTGTATTTTACAAGACTCAACTGTATAAATTAGATGGACACTCCCAAATGAGGTACCTGGGCAAGCTTTTATATCCAAAAGTCTGTGAGTTGGCTTAGATCTTGATTCACTAGACAGAATTCCTTACAACTAGACACACAGTACAGTGAATCATCTGCTATCTTTGTAAGCTAATATCCAAGATTTCAAACTTACAGGAATTCAGCAGAGGAGCTCCCTCTCTAGGCACTTTCAAGCACAGTGACTCCAGTCCTGCACTTGCCTTTTCACAGTATTTTTCAAGACAAACAAGACTACTGACTTTTCTAAAAGAGAAACACAGTCAGTAAAAAAATAAATCGCTCTTACTATCAACTACTTATATTCCAGAGGAAAATAGCTCGACATACCCAGTTAATTTTCTTTCTGCAAGATAATTTCTCCTCTATCTGCTCATCACAGCCTACATAAAAGGTCAACATTAACATGAATGATCATGCCATTCTGGGGTTCCATCAGAAAGATTCCTTGATATTGTAGATTTTGCTTTGAAATGGTCAACACTGCCTTGCATTTATGAGAAAGGGAGTTCTTTTGCCCTTTACAAAACCCCCTCAAGATATACACACATGGCATCACTACATGATGAGAACTGCCTACTTTGAGCTACCACATTTCAGGTTTAATATAAAACCAAAAGCAATTTCCTTTCCCAGTGAGGAGAAAAATAAAATCAACTCCCATCTCTGAACGTGCTTCATAATAGCCACAATGCTTTTGCTGGTATTTCAGGAAAGGTAAATCTTCAGCAGCCAAAGAGAAGTGATTGTTTTAATTGAGAATATAAATATTCTCTATGACAAAAGGAATTCTGAACACAATATTCTTTATAAATATAGAGAAAGAGGTGAGTAAAGGCTGGAACTTGACTTAGAATCATAGAATGCATCAGGGTTGGAAAGGACCCTCAAAGGTCATCTTGTCCAAACCCCAGCAGTCAGCAGGGACATCTCCAGCTAGATCAGGCTGCCCAGGGCCCCATCAAGTCTAACCTCCAAATTTATCCAGGGATGGAGCCTCCATCACATCTCTGGGCACCCTCGTTGTGTCGTAACAAGTCATTACATGTAGAAATCAGAGAGATACCTACCAGCCCTAAGATTCAAATGAAATCTTTCTTTCTGTTTTGAAGCAATACCAGAGATCAAGCCAGAAATGATCAGAAAAGATTATATTACTTCCTTGTAACTAAATCAAATAACCATTTTCCTCTAGCCTCTTTAAGCCCCTATTTTCTACTGCTGTCTAGTCTTCCTAGAGGAAACATAGTGAGATTGAGTCTGGATTTAACAAACAAATATTTTACACAGAGTGGAGAGATACTAAAACAGGCTAGCCAGAGTAGCTGTAGATACCCCATGCCTGGAAACATTCCAGGTCAGGTTGGACAGGAGCAACCTGATCTAGCTGAAGATGTCCCTACACATGACAGGAGAGCTGAACTATATGATCTTTAAAGGTCCCTTCCAACCCAAAGCATTTTACAATTCCTTCTGAACAATAAGGGGTTGGTTGATATATAGACAGCAAACAGATCAAATGAAAAGGGGGAGGAGTAGCAGCAGAGCAAGGAAGAAGATAAAGGAAGACAAGAAGGCTCTTCTCTACTAGACCGGTTTTAAATCTCACAGCTCTTCAGTCCCTATCTGTTCTCACAACGAAGAAAATTAACTTCAGTCCATAATCTGGTTGGGACAGATGGCATTCGTGCAGAGAGAAAGGAGCATGCAAAACAAAGTTAACATAACTATGAGCCTCTAACTCACAGTACAGTACACTAATGCTTCCTAGGCATTTACAAGCACATTACAAAATAACTCCAAAAGAAAAAAGGAAAAATAACATGCTTCATTTACTATGTTCAGAGAAACATCAGTCAGATTTCATGTAACTATCAGAGTAGAATAATTACTATCACTCTTTGACATTACCAGCCATCTGAATTGCTTCATTTCTTATCAACTTCTCCCTTCTCTATTTCTCCATACTATTACCCTACTTATTATCCTAAGTCCATCAATTAAAATTTGCAGAGAAGGAAAAAAAACACCAACCATGCTACTTTGGTTAGCTAGAACTGCATACAATATTATGGCAACAGAAGACAAAACAAATCTCAAAGTGACTTTTAAATAAACAAAACAAACAAAAAGGTCACATTTTAATGCTGATATTATGTCCATTTAGTTCAGCAGTGCCTACTTAAATCAGTGGCTTACTCAAGAGAAAAGACCAGCATTACAGATCTCATCAATCTGCTGCTGGCACAGAGTACAAGCCCAACAGAAATGAGTCAGACAGATGTAAGCTAATAGTACACATACTCTGAAGTCCCACAACAAAGAGTTTTCCATCATTCCTACAGCTTTCTTGGAAACTCTATCCCCCAGCAACAGACACATTTGCCAGAAGTTAAAAGCAGTAGCCTGCAGAAGAGAAATGGCTGGAAGCTCTTCAAGTTCACTGCAATACAAATGAAAATGGGGACTCAAAGAAATCAGGGTCCTGTTGTTATTTTGTAATATAAAGGATATCATCCAAGTATCTGTTGCCAAATGCTGGCCGGCTCCACAAGTTTGAGTGCCAACATTCTTCAGGGCACCCTTTATCAGTGATACCTTTTCTTTACATCTTGCAACAAGAAGGTCCAGCACCAACTTTTTGATAGTTCTTGGTCTGTGGAGGTGGTGTGATATTCTGACTGTCCTACCTACCCTTTCTTTTGGTCTTTTCCTTTCCTTGATATCTACCTACATCATCCATTAAAATGTAGAGATTCACACATAGTTTCTTAGAAGTCAGTGAGGGTTTTATAATCACCAACAGGATAAGGATCTGTGATTCTATGATTCTATGATCTCTTCCCTGGACATTGATTCAGTGCTGTGGCATATTCTGAACCACTTGAGAACAACAGAAGTTGTCTTCATGGCTCAATATAAAGTGATTAATAGTGATGGACACTGAGAGTCTTCTGTGCACTGAAAATGTATTTTAATTTTGCTGAACATAGAGGGAAAGACATCACAGCTGAGCAGAGAGAAATAGAGTCACTTTATTGCAGTCAAACATCTGCAGTGGCTCAAGCAGCTGTGTTGCGTGGCCTTGAGGCATGAGCACTGAGCTACCTCCTACTCTACGATGAAACCTTTCACCAGAACTCACAGAGAAATGTTTACACAATGCTTGCACATCTGAAGGGATGATTTAGGGCACTGGGACCACTCCATTCTTGTTCCCCATATTTTTCAAGCATATCAATCTCCTGAGCATGGCATTCACAGAATCATAGAATAATTTGGGTTGAAAGGAACCACCCACCCCTGCAATAAGCAGGGACATGATAGCTGGTGGATTAAAGTCTGGTTATAAATACTGCTCTTCAGGAATCTCTCATTAAAGAAAGTAGAAACAGCAAAACATTAAAGGACTGACATGCACAAGGGAAAGCTAAAACGAGTATTACTTTACTTGTACAAGTCAATCCTTTGCCTCTGATGTCAAAATTTCCTTCTGCCGTTGGCATATTATAGAATCACAGAATGGTTTGGCTTGAAAAGGACCTTAAAGATCATCTAGCTTCAACCCCTCTGCCATAGGCAGGGAGAACCTTCCACTAAATGAGGTTGCTCAAGGCTCCATCCAACCAGACCTGGAATGCTTCCAAAGAGAAGGGCATCCACAGCTTCTCTGTTGCCTTGAACACTTCCAGGGAAGGGACATCCATAACTTCCCTGGGCAACCTGCTGCAGTGTCTGATCCTGCTGGCCTTCATTATTTAAGAAACACATAAAAAAGGGGCGATTTAAAGTGTAATTAAAGAAGATTTCCAAAGGATGTATCTGATAAAAGTAGGCCTTGATTTTCACATTTCTCAGCTCCACTGAGCAGATCTTTGTTCTGGAGTTAATTGACTCTTTCCAAGCACAGCTTTGATTTTTATTTTTTTTTTCATCTGTTTGATGTTGCTTCAGCTTCTATTTGTTCAATGACCTACTGACAAAGAGGTAAGGAAAGAAAACGAGAGCAAAAGATCCATAGTTTTCATGATGGAGAAAAACAGGCTCATTCACTCCTCAGACACAGAGAGGGCAATGTGCAGAAATCTTCATAGCACCTCACAGAACACAAGAGTTTCAAAGCGGCTTTATGGGACAGGGAAGGTAGAAGGGGTAAAAAGAGTATTTTAGTCAGAACAACACAGAAATTGATATCCTGAAACCATCTGCTTAGCTTGGAAGGGGTAAGATCGGGGGGGGGGGGGGGTGGGGGGGGGGGGGTAATAAATAAATAAATAAATCAAACCACAACCACAAAACCCCCAACACCTCCAAAGCAAAGACAAAGTCAAGCTGGATTTCTTTTTTATTTCTTTCACAGAACATTAGGGCTTCAAAGGGAGCTCTGGAGATGATCAACTCTAACCCCCCTGCCAGAGAAGGAACACCTAGAGCAGGGTGTGCAGGAACACAGGCAGGTTTTGAAATTCTCCAGCGAACGAGACTCCACAGCCTCTCTGGGCAGCCTATTCCAGGGCTCCATCACCCTCACAGTAAAGAAGTTTCTCGTTCTGTTGAGGTGGAACCTCCTGTGTTCTATCATGTACCCATTGTTCCTTGTCCTATCCTTGGGCACCACCAAAAAAAAGACTAGCACCTTTATCTTGACACCCACCCCTCAGATATTCATAGATGTTGATAAGATCCCCTCTCAGCCTTCTCTCCTCAAAACTAAACAGCCTCTGGACTCTCAGTCTTTCTTCATAGGAGAGATGTTCAAGTCCCACAATCCTAGTAGCTCTCCAACAGACTCTCTCCAGCAGATACTTGTTTCTCTTGAAGTGGGGAGCCCACAACTGGACAAAGTATTCCAGGTGCGGTCTCACCAGGGCAGAGTAGAGGGGGAGGAGAACCTACATAGACCTGCTGGACACGCTTTTCTTAATGTACCCCAGGATACCAGTGGCCCTCTTGACAACAGGGGCACATTGCTGTCCCCTGGATAACTTGCTGTCCCCTGGATAACTTGCTGTCCCCTGGGACTCCAAGGCCTTTCTCCATGGAGCTGCTTTCCAGTAGGATCACCCCTAGCCTGTACTGGTGCTTGATGTTATTCATCCCCAGCTGCAGGACTCTGCACTTGTCCTTACTGAACTTCATGGGGTTCCCCTTTGTCCAGCTCTCCAGCCTGTCCAGATCTCATGGGATGGCAGCACAGCCTAAGAGGGTGCCAGCCACACCTCACAGTTTCGTATTATGAAACTTGCTGGTCCAGGTCAATGATGAAAATATTAAACAAAACTGGACCCAGTACTGATCCCTGGGGAATACCACTGGCCATAGGCTTCTAACTGCACTCTGCAGTGCTGATCACAACTCTCTGAACTCTGTTGCTGAGCCAGTTCCCAGTCCACCTCATGGTCCAATCACTTAGCCTACTTTTCTTGAGTTTACCTACAAGAATGTTACAGGAGACAGTATCAAAAGCCTTGAGGAAGTCAAGATGGACAATACCTACTGTTCTCCATCTATCCATTTGGTCATGCCTTTGTAGAAGGCTATCAGATTACTCAAGCAAGATTTCCCCATCAAGAATTCCCCTTAGGGAATCCATGTTGGCTACTCTTGATAGCCCTCTTTTCTTTTTAGTGGTTAGAGATGGCCTCCAGAATGTGCTGCTCCATCACCTTCCTAGGGATGGAAGTCAGGCTGATTTTATTCATTTGTTAAGAAATCCCCCCAAATAGTTTATAAATCATAGGGCTTTCTTGTTTGGGGTTTCTGTGGTTTGTTTTGGTTGGTTGTGGATTTTTTGGTTTTGTTTTAGGGTTTTTTTGGTTGGTTGGTTGTTTTTTTCATAAAAGATTCAAATGTCTCTTTCTGAAAAAATAAATAATAGACATTTCTACCTTTCTTCATTTGTTACATTTCAAGGGCTAATTAAACACTTTTGTTTTTTTTCCTTGCTTCTATAACCTTCCCAACAATCATTTCTATATTGTGTTCCAGAGCTAATGTCTCTTACATAACCTGGCTTTCACTAATGATGTATTCAGGATGCTTGAGGAACTCTAGCTCATTCCACTCTAAGGGTGGGGCTTGAAAATGGGCTATAGAAACACTCCTGCAGCATCTTGAAAGTACTACTGAAATCACTTCACTGCAAGAGCTTCCTCAGGAGCTGATAATACAGGGATATGAGAGGTAGGCTCCCTGGAGCTCTTGTTAGATTGGAAAAGTGCCCAGCTTGCAGCAGATTAGCATAAAACACTGCACACCTGGCAGAGCATGTCCCTGCATCTCTCTGCACTTCTCTACTCCCATAACAATTTACTTAAAGCAAACAGGATTCTTCATTTTTATATCACTCTAATCTCCATCCAACCAAACAGAACCTGTAATTCCATTTTTAAAAAGTCTAAACTTTTCATTTTCAGTCACTAACTTATGAAGAATGAACAGTGTTCTCCGACTTATTACTAAGGACTATGTTAAAAAATTATTCCTACTTTTTGCCATTCTGATTTCTGTTGATCAGTACATCACTGTGTGAGAGCTGTGGGCCTCATGACCTAGTAGGAGACCTTCAGTATGAATAAGGATGGAAAAACCTGGGTCCCTTTTGTATTACAAAGGGTAAAGTTTGATTTGATGGGGCTACTTGATAGTTATACATGTTTTTGGTAGCCTGTGGTCTAGTCATAGACTAGAGCATGATTCTGACATGTACTATACAATCACTCATCTTCTGGAAGAAACAGATGTTTAATTGCAGAATTAAGGGGTATTTAAAATGATGAGTAATAGTGTGCCAAGCAGGACCAGAGAAGGGATTTTCCCCCTCTGCTCAGCACTGGTGAGGCCACACTTCAAATACTGGATTCAGATCTGGGGATCTCTCTACAAGAAGGACATTAAGGTGCTGAAGCAGGTCCAGAGAAGGGCAATGAAGCTGGTGAAGAGTCTAGAGAACAAGCCTTTTGAGAAGTAGTTGAAAAAACTGTGGTTGTTTAGCCTACAAAACAGAAGGATGAGGGGAAACCTTCTTGTTCTCTATAACTCCCTCAAAGTAAGTTGGAGCCAGGTGGGTGTCAGTAACAAGTGATAGGAGCAGAGGAAATAGTCTCAGGATGCACCAGGGGAGGTCTAGGTTGGATATTAGAAGAACCTTCTTGCCCAGACGGGTTCTCAAAACTGAAACAGGCTCCTCAGTGAGTTGGTTGAATCCCCAATTCTGGAGGAATTTCAAAGAGGCAGAGCAGTGGGGTTAAAGCACCAGCCCTGGTAGATTTAGAGGACAGTTGGACTCAATTTTAAAGGTCTTTTCCAGCCAACATGGTTCCGTGATTCTATCATTACTTGAGTGATCCTGCACCAAAAACATTGCGTGCCTTGCAGTTTTCCAATCCATGTGACCAACTGCAAACCTAACAACATGCAGTAGGAAAGAAGTAAATACAGGATGAAAACAAAACCCAAGCAACACAAACACCCATTAATTTCTAAGAGGGTGGGAAAAGATGTTTATACACAAGCTGTAAGGAGTGGCCTACCCTCTAATGTTACTGAGTTTTATGTACCACAGCTAGTCCTCTGAGAATCATTCCTTCCTGCTTTGAGCCCTCAAAAGCAGAAACAGAGAGTTGCCTCAGAATCTGAGCTGCCTCATAGAATTCTAAAAAATTAGAAAGATGAGGGGATCTGTAGATGCAGCTCATAATGCAGCACATTTCTTCCACAGCCTACAATTTGATCAGATGAGAGTAATCATATTTCCAAATGAAAAGTGGGTCAGCAGAAGGCAGCTACTGTAAGATGTCATTTCTGTGAAATGTTTGGTATACATGTGGTTGTTTGTTGTAGCATCAATGTCATTTCTATTGAGGTTTCTCTTTGGTAGCTTTTTCAATGGGTTGAATACAGGAACTGTATAATCTAGGACGCTGCTTTGTTTGGATCTATTTTTAGGTGAAGTGGACAGTCTTTGTTAATGTATTAAGCTCTGCAGGAACAGCAAACTTTTGCATTTTGCTGAAATATATTGAGCTTTAAAATTCTGTTCTTGAAAATAAAAAATGGACTAACTTAGCTCATTATCTACACATATGTCCACACAGGTGGTCTAGTCATGATAGTTTGCCAGGAATTTGTCACTATTTCCATATTAACTTGATCTGCCTTCTTTATTAACAGAAAAAAAAATGGTCTGCTTCACAAACGTTCTCTTCAGGAAAGTTTCCCTGTCTGGTAATACTTTCCTGCTATTCCAATCTCTTTTTTTCATATTCATATCCATATAAGTTTCAGTTAAACTGGACAATTAGAGAGGAGACTCCAGGAAAGCTCAAGAAAGCTTTCTGAAGGTAATAAAATTGAAGTCCACAGACCTTCAGTGTCAGTCACAAAATTATGGCTGTGTTCATCTCTTCAAGATATGGCCACAGAAAATAACTTTGTGATCAATGTTAATCCTCAAAGAGAAGTTGACTGATGGAAGTGAGGTGAAATATTTCACAGTACCTGAAATATTTCCTATTGTAAAGTTCCAACTACTGTCATTTTATTAAATGCCTTGGCATGGTTGAATACTAAGAGTTTAAATTACCCAAGAAGAACTTAGACAACTTCAAGTCTTTCAGCTGTAAGGACTATTTTTCATTGCAAATAGTTTTATATGGAAAAGCAGAAAGATTCATTTCAAAGAGCCACTGGAGATAAATAGCTGGTATCTCAAATACAACTGAGAAACCTCCAAGTGCATTGCACTAAATCCTCATCTCTGATATCCTGAAATTCCTTTAATGGAACATTGCTGGAATTCATTGCAATTACTGGTGCTCTACATAAGTATGAGAGAAGGTTTTGGTAATAAAATTTATGCAAGTAATGATACAACACCCACCACCAAAGCAAAGAGGCTAACATCTCTGTGGTCTAGAAAGATTGGTTGGATAGACAGGCCCACCTGTGTGCAATAGCCATACAGAATCACAGAATTGTTTCTGTTGGAAAAGATCATCTAAGATCATCGAGTCCATGCATCCACCTAAAATCACCATAGACATAGAACCATGTCCTGAAGTGCTGTATCCACACATTTCTTGGATGCCGTTAGGGATGGTGACACCAACCCCTTGGCAACCTATTTTATTCTGTATCTCATTGATCACAAAATAGAATAGAATTAACCAGGTTGGAAAAGACTTTCGAGATCATTGAGTCCAACCTATCACCCAACACCATCTAATCAACTAAACCATGGCACTAAGTGCCTCATCCTCTTAAATGCTTCCAGTGATGGTGACTCTACCACTGCCCATTCCAATGGCCAATCACTCTCTCTATGAAGAACTTCTTCCTAACCTCCAGCCTAAACCTCTCCTGGTACAGCTTGAGACTGTATCCTCTTGTTCTGGTGCTGGTTGCCTGGGAGAAGAGACCAACCTCCACCTGGCTACAACCCTCCTTCAGGTAGTAGTAGACATAAGGTCTCCTCTGAGCCTCCTCTTCTCCAAATTAAGCAAGCCCAGCTCCCTCAGCCTCTCCTCAAAGGGCTTGTGCTCCAAACCCCTCTCCAGCTTTGTTGCCCTTCTCTGGACATGTTCCAGCAACTCAACACCTTTCCTGAACTGAGGGGAGATACAGGTTTGATGGATAAATATTGGCTGGATAGCTATGCTCAAAGGGTTGCAGTTCACAGCTCGATGTCCAAATGACAATCAGCAATGAGTGGTGTCCCCCAGGAGTCTGTACTGGGACAGGTACTGTTAAATACCTTTATTAGTGACAGACAGTGAAGTTGAGTGCCCCCTCAGCAAAGGTGGATTACACCAAGCTGAGTGGTGTAGCTGATAGGTCTGAGAGAAGGAATGTCATCCAAAGAGACCTGTACAGGTTTGAGGAGTGATCTCATGTGAGCCTCATGAAGTTCAACAAGGCCAAGTAATGTCCTGCACCTGGCTCAGAGCAATCTCACATCAATACAGGCTTAGGCATGAATTAATTGAGGCACACCTGTGGAAAGGACTTGGAGATGTTGATGCCAAATGAAAAATTATGTATGAGACAGCAATGTGAGATTCCAGCCTAGAAAGCCAATCATATCCTCAGCTACATAAAAACAAGCCTGTCACACATGTCCAGGGAGGCAATTCTCTGCTCTCTTAAGACCTGCCTGGAGTGCTGTGTCCAGCTCTAGGGTCCCAAGCATAAGACATATATGGACCTGTGAGTGTATCCAGCAGAGAGCCATGAAGGTGATCAGAGGGATGGAGCAGCTTTCTAGTGAGCAGAAGCTGAAGAGTTGTTCAGCAACAAGAAGAGAACAGAAGGTCCTGGGAAGATCTTATAAGTAGCCTTTCAGTATCTAAAGGGAGTCTACAAGAAAGCTGGAGAGGGACTTTTTGCAAGGGCTTGTAGTGATAGAATAGAGGTAATTATTTCAAACAAAAAGAGGGTAGATTCAGGCTAGATAGAAGAAAGAATTCTGTTACAGGTTTCTCAAGAGACTGTGGATGTCCCTTCCCTGAAAGCATCCAAAGCCTGGCTGGACAAGGCTTTGAGCAACTTGGTCTAGTAGGTGGTATCCCTGACCATGGCAGGGGAGTTGGAACTCGATGATTTTTAAGGTCCCTTCCAACCCAAACCCTTCTGTTCATTGATTCTAAGATTTTATGATTTATAAAGAACATGAAGGCAGCAACACAACCTACCACATCATCACAGAATTGTTTTGGTTGGAAACCAACTCTAAGATCACATCCAACCATCAACACAGCACCACCATGGCCACTAAACCATGTCTCCAAGGGTCATGTCCACGTATCCCTTGAACAGCTCCAGGGACAGTGACTCCACCACCTCCCTGGGACACCTGTTCCAATGCCTGACCATGCTTTCAGTAAAGGCATTTTTTCCTCATATTGAATCTAAACCTCTCCTGGCACAACTGGAGGTTATTTCCTCTCAGCCTATCACTTGATACTTGGGAGGAAAGATCAACACCCTACTCTAAAATCTCCCTTCAAGGAGCTGTAGAAAGCAATAACCTCTCCCCTCACAGCTCTGTTCAGTGATCATTCATGGCCTTGGAAGCTATTATAGGAGGACGGGGAATGGCTTTAAGCTGGAAGAGGGTATAATTAGGCTGGATATTAGGTAGAAATTCTTTGTACTGGAATATGTTGGCTGGGGAAGTTGTGGATGCCACTCCCTGGAAGTGTTCAAAACCAGGGTGGACTGGCCTCAAGCAATCCGGTCTAATGGCAAGTGTCCCTGCCTATGGCAAAAGGTTTGTACCTAAATGATCTTTAGGGTCCTCTCCAAACCATTCTGCGATTCCTTGTATATGTAGGTTTGGACCACACTTCCCTCACAGTATTCCTTTGACACCATTTGCTCATATGTATAATATATCTGCCCTGTACTCACCTAAAGTCTGAAAGTGTATTGTAAGTGTAACCACAGAGAGGGCTAATAAAATAATTCCTTTATAATGACTTTCTAATCATTGGTGTGGGGGGAAAAAATTAATCCTAACTTCATCCATAATACCTGATTGTCTGATTTAACATGCCAGGATTCTGACACAGCAATTAAGCAGTGAAGGAATTTCAGTCATTGCCTGTGCACCCAGCTTTCATATGGGGCTGGATTAATCAGGAATCAATGGAAACAATCTCACTTACTTTCAGTCTCAGACAGTTACTTGATATAGTGATAAATCAATGGAAATCCAAGAGAAGTCAGAGGAATCAGTTTATTGCTGGAGGAAAGGGTAGGGAGAAGACAGGGAGCAAGATGATTAATAAGATGAGAAAGGAGATATGTGAAAAACAGCAAATAAAATAAGAGCAGAAGCAAATGGGTGTGTGGTCTGGTCATGTGTATTTTTGAAAGAGGGTTGGATACCATCTCTTATCTGGAGGGAATTCCACTATCATTTCTAACAGCTTGGCCATAGCAGGGAAAAAGCAGATAGGACATTCATCATAAGCCTGACAGTGTGCCCAGCAGCATAATTTTTGGGATGTAAGACTGAAGGGAAACACATTTGAGAGTGCAGCCAGCTGAAGCTTGGGAGCATGCAGCCAACAGAGCCTGTCCTCTGATTCCATTTCTCACAGAAGCTGACTTTTCTCCAAATGCAAAACTAATGCTGTGCATAGGGAAAGCCACTCTCTACTTCATCCCTGAGCAGAAAGAAAACATGTCACTGTCATCCTATGGAAGGCAACCCTCTCTTCAGCCTTCCTTTTTTTCTTCCACTGTACTGAACAATAGAGGCAGCAATTACTTTTAACCTTTTCTTTTACATATAAAAATCAAATACCTTTATAAAGATGATGTGTTCAGGGCAAAGAAAACATCTCCAAGCCATTTGTATGTCTCATTGACAATCTGGGAGGAGTCTAGACATCCTAGGAAGGCATTTGTTTGAAAACCAGGTCAAGAGGGTGCAAATTAAAGAATTTTGGTTTAATATGTAGGGCTTTTCTCCAGCCACAGTCTTGCTCCTATTTCCTTAAGTGTAACTGGAAGTAAAACCACATCCCAGTTTAACTGCATTTCAAACTGTGTTTTGAGTACTTTACAGCTGGGACATTTAAACCCAGTATATAAGACAAACCCCCAAAACATATTTCAATTCCCGTGCCTGCTGGGTTGCACCCATTGCATTAGGCCCATATATTTTCAAGCTTCAATTTTTCATGGCAGTAGTGGTGGTTTGTTGTTTTTTGGTTTTTTTTCTCCCCCCTTCTCTGGCAAGCTTTTCTGACCCAAACCATACTACGATTCTAAGCTTTCCATCACAAATTTTTGGCTACCCCTTATGGAAACAGACCCTTGCAGTCTCCTTAAGCTCACCTCCTGATCTTCTATACTCTCAATTCTTGGTTTCCAATGGCTTTACAATAAGTATCAGTGTAACTATACAAGATGATTGAGGAATTGGAGACCTATAGGCAAGACTTTAGAACCATTTGGGTGATAAACAAGATGGGCAGTGGGATATTTCCAGATATGAAGCAAAAAAATGCTCCTAGGCAGATTATTCCCTGTGTTTCTGGAATGGAGGAACTGAGAGAAACGTAGCATATGCAGGGCTAACTTCCCTGAGCTACACAGCTCATTGGATACCTGCAAGAAAATGTTACTGCCCCTTTAAACTGGAACTTCAAATATTCTAAAGAAATGAAAAATGTTCATTCTAAAGCAACTCATTCCTTTGTAGGATGGAAAATCCTTTGGCTAGAACAGTTCAAATGCTCTCTGGATACTAGGAAATATTTTTAGCTGCTTATTTTATTTATACATTTAAAGTTATAACTCAACCTGAGCTTGTACTGATTCAATGCAAAACTGGCAACAAGGTTCCCAGCTGCACTGAGTGATCTTAGTCATTGATTTATTTAAAACATTTTTTGAGTGTGCACACAGCTGAAAATAAAATATTTGATAAATAATTTAAATGTTGATAAATATTAAATATCAAATTAAGAACTGCAAGTGTAAATAAATCTTTCAGTTTCTCGTTGGGTTTAGTGTGACCATTCAGGTTAAATGTCTGAAAGAAGAGGAGGTTGGAAAGCAAAAAAAAAAACCACCTCAACAAACAAAACACCTAGAGTTTCCTTGGGGCAGAGAAAAGAGGTAAATGTGAATGCCAATATCCTTTTCTTCTCTGAATTAAAGTGTTCAAGCTGACAGAACAAATAAGAGATGGGTAACTAGTACAACAGGGCATGAATATTGGGACAATTTCTCAGGCAGGGACTTCTCCACTTTATAAAGTTGGTTGTAAACTGTAAAGTTATCAAAACCTAGATGTGCCTGAGCTCTTTGAAAAGGCCAAACATCAGTCTTGGGAATGCTTTTCATTACATTTATAGTATCTCTAAAGCCTGAACTGCAAGAGGCTCAGAAGAATTGATTACTGCAATTTCCTACACCACCAAATTTAGAGATCTAGCATGTTCTGCAATTAGCTGGTGGTCACAGATTATCTACCTAAGCAATGCCAATAGAGTAGCTGAATAAATGAAGTGTAATACAGATAAAATCAATATTAGTTCAAAGGATGAAGTCTGAAGAACCTTTTAATCATTTCTATTATCTCATACCAATGGACTGAATCATGAACTTCTCACTAACAAAACCTGAAACCACAGAGTTCTTAAAATTGGTGGCACTATTTGTTTCCTTCAATGGAAGAAGACTCAAGCTACTAGAGTGCACCTTTGTTCCAGAGACCCTCCTAAACTTTCAAAGAAGAATCTTTTTAATTTGGATTTTGGAGATCATGCCCTGATCAAATTCATTCTTCCTAAACACTGCTATAATTTTAAAGTATTCTTTAAAATTGTGATGTCAAACAAAATGAAACAAGTGCTCAGAGAATCCTGGAAAGGTTTGGGTTGCAAGTGACCTTAAAGATTATCTAGTTCCAACCTCCCTGCTGTAGGCAGAGGTACCTCCTACCAGACCAGATTGCTCAAAGCCACATCCAACCTAGTTTTGAACATCTTAAGGTTTGGAACCTCCACAAGGTTTCTGAGCAAACTCTTCCAGGGCCTCACCATCCTCACAGGGAAGAATTTCTTCCCAATGTCTTATCTAAATCTAATTATGTGCAATTACCTAAATGATGAACAACTGAATGTAATATGATGAGATTTGTCTGACTCATACCGATGAATTCTTTTAGATGCCACAGACGTAAATACAGTAAGTATATATATGTTTGGCCTTTTGTTGTTGGTTTTTTTTTGTTTATATGAATTGCAGAGAATGAAAAATATTTTGGAAAAATGTATAGGCTGATCTTTCTTTCACAAAGGAAACTTAATGTGGAGCTCCAGCCTGGGTAAGTGGGTGAATTTGGTAACCACAGATCACCTCCTTACAAAGGAACAGCAGTGTTTTATAAGCTTACCAGAGAAATGATAACCAAGAAATGGGAACAACCCATGACACATGGTGAACATCAACACTAATCTGCACTGTCTGAATTAGCACTAATTTCACCAAAGTTGGGTCATCTGATGAAAGATTGATGTTGCTTCTCTGACATTTTCTAGCTGAAACACATTTGCAAGTCACTGTATTTTGAAAGACTAAGTATGATTCATATTTAGGAGATACAGACCTGGTAGTAGCACACCTCAGGATTTAACTGGTTATCTCATGTCTGATCTATGAGTCAGATTGCTTAGAGGTAGATCAGATTCTGTCTATGTTGAAAAAAAAATGTAGAAAACTCCCATGCAGAGTATTACTGCCCCAAGCATTAAGAGTCTTACAGTTAAATATTGCTGGAATTAATTAATAAACATTCAAAGGGAGACCTGCTGCTTGATAAGATTTAGAGACCCAAATTGAAATTCTGTAAGAACTCCTACAAGAAAATCTGCTGCCTGTCACAGATCCATCAGGATGCAAGTTTCCCAAATAGGTATGTCTGATTAGTAAGTTACATTTGAATAGGTTGCTCAGGGAAGTCATGCATGCCCCCTCCCTGGAGGTGTTCAAGGCCAGACTGGATGGGGCCATGGGTAATCTATTCTAGTAGAAGGTATCCCTGCCCATGGCAGGCACATTAGAACTAGATCTTTAAGGACCCTTCCAACCTAAACCATTCTGTGAACCTATGAATTCTACATATAATTTCCTGTCACAACTGTGTCAACTGAAACAACCTTTCAGATGTGTTAAAAGCATGTGAGTAAAGTAAAAAATAATAGTAGCACTCAGGAAATATTTCTCCTTTCCTTGATAACAAAACAGCCAATGTTCAGAAACAAGTTTTCAGTTCTTACCCTTTATCTTCACTTCCAAACTTCCTGGCAGGTTGGACCACTTAGTAAAGCACTAAAAAAACACAAAGCAAAAAGAACCCAAGAAAACCCCAACTTTTAAAACCTGAATTCAATGACATCTGCAATTTCTCCAATGGCCTGTGACCACATGAAACCTTGGATCAGAATTTCTGCATACACAGATTCCTCTGCAATGGGGCTGAAAGTTGTCTTGCATACACAGAAGGTAGGGACCACTTGAAACTTTGGCTTTTCAGCACCAAGCCAGGCTCTAGCTGCTGACACCACTTTGGGAATAACATCAGAAACATGTATGACTATTTAATGTGCACTGAAAGTAATGTATTATTCCAGGAAAATTGTGTTCCTTTAAAAAGTCACATTGAGTAACTCAGTTCAATATTGTTAAGTAACAACCAAACTTGTTCACCTACTGACTGTCAATTTTATTACATAGTGATGTAAAGCCCATGTCTAAATGTATACCTGGAGCAGAGATGTATAAATAACAGTAATGTTATAGAATGACAGAAGTAAAGTTTGGTCTGATTCATAGCTAAACTGTTTTAAAAGGAATAAATAGTGTTAAGAAATCTTACAGGAAACTTAGGCCCTCAGTTTAAAAGTTTAGTAATCTGTAAGTATCCAAGGGTAAGAAAAAAGATTAAATATTAAACCCACATGAAAGTGTTTTGCTATACCTGAAATTAATTCTGTGATATCACCCAGACAATAGCACCTAAGTTAAGCAATGTTAATCAGCTGTAAGAAGAACATGACTAGAATTGAAGAGTTTTCACAAAATACCATTGAGTCTGATAAAGTATCTGGAAGAACTATCCATGAATGTGAGTCTAAGAGCATATGACATCCCCATCCACCCAGTATTCAAGTACTACGAACTAGAAAGATAGATTATCAAATTCTCTGTAGTCTAGAACTCCTGAAAAGTTTCTTGTTTAAAGTCTTGCTCTTTCAAAATGGACATTATACTTAACACTTGTCTTACTCAAGCTTGGCTGCCAAGCAGTCAAAGCTAAAAGATGCCTATTTTTGCTAACATACAAATACTAATAACTTACTATACCTGCCTCTCAATTGATTTCTGCATCAGCTACTGTAGAATGAGGTTTAACTTCAGGCACAGGATTTACTGCAATAGTACGGGAAGTATCACTGCTGGAAATTTTAATAGTTCTCTACTGATCAGGCTTGCACATGGACAGCTGCAAATCAAACTGGCTGTGAAAGACAATTACTCTAAGTGAGTTGTTTTCCCAGAGAAGCAGATAATCCTATGCTAAATCCCTTTAACATGAAGGGGACAAGATTGCTGCTTTGTGTGCTTTTTGACAGGAACACAAGTGAAAGTTACTCTACTTACAGTCATATTCTGATCATCTATCTCCAAGCCACGTAAAAGAGTAGAAAGCACTAAATTTGTATTTTCCGTGTTACTTTTTATCTTGTGATGACCTCTCCTGGTTGAGCTGTTCATTAGCCTTGATTCTGGAAGTTAGAGTGTTTTGATCCCTCCATGCTTATTAAAAAAAAATATGCAGGAATAGGAAGAATTTATTGCCAATGTATCAAGAATGTTACTAGGAATGACTTTTAGAGTAAGAGCTGAGTATCAGTGTGTGTGATCCTGTATCGCAGTGTATGTTTAGTATACTACGGCGTAGGTTTTCAACACCCACTTTGAGAGGAAACTGAATGAAATGCAAAGCTTTCAACACCATCACTTCTGAATCAGTATTACTGAGACATCATTTTAATGGTAGAGAGAGATTTACTGACTTTGCAAAGTAAACAAACATTTGAGATGCAACATATTCACAGAACTGATGTCCAGTTCTATTCTTTCCAAATACTCTTATCTTTTTTTTTTTTTTACATCAGCACAAGCAGACTGTGAGAAAATATTGAATAGCAAGCTTATATATAGGAGTCCATAATTCATTGCACCCCATGAATCTTGCACATTTCCTAAATATACTGTACAGAATCATTTTGCTGCTAATTATTTCAAAGTCCAAACAAAATAGCAATGGAGGAGAAAACAGAAATGCCTGGAAAGCAGTTTTGCATTTCACACAAATTTTCATTTTTCCAAAAGTATTCCCACTACGATGCTCCAAGTCAGCTGATGGGGGTAAAAAAAAAACACCACCACAACCTTAAGTGCATTCTCTTGTCAAAGGAGAAGAAAATACTCCAATGCCATTCCCAAGCAGCTGCCTAAAAAGAGACAGGCAATTCCAGTATTGTGACCAGTTTGTATACTGAAGTGTGCAGCAGAATAGCCATCTAAGTGGTGCACCAAAACACTGTGACACAGCACTTGAGTTCCTGCCCTGGCACCACCTCTCAAGCACCAGCACATCTTTATAAGAATTTTGAGCATGCTCTGCAATGTGAACAATCCTTTTGTAAACGTTAGGCTGACATGTACTTCTGGCTATATTTCTGTTCCCAGCAAACAAACCAAGCTCCATTCCACTTTCAAAAGTGACTCAGATAAAATGCTATACATTACATAAGCAATGTAGTCTATAAGCTCTTGGAAGGGGAACTCATATGAAGAAATCCTTGAATACTTGGGAAAAAGTCAGAATGCCAATGCAAATTGTAATTAAGATTATATACATACATCCATATAATTTCCGGTTAGAGTGATGCTACTAGAACCATTAACTTCTCAACTAACTTCTTTCAAAAGTTAAAGATTTGTTAGGTGATCAGATTTTGTTTGCTGGATGAACCCACTGTAGGTAATGTTAAAGTTAAAGCTATAGCCATTAGTTACTGAATGACAAAAAAAGCTCAGCAATCTTGTTACAGAAAAGCAGTAAAGGGAACTTTGCTTTCCAAGAACTAACATCTGACAACCTAAGTCACAAATCTTTTTTTGCCCCTTTACATACTCCTGTTCTGTAGAGATGCCATGAAAAAAATAATACTCAGAAGAAAAATTAGATAGCCAGTCAAAACTCAGTAAACCTCAGGATCAGTATTTCTCCTAAATCAAATGTAGAAAAATAACTGAACATCTGACAGCCCCTGAGACCTGGCTACAAAGCAGACACTTCTGTACATTCTGTTGATACAGAAACAAATGTCCAAGTGTAAGCAAATCCTGAAACAATGACATTATTGCATTTTTCTATAGGTATCAGATGATAATAGAGGGAGAAACCCACTGGGAAAGTCTAGCAGTGCTCCAGTTCCCTAATCACATTGCATTGTTCATTCCTGCCCCCAAGGAAACAAATAAATATAATGGATCTCTATGCAGTATATACACTACATGCTACAACGAGTCAGTAGAATCAGCCCCTGTTCACATGCAGACAATCTCAGCACATCCATCTGTGACATCTCAGGACATTCCTTTCCCCTATAAACAGCAGGGGAAGTCAACAGCAAGGTCTGGTTTTGAGGATTCTCTCCTTCATTTCAGCATGCGTTTCAAAGCCACTCTGGAAATGGCAAATGCTTTACACAGTCTGAAGAGAAACAACCAAATACTTAACACTGACATCTACCTGCAAATGTTTTGCTGGAAAGTACAGCTCAGCGCAGCGCTGATGATTTGATCTAACACCCCTTGAAGCTGATGAGTATGCTGTCATTTTAACACTGCTGGCACAACTGGGTCCTGTATAGGTGCTGAAGTTCAGCTGCTGCTTGATCATTTCTTCACTACTTCTGCCTCCCCAGGGGGGCAATTGCTGGTTGCCTTTAAAATACCTTTGCTCAATTTATTATGGGGAACAAAACTTCACTCTGAAGAGAAACTGTCCTAGCTCAATTCCCTCTCATCCTTTCCTCATCATGCTTTCCTCTTCAAACAAGACAAAATTTTGTCTCACTTCTCTTTGGTAAAACGCTAGTTATGGAACTGCTCACATCTCTTTACCCTCACACAACTGTGAGTTATGTCCAAATGTAAATTACATACCTCTGAGGGAGGTGAGAAAAACCAAACCAAAGCATCTCAACTGAAAAACGTACCCAAACTTTGAACAGCTTCTGTCTGATTCTCCACTCCACAACCACCCCCCTCCCCCCCGACTCCACTGCAGAACCAGGACTATACTATAGAGCAGGTATTTCAACTTTCCACACCAGCTACCACTGAAATCATCTACACTAAGGAAGATCTGCTGGGGAGCACTGCGAACAGCACCAATCCCCAGTGCACGCAGACACAGATGCACAGAGAACCAAACCAAAGATTCACCAGCGGGGGGGGGGGGGGGGCGAAGGAAGAAAAGCAACCTTCTCAATTTGTCGGAAATCTTCTCTGGGTTATTGCAGGGCTGAGTTTTTGCCTGCTTCTGAGAAAAGGGTACTTACGAGATGCAGGCAGAGCAGTCCTGGCTCTGCAGCTGATGCTGCTGAAAATCCAGAGGAACAGAGCTGCCCTGCAGCCAGCTCGGGTAACCACAACCATCCTTCACTTCCTGGCTCCCTGTACTCCAAATGCCAGCCGCAGAAGACCTGCTTTTCTCCACTTTGGCCCCTTGCTCGCTCTCTCTCCTTCTTTTTCTCGGAGGAGGTGGTGAGGAGGTAAAAGGGGCAGGGCTCTACCTTGGGGTAGAAGCCAGCCCCCCTCTTCGTCTGCTGTCTCTGGCTTGCAGCAGCAATATAAGTCCCGGTACTTTTATCTCTGTGTTTGCGTGTCTGTGCTCCTTCTCAAAGGAAAGGGAAAAAAAAACAAAAAACCAAACCCAAAAAACCAAAAAAACCCCAAACCACACAAAACAAAACAAAAAAGCCCAAACCAAACAACAAAAAACCCCACCACAAAACCAAACACCCCCCAAAAAAAACCAAAACACAAAAACCCCAAAACAAAACCAGAAAAAGCACCACCAAGTATCAAATAGAAAGGACTGTAGAAGAGAAAAATTAAAAAAGCAATCCCCAAAACGACATGGGGGGAGGGAGGAAAGAGGACATGGAGCTGATGGGAAGGGAGAAAGGCGGATAAAAGCTGTTGGTGCTGCTAACGCTGCTGTTGATGCTACCACTGCAGCCGAGCCCTTCTTCCTGCACAGAGCAGCGCTGCCGAGAGGAGCTGGCAATCGCCTCCCAGCTTCAGATATATATACACAGTGAGCACGCAGACACAGCCGGGGAGACAAACACTCACACAGGAGCAGGGAGAGGGGAGAGGGAGGGAGAGACACTCCCGCAGCAGAGGAGCAGGCTCAGAGCCTCTCTCATGTATTCATCATCTTCCAGCAGAAGGAAACGCTGCCACCAGCAGCAGCAGCTTCCCCCCTCCCCACACCAAAGCAGGAGGGAAAATCCCTGCCTAGCGTTCCCCTCCCCTTCCCCCAGCTCCTCCCTCTTCCTCTGCGCCCCTCCGGCCTCCCGGACGTTGCTCAGCCTCCCTTGCCGGCTTCAGAGCTGGGGCCGGGGAGCGGGGATCAAAGCTGGGGATGTGGGAGCAGAACCGCCGACGCTGTCCGCGGTGCTGAAGCGGGCTGCGGAGGCTCCGGCAGCTGGGCCGCCGCCGCTGCCGCTGTCTGCAGTGCCGAAGAGGGACATGGAGGCCGGGGAAGCGGGGCTGTTGGCGCCTCTTTCTACCCCCGGGAGCAGCGCAGCCCCCGCCGCCGACTCCTGCCTGCCCGTCTCTCTCTCTCCCTGTGCCTCCCTGCCTTTCCCCCGCACGCCGAGATGGGAGCGGCTCCCCGAGCTCCAGCCTGCCGGGATCCAAGCCAGGCAACCAGCAGGCAAGTCCTCCGAGCGGTGCTTATTGGGAAAGGGGCAAGCAGCATCCCGCCCGCAGAGCCGGGCCTGCAGGAGCCGCTGATGCAGATGTTTTCATTCCGTAATTAATTCTCACTCCGAGGACGAGCCAGGAAGCAGGCTGCATTGAAGTATCATTATGGTTTTCACCTACAAGAGATGACTGAGACAATCTGGACATACTGTGGGCTTATGGTTGAGGGATTTCCAGAATCTGATTGCTCTTCTCCATCCCTCTCCATCCCTCCTGCCACTGCCCTTAAACAGACTGTACTAAAAGTTATTGCTCACCAGGTGTGGTAGAATAATGAGGGTATTGAGTTATTAGTGGATTATTTATTCCACAATCAATGAGGCAAAGAAAAATGAAAACAATCATTTCTCAGGTGCTATATAGAGAAGGCTGAGAAACGGAGAGGTAGAATCTCTTTAGAGGAGCCACAAAGGAAGGATAAATTATTTTCAGTGACTAATACACATGATGTTAACAAGAACTTGCTGTTGTTTAACAAGCATAATGGTTAAGACTGTAAAATGAGATCCTCAGAAGGGCCTTGGGATGTTAGGAGTCTCAGTCCCACTTGCCTTTCAGAGGAAGTACCATGACTGTCTTCTAGGTCACTTAGTAAACTCATCCATACACAATATGCGATATCCCAAGAGAGCTCTAGCCTGGAGGTTTTAGCACAGGACAGGACAAAGCTTAAGTGCCAGTCCTGGGAAAAGATGTTTCTGTAATTCATAGAATCTTGTCCAACTGCCACACTCTTCACCCTTTAACCTTTCCTTGCCTCATCCATATTAAGTATTAATATACTGATACTTTGTATGTTTGTAGCAAATGTGTAATGAAAAAGCAGAGTTTCGCTATACTTGCCTATGGTTTTGAGGTAAGTGTTGAAAGACTTTGTTACCACTTCTCTACATCACCCCAAGCCCTTGGCCATGCCCTCACCATCCTTTATACCCACAAAATTTCTGATGTCATTAGGATACCTGAAGTTTCCAGGAATTCACCAAAACCCAAATATTAATTAGTGACATTAAACTAGGTCAAAATTTCCTCTTTCCAGAAAGACCTCTCCTGTTAACATTTACTGTTCTCCTCCTGTTCTAGACTCCAATTTATCACATTTGTAAACCTGTGTTTTCTGTTCTTTAGTAATACTACTGACATACTGATAGGAACTGACACAGAAAGCAAACAAACAAACAAAAAGCTATCACAAGCAAAAAAAACCCTACCACTTTCATTCTGAGGTATTCATCTCAGTAACTAATAAACAGCTTCTGAGTAAGTATTTAGAAAGCTCACTAGACAATTCTGCAAATTAAATTTCTCTTTCTACAGTCCTTCCAACAAACAGAACAGCAGCAGTGCAGCAGCAGCGTACTTGCACATCACACTTCATGAAGTCCTCCACTAGATAAAAATCTGACTTAGAGTTGTTTATGCTTCTTCAGGATATGCTAATTGAGACTTCCAAACCCACTCAAATTGCTGACAAGTAGGCACACATTTGAAAAAAACAGAAAAAAAATCACAACAATATTAAAGACAAGTAATTCAAAACAGGAAGAGACAGCAGGCTGATGGATGAGTACCTCCATAACAGTGATAGTAAAAAGTTTCCTTGTGGTTTGAGACAGAAGAAATGGCACAGCTTATAGCATTTTCCCCCACCTCTGAATAGGGTCAGTCCTTAAAAAACTACATCAAATATTTAAACTGTGTAGCAGCAGCAAAGAGGTGTGCAAGGGTAATGCAATTATCTTTAACATGGCCGCAACAGAGGCCTGCAAAGACATTGCCTTTGAGTGATTCTGTCACACAAAAAACACTGCAAAAATCTTCAGGCATTTTTTAGCCCTATCAAATTAACTAACCATCTCTTCCTCTTTGCTGTTTTTTGTGTGTTTTTCCTGTAGGATATATTGAAATATTACTTTACATGACTCAACAAATCCAAGCTGAATATATTAATCTTGGAAATGAAAACACAGTCAAATTATGTTAGGACACAATATGAAGTTATTAGATAAGTCTTTATTCTACTCTTTCTAATCTTTTCACTCCAAAATATAAATATTAGAGTGCTTCTGTGCAAGAGCTGAGACACTCCTGCAACCTAAGCAGGGCAGCTCCAAGCTTCAGCACCTCTATCCTGCAACCAGCATCAACAGGGACCTCTACACACGGCAGGCTGGGAAAATGACACAGCAGAGCAATACAGATGACAGCCAAGATACACACAAGGAGGATTTTCCAGCAAAACTACTGTTACAACTAAATGAATCCTTAATTTTTTCAAATCAACACTTCTAAATAGCTGGAGACATGCCTCAGTCTGGTGGTGAAACTTCCCTGGCAATTAGTAAGACACTAGGGTGGTAAAATACTCTAGTTATTGCAGATGTACACAGATTTTATTGAGCTTAATGGAAATAATACACACATATTGATGAATGAATAGATCATGCTGAATTTACTAGGGCTGTCAACTGTTGTCTGCTAAATGGAATGCATCCTGGACAGAGCTATATTTACAGTTTGTGAATGTCAAGAAGAAAAACACAATGTCAGAAAGCTAGAAAGGATAATTAAGAATTTCAGTCACTGAGGGGACTAAATGGCATCCAATAAAGTGATCAGCTGGGGCCACAAAATAAAAGGAGCCAAGCTGAAAAAGAACCTGAAACTTCTGAATTATATCAAAAAGCAAAAGCCCTGAATTTCACTCCTATCACACCACCATTTTTGCATAGCTTCTCCCTTTTATGTTTCTGTTTGCCAAGAACATGGCAGAGCTCTACACACTATCCACAGTGACATTTCTGTCCAGGTCTCTAGGATGATAGATATGACAACACAAGACAGACTGATGCCAACTATTTAAAATTATGGCCAAACATGACTTTGATTACATGTGTAGAATTAAATATCATCTAGTGGAGAGCTCTGTTCCTAAGAGAGTCATGTGTTTATTAAGACCATGAAGTTTTCTATTGTGATTGTCTATAAAAATAAGCCTTTTCTCAAGGACACATGAAAATTGTGATCATAGAATCACTTCAGTTGGAAAAGACCTTTAAGATCAAGTCCAGCCACTACCTAACTCTACCAAGTCCAGTGCTAAACCATGTCTCTGCCTCTTTTAAACACCAGCAGGGACAGGAATTCAATCACCTCCCTTGGGAGCCTACTCCAGTCTTTGATAATTATCTGCCGGTGAGTGAAAGATGTGAAGGCCATGCTTTCTAGAGATGCAAGCAAAGAAAGCCTTACCTAACATTCTTAATGTGGAACTAAAAAGGAAGCTGAACTTGCATAGGAGCCATTATCATCATCTTGTTTTGTGCAACTAAACTACAGCATTATAGGCTGAAGTGAATGTAGTCTGGCTGCACTAAAACAAGCCAATACAAAACTGGAATATATATATAGGTATGCACAGTGAAAATACGACTTCAGGATTTCCTCATGCCCCGTAAAAAAAGTGGTTTTAAAAAAGGGAGTCTAAGCCTCTCAAAATGCTCCAAATGATGACCCCAAAAATCTTACTCATACACACATAAAAAGAAACAGAACATGCTCTGAAGTTTTCAGCTTCATACCTCTACACCTAAACACATACTCAAGACAGTATCTACATTCAGAAACTTCTTCTGGGATATCATAGCCTCTATAAATCTACACTGCAGAAGAAAAACTTCTGGCAATCAAAACAAGAGAAACCTCATGCCATATGTCTCAGGCACATACTAGACCTGAATCTGCATTTTATAGATGTGCAAATACAACTCAATTTCATTTTTATCCTACATCATGATGAAAACCACTAAACAGAAATGGTGGTTACCCATCAGAAATACAACTGTTTTGCACTAATCACCAGTTTTATTTTGGGCTTATTTCCACTTCAATGCTCCTTGAAGAAATGGAGAAAGCTGTTTATTTAAAAATCTAATGTAATTACTGCTCATCTACTTGAAAAGCCCAAAATAAGTCTATCCTCCAAGATACACTATTCTTCTACACATTCGTTTCTTCCCCACCCCCTGGAATTTCACCTTAAGCACGTTTCCCTCCTCTTCTCATTCAAGAACCACCTGGTGATTTATTTGGAATGGCTTTATATTGCAAAATAATTTTGCATTCCTACTACCCCTAGAGTTTGTTAATTAAAAAATTAAACAACATCTAAGAATTGCTGAGACAAATTATTTCTATGTGGTGCCTACTTTATTATTCTTTTCATCCAAGCTGTAAATGTTGCATTCATGAATATATTTACTCTGAGAAACTGGCTGGTTTAGAATGTCACAGGGAGCAACCTGTGGCTGCTATTAATTCCACTGGACCAACTGGAAGCTCAGCTGGCTCTTGTATGTTGTGCATAAAAGGTGAAATGAGGTTTTCTTTGCACTAGAAAAAGGATAGGATCTGAATACAGCAGTCACTGGAGGCTTTCCCCAGATTCATCACTTGAAGACTTTACTGAGAAACAACTAGACTATTTTTCTAAACAGGGCTTAAGACCTTGAAAGACTGACCCTTGCTAAATCAATTTCTATGTCACTCTGAAATAGCAACCAGATTTTTTTAACTCAGAGTCCACATCCGGGCCTAAACTCTAGGAGTTCCTCTGTCACCTGATGGCCCCTCCAAAAAAAACCCCGAAATGGGAAGAGCCATTGAAATGAAAATGAATTTGATAAAACAACAAAAAATGATCCAAATATCAATACAAAGCATAGAAAGTTACACTCAACTTACCAAAGGTGCAGCAGACACAAGAAACGGGAAGGCAAGCCCTGGCAGGAAACAGAAGAGGAGCACAGTCAGAAGAAGTCTGAGCAGCAGTCTCTAGCAAAACTCTCCTCTCCTCAAACTTCCCCCTTTATACTGAGTTTGATGCTGATGGGCTGGGATACACCTGGAGCCAACTCAGATCAGCTCTGCTGGCAGACTCAGACCTGCTGGTGGCCTGTAGCCCATGGCTGGCCTGAGGTTCTGGCCCAGTGACTCCAAGACACTTAACCTTAATTATTTTATTTTTTTTAATCACACAGTTGCCTTCTCTCTTAGTAACATTACACATTGTTATGTATATATAACATGCTCTGTAAATATATTGCCATTATCAATATCAATAGTATTTTATATCCATATTATATTTTAAAGTATTGTTGACATTTTTTGTTAAATCACAAATACATTAAATTATGTTTTCTAGATCCCAGTCTTGCCTTGTGTGCTTGGGATGAGCAAGGTGGAATCTTTAGTACTGCTGAAACTAGAAGGAGTTTTGCTATGGAATCAAATGGCAATAGGATTTATATTTATACTTTATCCCTTACATATTTATGCCTATGGCATCTGAGGAGTTCCTGACAGTACCAAAAGACAAACATTGTGCATCTCCTAAATGTATAAAATAACATTAAAGATGTTCATTATTTTCTGAGCATCTACATTAAGTTTGCATTGTATGTAAGTATCAACCCATAAAACAGATTTTTGCCAAGAACATATTTAAAAAATGCATTTAAATGTACATTTAAAATCCTGCTCTGGATTAGTCTTTCCATAATTCAGTTTAAACCATTTCAAAGGCAATTCATGGATGCACAGGAGAGGGTCTGTGTTGAATAAAATGCACAGAAACTGAATTATAGTCATATTATCAAAAGTTAGTGCAATTATGTTGGAAGTATTTCTAGTCACCTTTAAAGACAAAATTGAAATCAATCTGGAACATTTCCTTTTGCTATTTGTATGGGGAAGAAAAGCATCCTTTCACTAATGCACAGCCTGAAAGGTAAATGCTAGAGAAGAGAATGTCAGCTCTTCTTCTGCTATGATTTGTGCCTGGCTGAGGAGACTCCATGTGACTGGAAAGCTTTTGCAAGACAAGTACACAACACGGCTTTGGTGAATACAGTAAATACTTCCACAGCAAAGTAATATTAGAGAAGAATTGGTGTATTTTTAGCCATATTTTAATGCAAATTAGCAGCTGGAAATACAGGAAAGAGCCAGCATAATCTGACAAGACTTTTTTCTTTAAACTGACAGTGATCTACAGCCCTCATCTTGGGAACTTGTTTGGTAAAGGTTTTGGAATAATTCCCGACTAGTAGCTTTAAACAGCTGCTTTACGTTAAATAATGTGTGCTACTAAGGATATAGCCTCATTATCTACTCAATACATATTTAACAGATTGCAAGAGGTTAGCAGAGTAATGCACTGAAGTTACTGAAGCATTTAACCATTCTTAGTAAATATATATTTGCCTCCCTGTTATATTGGCCACATCGTTCAGTCTCAATTACCACATTAATAAACCATAGTTATCTTCATCTCCTGCTACAGATAGCATATGGATAGATGGCAATTAAAGGACTTTAAAATACTATCACTTACTCTGTCTTATAATATTAGGAGTATCCAGAGCCCATTTGAACCATCCTTTCCTACAATTGATTGTGGTAAGGCACCTGGATGGTATAGCAAAATCTGAACCTCCAGTAATTCTCCATTATGACTCCAAGACTAGTGGGGTCCCTCAGCTGCATGTACTGGGACCAGTGCTGTTCAAAATCATCATCAGTGATATAGACAGTAAGATTGAGGGACCCCTCAGCAAGTTTGCAGATGATACTAAGCTGAGTGTTGTGGCTGATAAAACTGAAGGACAGGATGCCATCCAGGGGGACCTAGACAAGCTGGAAAGGTGGGCTGAGGAGAATCTCATGAGGTTCAACAAGGCAAAGTGCAAGGTCCTGCTCCTAGGTCAGAGCAATCCTCAATATCAGTGCAGGCTGGCAGATGATGAGATTGAGAGCAGCCCTGTAGGACAGGACTTGGGGGTACTGGTGGATGAGAAGCTGGACATGAGCCAACAATGTGCACTTGCAGCCTAGAAGGCCAATGGCATCCTGGACTGCATCAAAAAAAACTGGCCAGCAGGCTGAAAGAGGTGATTCTGCCACTCTGCTCTGCTCTGCTCTGGTGAGACTTCAGCTGGAGTACTGTGTCCAGCTCTGGGGCCACCAGCACAAGACAGACATAGACCTGCTAGGGAAAGTTTGGAGGAGGGCCACAAAGATGATCAGGGGACTGGAGCACCTCTCCCATGAAGACAGTTGGGTTGTTCACCCTGGAGAAGAGAAGGCTCTGGGGAGACATTATAGCTATATTTCAATATCTGAACAGGTCCTACAGGAAAGCTGGGGAAGGACTGTTTAGAAGGGCTTGTAGTGATAGATGAGGGGCAATGGTTTGAAACTGGAGCAGAGTAGATTTAGTTTGGATATCAGGAGGAAGTTCTTCACAATAAAGGTAGTGAAATATTAGAACAGGTTGCCCAGAGGTGTGGTGGAGGCCCCATCCCTGGAGACATTCAACGTCAAATTTTATGGGGCCCTGAGCAGCCTGATCTCATTGGACATATCCCTACTCACTGCAGGGGGGTTGAACAAGATGACCTTTGAGGGCCCCTTCCAACATTCTGTGATTCTGTAACTGCCTTTTATTAAGTATCTACAGTGCACCTAGTAGAGAGCAGGGTGTCAATCATGACTGGAGCTCTCACAAACTACCTGAATGTGATTACACTTAAGAGAGAACTGCATATTGTTTTGCCTGTCTGCACACCTGCCTGTCAGATAATTTCCTCTGCATCTCTTGTGTTTCTCTTTTTTCCCTTTCTGCTAGGCTTCTAATTTCTGACACAAGACAGCCTGGCATTCAGAACACCAACTGTATGAAGATGGGCAACCTGGCAGCTTCTTTCAAAACTGAAAGGGTTGGATGAGCTTTATGCTAACTTCAGGAAGTCACTCACCATGGCTATGCCAGCATAGTAACTGCTTGGGCTTCAGTGGTGCTTCTGAGCTGCCCAGCTCCATCCCAGCCTGATTAAATTGGGTGAGCCCACAGCTCACACTGGAGCTACTGTATCACATGCCTTGGAAAATGTTCCCATTCACCAGCTGGAGGTTTTCATTAAAGCCACTAACCCTTCTACTACTTTAAACAGAAAAAAAGTGGTGAACTAAAGAGGTTGGGTGCTAACTGGTCTGGTGGTCTGAAAATCTCTAGTTATGTAACTGTCATATTGATATAAATTCAATATTGTAAGAGTTACATCCTGAAAAACAGGTGGCTCATTCACTCCTTGTTCAGAGTAGTCCACCACAGTTAGCCTGATATTCTTTCAGGGGAAGCAGTCAGCAGACTGTAGAAGTCCGACAATCATAGAAATGTTTCAGCTGGAAAAGACCTCTAAGGATCATCAAATCCAATTGTCAATCTAAGACCACCATAACCATTAAACCATGTCCCAAAACCATACATGCGTGTCCATTATGAGTATACACACCAACATCATTGACCACAAATTATTCCTCCTAATATCTAGGTTGCCATTTTGAAAGTAGTAAGGGGGAGACTGAGAATGAAATTACTTCATTCCACAGAATCAGGAAAAAAAAAGTGAAGAACAAGGAAATAAAATCAAAGTATAAATTGCAGGGGTGTTCTGTGGTCTTTTGTGCTGTTCTTCCTTCTGCACTGCCATACCAGAAGTAAAAGGGAAGCTTTGATAGGAGGCACACAATGTGGAGATCTCTCTGGTGTATGAATGTTGCATCTGCAACCATGCCTTTTGACATGCAGCCTCTTGTCAGGTTTGATAGTGCAGAGGCCTTTTACAAAGACCACTTGAGCTTAATTTATAAGGAGCTGTGTTCTAGCTTCAACATCTTGAGGTCTCAATCTGCACATTTTAGAAGAGTCTGGATTCATTGACTGGAGTTGGGAAACATCTAATCAAATAAGTGATTTTAAAGTCTTTTCTGCAATCAGTAGTTCAAGGCTATGAACTACCACATGCCCTGCTACACAACAGCAGGAGAGGTGCAGCCAGACACTTGTGAAACTAAGAGACCATAATAAGCATCTATGTGAGGGCTCTTGCAGTAACAACCACAGTGCACTCTGAGGTTGACATCCAGTATGGTGTCACCTGAAAAAAAGATTGCATATGTCTGGAAAACAGAAAGATCCCTAACTGAGCAAGGAGGGGTTTAAAGGGCAGCAAGGCTGGTGAGAGATCTTGAACACAAATCCTGTGAGGAGTGGCTGAGGTTGTTCAGCCTGGGAAAAAAGGAGGCTGAGGGGAGACCTTCTTGCTCTCTAGAACACTCTTAAAGGAGGTTGGAGAGAGGTGTGGGCTGGCCTCTTCCCCCAGGTAACAAATGACAGGAGGAAATGGTCCCAGGTTGCACCAGGGGAAGTTTGGATTGGATATTAGGTGAAATTTCTTCAGCAAAAGCATCGTTGGGCACTGGAACAGTCTGCTTAGGGAGACAGTGGAGTCAGCATCCCTGGAGGTGTTTAAAAGATGGTTCAATGAGGACCTTATAGACATGGTTTAATATCTGTGTATGGGGGAGATGTTAGGTTATGGTTGGGCTTGATGATTTTAAGCTCTTATCCAACCAGGTAATACTGGGATTCTATGATTTAAATAAAACCCAAAGCAATGTATTTGATAAAAGACTTGTACATCTTGACCTTATCTCATGTTTTAATTAAAATATCTAATGAAGTCACATTGGGTAGACCAAAGTCCTGCTACTTCAACAGTGCATGAGTTTTTAGCTATAAATGCCAAAGGTGCTTAGACTGCAGTATGTTAACTCACTGCAATGTGGCATACAATGAATGAACAACGATTTATTCTCCACAGCATCTAAGGATTTTGAAGCATCATACAAATATTGAATGAAGCTTCCCAACAAGGTAAGTAAATATTATATCCAGATATAGAACAAGCACAGGAATCTATGCACAGTGTCCAAAATCACTCAAATTCCAACTGCTGTAAACAACATCCATTGGCTCTGCGACCAGAATGGAATATTTATAGCCAGGCAGACAAATCGGCAGCCTCTTGCCTATCAGGGCAAGTGAATTGAAAGTTCCCCCTTTGATGGAGATGACAGAGTGTGAGAGAGTACGAAAGACTTAGTTGTCAGAAATGCAGTCTAAGAGGAAGAGGCAGAAGAACTTGAATGAAAAGTACTTTAAAAAGAAGAAGAACAAGGTGACTCTAGGTAACAGGCTAATGCCTTTGGCTAGCCATAAAGAAAATACGACAGAGCAAGAAGTGGACTAGATGGAACTAGGAGTGGAAATGTTCATCGTGTACAGAGTACGCACATTTTTGCCATGCATTGTTCAGAAGTGATAAAGTGTTATCTTGTAGAATTTTCTGCATTTCCTGGAAGCCATTTGGGCACAGAGAGGTATTTAAAAGCTCCACTTGTCCCTTTTGAACTGTGGAAGACCTTCAGTATCCCACTGAAAAACCTTGAAATATGTCAAGGTCCATAAGGCTGTACTCTGTGCAAGGAAAAAAAAAAAAAGGATGAAGAGCAGGTTATTTTCTTTTCAATTTAAAAAGACTTTGAATCTCTCTGGTAAATGCTGAGAACTGAAAAGAATGCAATCTCTTTAAGAACCAACATGGAATGCAATCTAATTATAAGTGCTGCCGTGATAAAAGCACTGAGCCTTACTCTGTTTCCAGCTTCATGATGAAGTAAGGTCTCATTGTTCTACCCACGGAATGCCTGCCAACGTGGGAGAATTTCAGATGCAAATGAAAGACTGAAAGACTGTTCTCTACTCTCTCATCTCCAGCAGCGAATTATCTGGTTGCTTGTCACTTCTACCTCTAGTGAAGGCCACTCTATAGAGAGCCGTAGAATACGCCAGCACCACTCTGAAAAGCTGTAAATTCAACACAATCTCTTTTCTAGGTGCTCTCCATCCACATGGCTGCTCCTTCATCACCTTGTGGACTGACTGCTTAGAAGTCATCTGGCAAAGTATGACTCCCCTGTGCATATACAGGCACAGAACATGCCATCAGCTGCAGAGTATGTCTCAATCACACCTCTTGCAAACCAGTTATCTGCAAAACTGGCAGGTCTGAAGGTGCAGGTGGCTTCAGAAGTACTTATAGCATTTACAGACACACACTCACAGGGATATTTTGACAACTCAGATTGAAGAATCTGTTCTTCCTAGAAAAAGTGCATCTTTTCTTCATTAGTCTTCTGTTCAGCTCAGTTTTATTGGTTTTATTTCAGGCTTTGATTGCTGTAATACTCACTCTGCTGCTCAGCTAGCAGACTGAGATTACAAGTCAATGGCTGGAAGGGGAAAATAACCAGAAGGATAGCACCTTTCTCCCTCACAAATCACAGAAGGATTCATCTGAATATAGACATCTAACTTTGAAATTGTCACTTTAGTTTCCCTTTACAGTTGACAAGGAGTTAGTCAAGACTGTCAGTGTCATCCAGGATAAGATTCATGTAACCCTAAACTAGAAGTTGCAGATGATCAGATGAGTCAAACACCACTAAAGTGCCTATTTCCTATTCTTTACAAGAAGAACCTTTAGTACCTGGTACAGCTGTAGACAGTAAAAAATGGGCATGATGAAGTTTGCCTTAGAATTGAGATTCTACGGTCCACCTTTCTGTCTAGTCACGTACACCATGCTGGCTCACTCATGTTGAAGACCTGAGTAACCACACAGTGAACCATGGAAGCACATTGGGAATCA